>NC_053391.1:510906243-511218243 GCF_905171765.1 Bufo bufo | reverse complement strand
TATTATTGTAATATTCAATTTAATGTAAATCAGAATAACAACTACATTTTTATAACTTTTTATATACCAGGTTATATAACCTTTTTATATATCTTTTTGGAATGTTGTATTACTAAAAAAATAAAACAATGACTCATGTAACCATAAATCTCAGTTTTATTATGCAAAATTTTAAAATGTCACATATAAACTATTTTCCCTGGCATTTACAGTATACAGAGGCAGCATTGAGTTTCAGCTTTATCTCTATAATCTGTAAATACACATATTAGAGGTAGCAGCTTTATGTATCCTGTATACTTCCCGCTAGTGCTCTGTGTGATATGTGCTTAGCATAGCATGCCCAATTATCTGGCCCTTGCTCACTGACTGGGTGCTATTAGAACATTGCTACTATTGGTTATTCGCATGTCTTCAGACACATAACAGCATTTGCTATTCTGTGTAGCAAGTATATTTCTCTTCCAAAGCACATTTCACACTGAGTTGGCATATACAGTACCATTATTCAGCTAGGGGGCTGGCATTACCATTTAATTCCTACTGAGCAGAATTTGCAGTATGTGCACTGAATCCCTCCATTAAGTACATCACTTAGTTACTTGGGCCTCTACCCATATGGAGTCACACATTGTGGACTTGACACCATACAAGGATACAGCTGCTTGATACAGCTACAACAGGATCTCAGAAGATTAGTCACCCACTGGCACCAAATCTTCATGCTGTTCTCTCAACGCCGGGGTGCATCATTTGAATTAATCTAAAGATCTATTTAAGCTTCTTCACCGCTGGGATGTAACTTCAGTTCAGACAGATGGAAAATAAATGTTTGCACTGCTATCTATTCTTACGTGAATTCCTAGGAAGAGTAATTTTTTCAGGACAAACAGAAAGGATTTGTTTGTGGATAAAAGTAAAATTGCAGCCTATTTCCAGACATAAGAAGACACTAAAATAAAAGGGATATTGACACACACTAACTGTATAATGTTCTGTTACAGATATTTCCTTTGGATGAGGAATATTATGGACAAAATCTATTAACACAGGGAGTGAAACAGTTAAATACGAATTGCAGAAGAATGGAAATGAGCATAGATTCTGTTGACCCCCAATACAAAGACAGTGAAAGCGAAGTGCAAAATGGAATGCATTATCTACTATGTGGATATAAACATATATTTTATAATGATTTGTAGATTTATTTTGTTCTTTGTTCTATTGTATGTGCATACCTTCACTTGATATCAGCATGGCTTCATGAGAGATCGGTCCTGCCAAACTAATCTAATCAGTTTTTATGAGGAGGTAAGTTGTAGTCGTGAGTCAATGGATGTCGTATATCTGGACTTCTCCAAAGCATTTGACACTGTACCACATAAAAGGTTAGTATATAAAATGAGAATGCTTGGAGTGGGGGAAAACGTCTGTATGTGGGTAAGTAACTAGCTCAGTGATAGAAAACAGAGGGTGGTTATTAACGGTACACACTCAGATTGGGTCACTGTCACTAGTGGGGTACCACAGGGGTCAGTATTGGAGAGGTTACTGTCACCAGTGGTGTACCTCAGGAGTCAGTATTGGAAGGGTTACTGTCACCAGTGGGGTACCACAGGGGTCAGTATTGCAAGGGTTACTGTCACCAGTGGGGTACCACAGGAGTCAGTATTGGAGGGGTTACTGTCACCAGTAGTGTACCTCAGGAGTCAGTATTGGAAGGGTTACTGTCACCAGTGGGGTACCACAGGGGTCAGTATTGGAGGGGTTACTGTCACCAGTGTGGTACCACAGGGGTCAGTATTGGAGGGGTTACTGTCACCAGTGGGGTACCTCAGGAGTCAGTATTGGAGGGGTTACTGTCACCAGTGGGGTACCACAGGGGTCAGTATTGGAGGGGTTACTGTCACCAGTGGGGTACCACAGGGGTCAGTATTGCAAGGGTTACTGTCACCAGTGGGGTACCACAGGAGTCAGTATTGGAGGGGTTACTGTCACCAGTGGGGTACCTCAGGAGTCAGTATTGGAAGGGTTACTGTCACCAGTGGGGTACCACAGGGGTCTGTATTGGAGGGGTTACTGTCACCAGTGGGGTACCACAGGGGTCAGTATTGGAAGGATTACTGTCACCAGTGTGGTACCACAGGGGTCAGTATTGGAGGGGTTACTGTCACCAGTGGGGTACCTCAGGAGTCAGTATTGGAGGGATTACTGTCACCAGTGGTGTACCTCAGGAGTCAGTATTGGAAGGGTTACTGTCACTAGTGCGGTACCACAGGGGTCAGTATTGGGCCCTATTCTCTTTAATATACTCAGTAAAGGGGTTATCCAATATTATACAACAGCCCCCCCATGTGCCGGGCCCCTCAGAGGGAATATACTTACTCCACTCCATGCGCTGCTCCTGGTCCCCACACCGCCGCTGATGCTTCTCCCTACACACGGATGAATACATCGGGTGTCGGGGGGAGCAGCCAATGTCTGGCGGGAACGGGGACGAGCCTCCCTAGCATCGCAGGTGACGATAGGGAGGCTTGCCCCAGTCACCGACTGCCATTGGCTGCTCCTCCTCAACACCCGGTGTTTTCATCCGTGTGCAGGGAGAAGCATCAGTGGCGATGCGGGGCCCAGAACCGGCGCAGGGAGCGGGGTAGGTATATTCCCTCTGAGGGGCCTGGCACATGGTGGGGCTGTTGTATGATATTGGATAACCCCTTTAATTATCTTATACAAGGATTCCACAGTCAATATCATTTTTTTGCATTTTTTACGAAGAGTTCATAATATCTGCATTGTTATTTTCATTGTTCTGTCGCATTATAGAAGGGATCAACAACCTTTGGCACTCCAGCTGCTGTCAAACTACAACTCCCAGCATGTAAACATGCTCGGTTGTTCTTTTACCCCCACAGAAGTGAACAAATCATTCTGGGAGTTGTAGATTCGGAATAGCTGGAGTGCCGAAGGCTACTGATCCCTGCATTATAGGCACCTTCCAGATCACAGTGAGGTTATACACACAGGAAAGGAAAACACGTCACCAGTACATGCTAAACTGGAAAACACCAGGTAAAACTGACATGGAAAAGGACTTAGGAATTTTAGTCAACAGTAAACTGCATCCACCAGTGCCAGACAGCTGCAGACAAAGCTAATATGAATATGTTAGAGAACCTACAAAAGAACACTGAGAACTAATAAGCTATAAAAATATTGTTTTATTGAAGATGTAATTAAAAACATACAGAGAGATGACAGACAAATGCACAAAGTGCAGCACAATCCTGGGAGAGTTGATAAAGTACAAAAAATATCTAAAAACAGAAATGACCCAAATGTAAATACATCCAAATAGAGCAAAGCTACCATATAAAATATATATTGAAAGAATACCCACTATTGGTAGGAGTACAAGTAATATCGTCAGATATAAAGTGCAAGTGAAAGCTTATGTATATAAGCAAAAGAGAGGAGAGGTAACCCTCCAATGTGGGTCTTTGAATATATATATCTATACCTATTCAATTAGTCTAGGCGGATAATAAAGTGCATGTGCAAGTTACACAATAGTTACAAGAAAAAACACATGGTAAGGGTTTGATCAGAAAGCAAAAAAAAAAACGCAAAAGGTATAACAGGTAAGCAGGTAAATAGAGTGAGGTCACATACCGTGTATGAAGTAATAGTAAATCCACAGGAAGACTGCACACCCCGACGCGCGTTTCGATTTGAAAGGTTTCTATTGATATATATATTCAAAGACCCACATTGGAGGGTTACCTCTCCTCTCTTTTGCTTATATACATAAGCTTGCACTTGCACTTTATATCTGACGATATTACTTGTACTCCTACCAATAGTGGGTATTCTTTCAATATATATTTTATATGGTAGCTTTGATCTATTTGGATGTATTTACATTTGAGTCATTTCTGTTTTTATATATTTTTTGTACTTTATCAACTCTCCCAGGATTGTGCTGCACTTTGTGCATTTGTCTGTCATCTCTCTGTATGTTTTTAATTACATATTCAATAAAACAATATTTTTAAAGCTTATTAGTTCTCAGTGTTCTTTTGTAGGTTCTCTATTAGTTTCTGAGTTAAGCTCTTGTGAGGGGCCTTTACTACGGCTTGACGCCACTTCTTGTGTAATCTATTTTTGTACTAATAAAGCTAATATGTTAGTAGGGTATCAAAAGAGGCATATATGCACATGTTGAGAACAGTTCTACAAATTTACAAATCACTAGTCAGACCGCTCACTAGTGCACAAGAAAGACATAGTTGACCTTAAAATGGGCGCACTAAAGTAACATAGTTTATATGTAACATAGCTTATAAGGCTGAAAAAAGACATTTGTCCATCCAGTTCAGCCTGTTATCCTGCAAGTTGATCCAGAGGAAGGCAAAAAAAAAAACCCTGTGAGGTAGAAGCCAATTATCCTCATTTTAGGGGGAAAAAAAATCCCTTCCCGACATCAATCAGGCAATCAGAATATCTCCCTGGATCAATGACCCCTCTCTAGTACCTATAGCCTGTAATATTATTACACTCCAGAAATACATCCAGACACATCTTGAACTCTTTTGGTGAACTCACCATCACCACCTCCTCAGGCAGAGAGTCCTATAGTCTCACTGCTCTTACTGTAAAGAATCCTCTTCTATGTTTATGTACAAACCTTACTTCCTCCAGACGCAGAGGATGTCCCCTCGTCACAGTCACAGTTCTGGGGATAAATAGTAGTGTTGAGCGGGAGGTGCCATATTCGATTTCGCGATATTTCGCAAATATTCGCTTGAATATTCGTCTTATATTCGTCGAATATTCGTCATTATTGTATTTATCGCAATTAATATGCGATTTAATCATTCGCATATTGCGATTTTTAAGCTTAGAATTAGAAGTTATAAATTATAACTTCTAATTGCCTTATAACTTAATAATAAAGCAACTTTCCTATTCTTTAATCTTGGAGATCTAGATTTAACACGAATATAGCGCTATATTCTATGTCTTTGTTAATAAAAGAATCAAGATATCGAAGTATTCTTTATTCTACATCAACGAAGATAGCAAAGTATTCTACATCTTCCTCAATTTAAGTTATTATCGCATTGCGATTACAATTTAGGCGATTTTGATAATGGTGGTATTGGGAGAATTAACGGTCGGATATAGCGAATATAGTACTATATCTAAGAATAGTGGATTATAAAAGTTGGATTCGCAATGCGGTTAATAATTATAGCAAATATTATCGCATTGCGATTACAAATTAGCACTGCTAGATTCCATATTCGTTAACTTCGTTAATTCTAGCAAGCTGACCCATTCCAATAGAGACCCAGCAGCAGCTACAAGTTTAAATCGCAATGCGATTTATAAAACTTGAATTAATCGCATTGCGATTTCAACTTAGACCTGGTTTACAAAATTACTTTCAATTAGCGAGGATGACGAATATATTTATTAGTCAAAACTAAATATTCTCCATCTTCGCTAATTCAAGAGAGCCAACCATTGTAAACCAGGTACAAGTTAAAATCGTTATGCAATTTATTCAAGTTATATTATTTGCATTGCAATTGCAACTTGATTCTCACATCCGACAGTACATTCTAGCATGGAGGCATTCCCATGGTGATGGGGACGCTCCATACGCACAGGAAGTAGATAGAGGCGGCAACGGGCACTGACTTGAGTGGGCAGGGAGCAGGGAATCATCTCTTAAAAGTACTGCTTTTGGACAAAGCTAGGGTAACAATAAAAAAATAAAAAAACGAATATTCGAAATAACGAATATATAGCACTATATTCAAAATATTTGCAAATTAGCGAAGTGACGATATTCGCTTAAAAATTTTGATATTCGAATATTCGCGCTCAACACTAATAAATAGATGATAGGATAGATCTCTGTACTGACCCCTGATATATTTATACATAGTTATTAGATCGCCCCTTAGTCGTCTTTTTTCTAAAGTGAATAACCCTAATGTTGATAATCTTTCAGGGTACTGTAGTTGCCCCATTCCAGTTATTACTTTAGTTGTTCTCCTCTGAACCCTCTCCAGCTCTGCTATGTCTGCCTTGTTCACAGGAACCCAGAACTGTACACAGTACTCCATGTGTGGTCTGACCAGTGATTTGTAAAGTGGTAGGACTATGTTCTCATCATGGGCATCTATGCCCCTTTTACTGCACCCCATTATCTTATTGGCCTTGGCAGCAGCTGCCTGACACTGTTTTCTACAGCTTACCTGTACCTAGAGAATTTATCAGAATTAGATGGCTGAGGGGGGAACTAATAACTATGTATACATATTATAAATATAAATGTCAATGGGATCTCTTCCATGATCTATTCATACCCAAGTACTCTCAGGATTTTTAGTATAGATAACAAGGAAAATTAGAAAAGAGACCAACACGTGGAAAAATATATTTAACCTATAAACTTGATTGATACAGCAATTGATGCAACTGAGCAAGAAAAGAGAAGGAACAAAAATATATATTTATTTTTTTGCTCCTCAATGCATTTTAAGGAATATTTTCTATGTCTAAGGGCTCATGCACATGACCGTATGCCCTCCGAGACATACGGTATGTGAGCGGGCAATATGTCCCGGTGCGACATACATCGTGCACACGGGAGCGCACAGCATCATAGGTTACTATGATACTGCGCGCATCGGGCCGTCCGCAGGACTACTGTCCTGCACTACTGTCCTGTGGGCGGAGGGCATACGGTCATGTGCATGAGCCCTTAAATAGAGGAAATATTCCTTAAAATGCATTGAGGAGAAAATAAATAAGGGCATACGGTCGTGTGCATGAGCCCTATGTCATGGTCTTACCTGCTTGCTGCTCTCCTTCGTTTGACATGTGCTGGCGGCCATCTTGGTTTCTGGGTTTCTTGTAGCCTTCCACCCTGCGGCTCCTCCTTCCCCTGGGAGGAGCTGGATGCCTAGCTCATATATATAGGAGGTCTGTGGCTTCAGTTCCTTGCTTGGTCCTCTTGTGTTCACATGCTTCTAAGACTGCTGCTGCTTCTGGTTCCTGATCCTGGCTTCGTCTGACTACCCTGCTGGTTCCTGATCCTGGCTTCGTCTGACTACCCTTCTGGTTCCTGATCCTGGCTTCGTCTGACTACCCTGCTGGTTCCTGATCCTGGGCAATATGTGCCTTTATTTAAGTGAAAATGCAAAAAAAAAAAAAAAAAAAAAAAAAACGCATGGAAACCGCATCAAAAAACGCATCAAAAACGCATGGTGTCCATATGCGTTTTTTGCATCAATAGATGCAGAAATTTAAAGTATATAACTGGGTGAAATTGCAGAAATGTGATGAATTGCAAAAGCCAGCAAAAGCATTTTTTAGGTTCCACATATGACATTTTATTTTTTATCTTCCATATATGACATTTCTTTTTGTGATTGTGATATAATGTGGAATACCAGAGTATCACAGACAGAAATGGTATTTGATATTGTTCTCAATGTTTTAAAATTAATATATATTGTTGATGGGCAATATGTACCTTTATTTAAGTGAAAATGCGAAAAACGCATGGAAACCGTATTAAAAACGCATGGTGTCCAGATGCGTTTTTTGCATCAATGGATGTAGAAATTTAAAGTATATAACTGGGTGAAATTGCAGAAATATGATGCATTGCAAAAGTCAGCAAAAGTATTTTTTAGTTTCCACATCTGACATCTCTCTTTGTGATTGTGATACAATGTGGAACACCTGAGTACCAACAGACAGGATATGAAGATTGGATTGAGACCAAGTTAAACAAGTAACATCCAGTATAAAAGAGGGGTTATAGATGGGGTGAAGCATACCACTGAGGAAGGGGTTGGACCCCGAAACGCGTCTGGTGCTACACCCCATCTTTGTACTGAAAAACCTACCTTACCATTAAATCGACCATAACCGAACAGAGAGCCGGCTTTAATCTCCTGATTGAATACTGCTACAAATATCTAAAGGCAGATCCTGGGAGTAAGTACACTTGAAGGCTCTTGTGATTATTTCGGACGAACACTTGGTCGATACAAAGGTAATGGACTTAATTCGCTTGCAAGCTTTTCAGCAGTGAGTTGCTGCCATTCACGTCGCTTTGGCGGGACGCCGCCGCGACTATTTGAATAACTGCAAAGCATATGACTGTTGTCTCAATATGAAAGTAAAAAACGAATAGACTTATTGCAAACAAGTCTTTGGATGTTCACAATCATTGGATCCAAGATTTACAATATTGGACTATTGAATATTTGCTGATTAATCGAATAATAGCCTTTGCTCTGTCGAATATTCATTATATTTATTTGTTAATAACCTATTTATTCTACTGCATTCTTGATTGTTATATGCATCAAATATATTTATATTATCAATAAAGCTCATCTTTGCCTTAAATACACGGTCGCAGCTATCCTTGAGTGCCCTGTTCACCTATATTCGTCTGACTACCCTTCTGGTTCCTGACCTCTGGCTTCGCAAAGACTCTGCTCGGTTTCACCATCCGTTTGGACTTTTGCTTTACAGCTTTATTTTCAATAAAGCCTTCTTATTTTCACTTATCTCTTGTTGTACGTCTGGTTCATGGTTCCGTGACACCCTAATACTACTTTTGGTTAGAAAAGGTTTTAGGAGAGAATAGATATCCTGAATATAATGTGTAGGGGGACTTACATTAAAGGGGTTCTGCAGTTTTTTTTTAACAGGATAGATCATCAGCATCTGATCGGCGGGGGTCCGACACCCGGGACCCCTGCCGATCAGCTATTTGAGAAGGCAGCGGCGCTGGCAGTAGCGCCGCGGCCTTCTCGCTGTCTACTGCAGGCCCAGTGACGTCATGACTAGTATCAATGGCCTGGACGGGCTAAGCTCTGTTCACTTGAATGGAGCTTAGCTGCGCTCAGGCCAGTGATACTAGTCGTGATGTCGCTGGGCCTGCGGTAAACAGCGAGAAGGCCACAGCACTACTGCCAGCGCCGCTGCCTTCTCAAATAGCTGATCGGCAGTGGTCCAGGGTGTCGGACCCCCGCTGATCAGATGCTGATGATCTATCCAGAGAATAGATCATCATTTAAAAAAAAATACAGAACCCCTTTAATGTCACATGTAAGCTGTTGCCATCTAAGTATAACTCTTTCTTGTGAACTGACGCACACTGAAACAAGTCATACTGTATATCAATAAATTATGTGCTGAGAGCTTTAAAGGGATATTACTATGTCAGATATTGGTGGACTGGGATATGCTGCCAAAGTTAGATTGGGAGAGATGTCAATCTCTAGAACAGTGACCCAAAAGTAAAGAAGAGCACATGGCGCATGCACAGCCACTCTCCATTCGCTGCTGTGTGATTTCCCAAAATAGCTGAGTGCCTGTTCGGCTATTTCCAGCAGTCCCATAGAAGTGAATGGAGACGTGGCGTGCATGCATGATGCGCCCTTCATTTACTCCTGTGAGACTTCTGAAATGAATCAACTCGGCTACCCCCTACCCCTATAGAAGTGAATGTAGAGGACACGTGCATACGCTGTGCGCTCTCCTTTACTTTGGGAGACTTGTTCTGGCGATAGGAGCGTGTCCCAGAGGTGGGACCTGCACCTATATGACATTGGTTGCATATCCTAAAGATGTACCATTAATGTCTAAGATGGGAAAACCGATTTACGATTGGTAATGATGGGCAGGCAAAATAAAGGATTCCTATGGGGGAGATTTTCACATTAAAGGGCATCTGTCAGCAGATTTGTGCCTATGACACTGGCTGACATGTTACATGTGCACTTGGCAGCGGAAGGCATCTGTGCTGGTGCCAGGTTCATATGTGCCCACATTACTGAAAAAAGTGATGTTTTAATATATGCAAGTGAGCCTCTAGGAGCAATGGGGGCGTTCCTGTTACACCTAGAGGCTCTGCTCTATCTGCAGCTGCTGAACCCTCTGTACTTTAATTGACAGGGCCAGGTAGTGTAAACGGGATCACACCTGGTCCTGTCAATAGAATTGCAGAGGGCGCAGCAGTTGTAGAGAGAGAAGAGCCTCTAGGTTTAACGGCAACGCCCCCATTGCTCTTAGAGGCTCATTTGCATATATTAAGACATAATTTTTCTCAGCAATACAGACACACATGAACATGGGGCCAACACAGATGCCTTCAGCTGCCAAGCACATGTAACAGGTCAGCCAGTGTCATAAGTACAAATCTGCTGACAGATGCCCTTTAACATTTTAAAGAGAATCTGTCATCAGTTTTATGCTGCCCTACCTGAGATCAACATAAACTGGTGAGAGACCCTGAGCAAAACACTGGGTCACTTACGTGAATTGACCCATTCATTCTGCTAAACTCCAGTGCTTGCCAATCATTGGAGTCCGCCCAGTACAGTACACAAGGCCTCACATTCATGATTGACAGCTCCTTTCCTATAGTAATCAGCAACAGGGGGCGTGGGGGAAGGACAGAGCATAGAGCTCATGAATATCATATTTTTGCACCATATTTTTGTGAACTTCCGAACTCGGCTGACAGTGGAACTGTTCGATACAGATCTTAGCAATATGACTGGGTCAAATCCAGTAAGTGACCCAGAGAGGGGCGTCATAAAACTGGGGACATGCTCCCTATAATTCTTCCAGGCAATGCAGTCAGCATTTATTCTCTGATGCTTGTTGCTACTGAACTAGCTGACAACAGGTCTCCACGGCTGATAGAATATATCTTTACCTCTCACATATCTACATTAGTAATGGTTGAGTACAGGTGGTTTACTAGAGAATAAAGTTAAATACTCACAACTCATGTTATTGACTGCAATAAAATCCTCTAAAGCAGCGGTTCTCAACCTAGGGGTCGCGACCCCTTTGGGGGTCGATCGGCCCTTTCCGGGGGGTCGCCTGATGCTTCCTATTGTGGGTCGCCCGCACAACGGCCCCTTATCCTTGCGCACAGGAAGTGATGTCCTATCACTGCCTGTGGTTGAAGGAGCCTGAAGTCTGGACGGGTAAGTCGGGCCGCCTGTCTGCTGAGGTCCGAGTTTTTTCTTTAATGACACCGCCGCTGAGCACCACTGCCACCAATGATTTAATTGAGCCTGGCTGAGCCTGGCTAATTTTATTTTAATTATTTGGCTGAGCAAGGCTTAATTTATTTGGGGGGACATGAAGCACCGCTGATTTATTTATTTGGGGGACCCTGAGCACTTCTGTTTTATTTATTTGGGGGACCCTGAGCACCATTGATTTATTTATTTGGGGGAAACCTGATGCACCACTGATTTATTTATTTGGGGGTACCCTGAGCACCGCTGATTTATTTATTTGGGGGACCCTGAGAACTTCTGATTTATTTATTTGGGGGGGACTTGAAGCACCACTGATTTATTTATTTGAGGGGTACCCTGAGCACCACTGATTTTTTTTTTTGGGGGGGGGGTACTGTGAGCACCACTGAGTTATTTATTTGAGGGGTACTGTGCGCACCACTGATTTATTTTTTAGGGGGTATTTGTTGTTTATTATTTATTTTAAAGTTATTCATTTGGTTTACAAATATTTTCTATTTATGCTAAAGTTCTGTGGTTATGAATGAATACTTGTGTATTTGAATTAACATTTGGTGTATTGGTGTCTGTGCGTGTTTTTGGTGGATCATCTTAACAGTAGCAAAATTAGTTATGACGTAGCAAGGAAAAAAATGTAATGGTTGGGGGTCACCACAACATGAGGAACTGTATTAAGGGGTCACGGCTTTAGAAAGGTTGAGAACCACTGCTCTAAAGGAAAATGGAAAATCTCTGCTGGCTCATAAATATCGGAACATTTATTTTTATGCATTTTCCAGAATCCAGGCACAATGATTTGCTCTCCAATTTGCTTCAGCTTGCTTGAAAACCTCCTGTGTAGATCTGCCTTAAAAGTCATTTCAGATCCAAAATGAATTACTTGTTATGCGTAGAAACAATCTGTGCATCAGTCTTGTGAATAATAATGGCTGTGTAATAGGTGAAACCTTTGGTATACTGACGACAAGTCAGAATTTCCTAAATGTTAAGATCCCTTATGCTAATTTAAGACTTTAGGCATATGTTAAAAGCAATCGGTTACACTGTAACTATATTTTATATCTATTAAAGTGTAGCTGTCTTTCAGTATATTTTTATTATAGTGTAGGGAGAGTGGTGTCATTCCGGTTTTAATGATTGTGTGGGGGCACTATGGGGGCATAAATACTATGTAGTGAGCACTATGGTGGTATAAATACTGTGTAGTAAGCACTATGGGGGTATAAATGCTGTGTAGTGAGCACTATGGGGGTATAAACACTGTGTAGTAAGCACTATGGGGGTATAAATACTGTGTGGGGGCATAACTACTGAGCAGGGGCACTATGGAGGCATAAATATTTAGTAGGAGGCACTATGGGGGTAATAATACTGCGTAGGGGTCACTGTTGACATACAAATTCTTTGTCAGGACCCTATGGGGGCATGACTTCTGTGTGGGGGCAATATGAGGCCGGGAATAAATACTGTTTAGAGGGCACTATGGGGGTATAAATACTGTGTGGAGGGCACTATGGGGGTATATAACAATCTATGAGGCCAAGTAAACAGGCTTGACCGATTACTCCCAAAAACAAATGGCAAAATGTACTAATCCCCTAGGGGACAAAGGGGTAAAACTTAACATTTAATATGTATTTGTAAAATAGATAAGCGCTAGCAAGGAGAGCCTCTAATACAAACAAACAGAAGACAGCCCGATAGGGCCTAGACAAACAAATGCTGGATGGTAGCAAAAATAATAGCATGAAAAGGAACGTTCTCACCCATCAAATGCTGTAGACGTGGATGGTAGAGTCTCTTTCGTGCTGCAATTTTCATGCGGTAGACAGTGTTGATATGTTACCATACCGGATTGGTGCCAGCGTGTAGACCTCAGCATGGACAGGAGTAGGGAGCAAGGAGACCCTAAATCACCCTACTAATCCTATGGGGGTATAAGTACTGTGTGGGGGCACTATGTGGGCATGACTACTGTATGCGGGTACTATAGGGGCATAACTACTGTGTAGGGGGCACTGTTGGGGTATAACTACTGTGGGGGCGCCGCTATTATTCTCTTTGGCCTTTTCAAAACTTAAGAGATATGCTACAGCACTTCTTGCAATAATGTGGACCGGTGTTTACCAACCTGTGGCCCTCCAATGTTGCAAAGCTACAACTCCCATCATGCCCCAAAAGCATGCAGCCATTAGGGTATGATGGGAGTTGTACTTCTGCAACAGCTGGAGAGCCACAGGTTGGGAACCATAGGTCTACAGTATTGTAAGAAGTGATGCAGTAAAATGAAAGCTGTGCTGTGACTGGTTGCTATGGGATTAGAGGCAAAGTGAGAAGCAGCGCCTCCCCAGTTAGGGTGGGTTCACCTCTGTTTGATGTATATATTAGAAAAAAAATAGGATACAAAAACACAGCACACCACATTCTTGTATCCTGCACAGTCCATTAAAAAAAAGTATACGTTTTTTTTTTACAATGGTAAAAAAAGCATACTTTTTTTTCACAATGGAGCCCTATGGTGAACAGATGCCACGGTATAACATCAGTCTGAGGCATCCATTTAACATATACGTTTTTTGTATACGTTTTTTGTATACGTTAAAACAGATGGGAAAAACGTGATGTGAACCCAGCCTTACAGTTACAAGCTGCATCTAAAATCCATTAATTTATTAGAACCTTCCAGAACCCTGTTGGATGGACTTGAACCCCAACCCCCCAGTATCGTAAGTTGGATAATGGAGAGTATATCCACCAAGTTTTGTTGAGATCCATTAGACATGTAGGAGGCTATGAAGAACAAACACACAAATCACTTTTATTTATATAAATTACAAAAGAAAAGTCCAGCCCTGCACACTAGTAAAATGAAACTGTATGGACAGTTACACTTTGAAGCATACTTTGCAGCTCACCATCTAGACAACCTCTTTCCTTATTGGAAGACCTGCTGGACAATGTCTGATTTTGGAGACAAGTGGTGTTACATGGCACCTATTCATGTATTACATGGTTGTGTTGAGCTCTCCAGAGCTGGAGCTGCTCTTTGCAGTGGCCCTTTATTCCCGCTAATAGAGGGGGTCCCAATAAACTTTACATATAAGATTAAAATAACTTTATAAATACATTGACATTTATTGAATTAATTATTTATGAATTACACTACACTTTTTGGCGTATTAATGTCTCTTTTTGCCGCTTATGCCACTTTTTCTGAGTGCCGAGAAATGGGGACTTGGTGTGGGGGGTGGGAAGAGGGTGGCCCAGCAGGCCTGTCTCATTTATCATTTTCCATGCCAGTTTTTGCAAAAAGACAATGCATATGGAACACTGTATGTACTCCCAACAGCTCTGGGAGTACATACAGTTGATGCCATGACAGTATGAAACCAATTTTAGTTTAGAACTAATTTTGGGGTGTGGAGTGTAAGGAATCTTCCAGTTCTTATCTGCCACAAGAAGGTATGGACTTTACCAGTTGGATTCCCAGGTCATGGTTCCCAGATTACTGGCGAATTGTTGGCAGTATTTGTGATGCAGCTATAGTGTAAGCACTGAATGGAGCCAAGGGTTGTCCCCAGGAGAGTGGTCCGAATCAGAGCCAAGGATCAAAGCCAGGAGTAGAACAACAGATGGTTATGAGGCAGTAGCGATTTCCAGGGACCGGGCACAAGTCAATATCAAGGACAAATATTAGTTGGGATCTAAATTAGTAGCACAAGAAACAAGAGCCAGGAAAGGGAATGAACCACAATCAACAAGCAAGGTTGTCACGGTGGGGAGTGGGGGGAACTCCCCACTGTATAACATAAGAGAACGGGAAAGCAGCTAGGCCTGGACACCAGGAATGGGGAGCAGGTCACCTCCTAAAGCCGCCCTAATCCTGGCAATGACTCCTAACCATATGGAAAACGGACACCCACATGCCAGACATGTAACGACAACTAGGCATACAACAGACCCCACACATAACCCACACCAAACATAGATACAAAGGAAGGTAAAGACATAGGGAACATAGGGGAGACATCATGGTGACATTGATGTCTAGCTTGGATGCCCTCCCACTGGACAGGTGGTATATCCAGGATAGGAGCAGAACTCCAGCTCACACAAAGGCTGAAGGCAACTGACCTCAAGCTCAAAACACAACATATAAAGAGCCAAGAGGCCACACCCAAGACACACCTAAATCCACACCAGCCAGATAATTAACCCCTCTGGCACCAAACAGGGAAAGACCCAGTGGAAAGGAGGAGCCACCTACATGCTGCAACAACAGCATGCACGGCAACCGTGTCACGGCGCACACAACAGAGGCCGTGACAAATGTATGGCATGACATCATCCGCAGGTGCTGGTTATACCTTGACAATCCAACACTGCCAGCCAAAGGTAAGCTGCAGCCACAATCAGCAGGGCAGCAAAACAAAGACTCTGAGGAGCAAGCATCTGGTCACCTAGAAACTGGACACAAATGTTGACTCGAGATGTGGTCATTTAATATGACTCATCACTGGAGTTGGGTGTATTGTTCACTGTTTGATGTGGATTTTTTTTCTCCCTGTGTTGGGTGCTTGTTACTGTAGGATGCTTCTTGTACAATGTGATGTGCTATTCTAGCACATTTGACTGCTGAGGCCAGTGATTGGCCACAGTGGTCAGGGGATCAAGCCATTTCTGGTCAGAAGCAGGTGAGAATGGGGGCTACGATGTGATAATGGTGGGATTACATATGTTAGATGTGTTTTTTTTAAAATAGGGCGCAGGTTCCAAGGGTTGTATTGGGATGCCCTCTAAGCTTGACGATCCCTTAAAATACTGCATTATCCTTATTTCCAGTTCACTATTATTCTACTGTCATACTTCATATAGGGTAGATGTGATTGACAATGTTCATGCTTCCATATCAAAGTGCACTGTATAACATATGAACATTTCATGTCAACACCTGAAACATTGACATGAAAGCAAGCTATTTTAAAATAAATTCTAGCAAGATAAGAGACAAGATGTGGGTGTAGTGTAATTATTCTCCATTCAATTCTGCTATGTTAACATACTGTATATACTAAGTGGCATATTATGTAAATGTACTTACAAGGTAGGTGCATGTGTGAAAGGATGCTCTGTTTATTCCAGGGGGGCAGAAGGGGAACGGGGCCCCCATTCTCGTGATCAGTGAGGGTCACAGTGGTAGGACCCCCACCGATCTAATAGTTATCCCCTATCCTGCAGATAGGGGATGACTTGAAACAATCGGAATACCTCTTTAAGCTAAAAGGAAATCTGTCACCTCATACCTTGATATATATCCATTTGACATGGATGATGTGCTCATTGTAATCTCTTAGTCCCATCATGATGCCCCCAATTTTGAAAAATCTGCCTATTCATTTTATGCAGATTAGCCCCTTGATGCAACAAGGGTGTTGAGGTTGCACCTCGTGGCACCCAGAGACACTGCTCATCTTCCTTGCTTCCTGTGTCCCCACTAGTGATGGCCTTGCGGTTCGCCCGGCGGTCGGTTCGCGGCGAACTTTGCTCGTTCGCGATTCGCCGAACATGCGAACATATGGTGATATTCGCGCCCGCCATATTCTTTTACATTGTAAAGAATTTTGACCCCTGACACATCCATCAGGTGGTACAGGACAGCCAATTGAAAAGTTTCAGCACATGGACATACCCCCTACCTTATAAATAGACCCGATCTGGCTGCCATTTTACATTCAGTCTTTTGTCAGTGTAGGGGAGAGGTTGCTGTGTGGAGCAGGGACAGACTGTTAGGGACACCAAACGCTAGCTAATAGGGCCACAAAAGTCCTTTTAAGGACTGGTATAGGTGTGCTATTGATAGGTGTGCAGTACATAGGGGTGTAATACACTTATACTTTCTAACATAGAAAGCATATTATAGTGGATTTGTATTGTGCAGCATTTGTGTGCGGTTCTGCAGTGATACCGCAGCTACACAGAGTGACAAACGCTATTGGAACAAATAATTTCTACTGGTGTGATATACCAGTTGCCCCCCAAAAAAACTGATAGAAGCGCGGTGTTATATACCAATATACTTTCTATATAGTGCATTTGGGTAGTGCAGCATTTGTTTGCTGTTTTGCTGCGTTCCCTCTGCTACACACAGTGACAAACGGTATTGGAAAAAATAATTATAACTGGTGTGCGCATGCGCGTACGCAAAGATTATATTGCCGACATTTCGCATTGAAAAAAAATTATGAATGGAGATCGCAAATTCGAATAATACATCTGGTATGTCACTGTCCATGTTGTGGGACTATTTGTGCACTTCTAGTAATTATTTCTTGGCTGCAAATATGAGCTGGAGGTTTTTCAGGTTCGCCTGCCATTAAAATGAATGAGACCCGCCGCGAACTTGCGGTTCACGAACATTTGATCGCGTTTGCGAACCGTCCCGGCAGATGTTCGTCTATCACTAGTCCCCACAGCTATAACTGACAAGGTCAGGCTGTGTAGATGTACTCATGCTTGGCCTGGAACTCTAGAAGCTGTGGGTTCAGCGCACACGCAGTATATGACTGAAGACCATTTGGCAGATGTAAACTGTCTGCACATCTGTCCAGCGATCTCCAGCCATGTACTGCGGGTGTGCTGCATGCACTGCCACTTTGCACCAAGGGGCTAATTTACATAAAATTGAAAGGCTGATTTGTAGAAATTGGGGGCATCATGAGGGGACCAAGACAATAGAATGCACACGTCATCCATGTCAAATGGATATGTATCAAGGTATGAGGTGACAGATTCCCTTTAATAGGGCAGATATACTAAGACTGGAGTTACAAACAACAGTCATAGTATAAAGTCTGTTGGCGCAGAATGCACCAAATTTATTAAGAGGCACAGACCTTTGTGTTAAGCAGTGAGTGAGGAACCACTGTGTCAACCAGAAAGATTTGACTTGGGCCTATAATCCTGGCGTTCCTCAGGTTTTCAGTCTTTAACCCCTATTCAAGAATCTAGCTTTTGCTGCAGTGGAACCACGAGGCCGCCACCTCCTAGTCTTGAGTAGTCTCTGTTTGATTAACAGCTTAGCAATAGGGGTCAAGACAAGAGACACCAATGCAGAGCACTGAAGTATCAGGCAAAATCATACTCAAGGACTGGCCAAGGTTAGAGCACTCAGAGTACAAGCAATCCAATAAACAGTCCGAGGTCAGAGCAGGCAGCGAAGAGTCAAATTCGGAAAAAAGAGAGAAGTCGGAATATGAGCAGACAAATGAATAATGGCACACCTTGGCAGGATACTAGCGAACTAGAATCTATTGCTCAGGCACTCTCCCACAGGGGAAGGTTGCCTTAATAATCCCAAATTGCCAGCCATTGATTGATGTGAATTAAAGTGCGCGGATGCTGGCCCTTTAAGCACTGGAGGGAGTGTGCAGGTCTACGGCGGAGGAGTAGCCTTGCAATTAACCACCTCCGGACCGCCTAACGCAGGATTGCGTTCCGGAGGTGGCAGCGCTGCGCAGAGTCACGCATATACGCGTCATCTCGCGAGACGCGAGATTTCGCTCCAAGCCGGCCCGCGCATGCGCATCGCGGGCCGGCAAAATTCAAAGAACAAGTTCGTCACCAGCCTGCCAGCAACGATCATTGGCTGGCAGGCTGGCGATTTTCAAAAAATCCAATCCAAAGTCATATAACAGATCATATTAGTAAATATGATCTGTTATATGGCTTGTCTGCTCCTGTGCTGGTCCTTTTCGTCGGTTGGATCCAGCACAGGAGCAGACTGAACTGTGAGTACACCAACACTACACCTTAGCCCCAGATCACCCACCTGCACCCCAATTAACCCTTTGATCACCCCTTTGATCGCCCCTGTCAATCACTAGTGAAAGGAAAAAAAGTGATCAGTGTAAACTGTCACTTTTTTTTTTTCACTGGTATTGGCTGTTAGGTTTTAGGGATAGTTTAGGCCCCTTGGTTAGGTAGTTAGCGTCAGTTAGCGCCCACCCCACCGCACCGCAGTCACTTTTATTCGCTGTTTAGCGTATCGCTAATCAGCATTTGTACTTTTATAGTATCTGTAAGTGATCAAAACTGATCACGGTCAGATCTATAATAGTATTAGTGTCACCTTAGCTCGCCCTCCACCCAAAACGCAGTGTTTGCCCGATCAGGCCTGATCGGTCGCCCACACGTGCGTTCACCCACGCCCGCCCCACCGCAGTGACAAAAAATTATTATTTTTTGATCACTGCACATTCATTTTACACGCACTGCGGCGATAAAAAAATCAGTTTTGATATTTTTTATCAACCGCAGCAGCCTCCGGTACTTCGCTAGCCTCCCCTTTGTAAGACAGGTTTGCTTTTTTTCTTGGGTAGTCTCAGGGAATACCCCTAAATTTAGTAGTCCAAAATGTCAAACAGGGGGTATTCTTCTGAAGAGGCCTACAGGATTCTGACCCAGTCGGATGAGGAGTGGGAACCCTCATCTGACGAATCTAGCGGGTCAGAATATGAACCTGTGGAAAGCAGTGGCTCTCTGACCCAAAGTTCGGACGAGGAGGTGGAGGTCCCTGGCAGCACCAGGCGTACCCGGCCCCATGTCGCTAGACCACAGGTTACGCAGGATCCGCTTCAAGAGCAGCAGAGTGGGGCTGTCGCTGCCGGATCACGTGGTGAGGCATACACCAGCAGCGCAGCCCTTCCTGGACCTAGTACCAGCACTGCCGTACAACCTGGTGAAGTAGCGAGCACCAGAAGGGCAGTTGAAGCTGGTACGGTGGCACGTGCAATAGTTACCCCGTCGCAGCCACCGCAAAGACGGGCCCGTAGAGCCCCTAGAGTCCCTGAGGTGCTGGCAAATCCTGATTGGCAGTCACCAACTTCAGCCGCACCAGTAGTTCCCCCTTTCACCGCCCAGTCTGGAGTTCGGGTTGAGACGGCTCAAATCGGTTCGGCCCTGGGATTTTTTGAGCTGTTCTTGACTGCGGAGCTCTTGGACTTAGTCGTGGCAGAGACAAACCGGTATGCCACACAATTTATAACCGCTAACCCGGGAAGCTATTATGCCCAGCCTTTCCGGTGGAAACCAGTCCAAGTTTCCGAGCTTAAAATTTTTTTGGGCCTTCTCCTCAACATGGGCCTGACAAAAAAGCATGAATTGCGGTCATATTGGTCAACGCACCCAATTCATCACATGCCCATGTTCTCTGCTGCTATGTCCAGGACACGATTTGAGACCATCCTACGTTTTCTGCATTTTAGCGACAATACCACCTCCCGTCCCAGAGGCCACCCTGCTTTTGACCGGCTCCACAAAATTCGGCCCCTCATAGACCATTTCAACCTGAAATTTGCAGATTTGTATACCCCTGAGCAAAACATCTGCGTAGACGAGTCCCTAATACATTTTACCGGGCGCCTTGGCTTCAAACAATACATCCCAAGCAAGCGTGCCCGGTATGGGGTCAAATTGTATAAGCTCTGTGAAAGGGCCACAGGCTATACCCACAAATTTCGGATCTATGAGGGAAAAGATCAGACCCTGGAGCCGGTCGGTTGCCCTGACTACCTGAGGAGCAGTGGGAAGACAGTCTGGGACTTGGTGTCACCCTTATTCGGCAAGGGGTACCATCTTTATGTGGACAATTTCTACACAAGTGTGGCCCTCTTTAGGCATTTGTTTCTAGAACGGATTTGCGCCTGTGGCACCATGCGAACTAGTCGCGTGGGCTTCCCCCAACGGCTTGTAACCACCCGTCTTGCAAGGGGGCAGAGGGCTGCCTTGTGTAACGAAGAACTGCTCGCGGTGAAATGGAGAGACAAGCGTGACGTTTACATGCTCTCCTCCATTCACGCAGACACGACAATCCAAATTGAGCGAGCAACCCGTGTCATTGAAAAGCCCCTCTGTGTCCACGACTATAATGCGCTC
Source organism: Bufo bufo (assembly GCF_905171765.1). Classification (NCBI taxonomy): domain Eukaryota; kingdom Metazoa; phylum Chordata; class Amphibia; order Anura; family Bufonidae; genus Bufo; species Bufo bufo. The sequence goes on along the minus strand of NC_053391.1, from coordinate 511,197,214 downwards.
ATGGGAGGGGTGGACTTCAATGACCAGATGTTGTCTCCGTATTTAGTTTCCCGCAGAACCAGACGCTGGTATAAGAAGGTGTCTGTATATTTAATTCAATTGGCGCTCTACAATAGTTTTGTTCTCTACAGTAAGGCTGGGAGAACAGGATCCTTCCTCAAATTCCAGGAAGAGATCATCGAGAACCTCCTTTACCCAGGAGGTTCCGTGGCCCCATCCACCAGTGTAGTTAGCCGTCTACACGAGCGACATTTCCCCAGTGTCGTTCCTGGTACCTCAACCCAACCGTCACCCCGAAAAAGATGTCGTGTCTGTAGCAGGAGTGGAATAAGGCGTGACACCCGCTATTTCTGTCCTGACTGTGCTGACCACCCTGCCCTATGCTATGGAGAGTGTTTCCGGAAGTACCACACACAGGTACACTTAGCATAGGGATCACATCTCACCAGGACAGGCACACAGGGCTATTAGGGCCCATTCACTCACAGCTGCTGCAAACCTCTCCTTTCACCTGGGATAAAGTGCATAATGTACTTCGCCACATCTTTGGGCGATTTGCGCTTTGCACATTGTCCCATGGGGAAGGAGAGGTTTGTTCTATAAAAGGTAAAAAAAACTAAACAAAAAAAAAAATACCGGTAAGTAAAAAAGTTAAATGTTCAGTTAAAAAAGTTTAAAAAAAGTTTCTATGTTCTGTTCAACAGTTAATAAAGTTATTGCTTTGCGGCCTGGTTTTTTCTTTTTTGTTTTGTTTTTTTTACCTTTCAGGTGGACCAACCGATCGACTAGCTGCAGCACTGATGTGCATTCGGACAGAAGCATTGCGCTGCTGTCAGATTACACGCAAGTCGGTGTATGCGGCGCTGCAAGACGAGATTTCTCCTCTGCAGTAAAAGATACGTTTGCCGAGGCATATGAGCTGAGGAGGTGGCGGTGTTCATATACTTTGGCAAACACTTTGTATATATAAAAAAAAAAATCCCGGCAATGATTTATTCATCCACATCGATTGATGTGAATGGAGAAATATGGTTTGCCAGGGCATACGAGCTGAAGTGGGTATGGATGTTGGGCGGAGCTCCTATGTCCTGGCAGACGCCTTTCCCCTCCTTTTTCTTTTTTTGGCAGAGATTTTTTCATCCACATTGATCGATGCGAATGAAGAAATCTGTGCCGTTCATTTTTTTCTTTCAGCCCAGAGGCTGAACGGAAAAAAAAAATCTCATTACCCGTATGCTCAATATAAGGAGAATAGCAGAAACTCCTAATGCTGGGCATACATGTAATGATTGCGGAGACCCTCAAATGCCAGGGCAGTACAAACACCCCACAAATAACACCATTTTGGAAAGAAGACACCCCAAGGTATTCGCTGAGGGGCATATTGAGTCCATGAAAGATTGAAATTTTTGTCCCAAGTTAGCGGAAAGGGAGACTTTGTGAGAACAAAATCAAAAAAATCAATTTCCGCTAACTTGTGCCAAATTTTTTTTTTTTCAATGAACTCGCCATGCCCCTCATTGAATACCTTGGGGTGTCTTCTTTCCAAAATGGGGTCACATGTGGGGTATTTATACTGCCCTGGCATTTTAGGGGCCCCAAAGCGTGAGAAGAAGTCTGGTATCCAAATGTCTAAAAATGCCCTCCTAAAAGGAATTTGGGCACCTTTGCCCACCTAGGCTGCAAAAAAGTGTCACACATGTGGTATCTCCGTATTCAGCAGAAGTTGGGGAATATGTTTTGGGGTGTCATTTTACATATACCCATGCTGGGTGAGATAAATATCTTGGTCAAATGCCAACTTTGAATAAAAAAAATGGGAAAAGTTGTCTTTTGCCAAGATATTTCTCTCACCCAGCATGGGTATATGTAAAAAGACACCCCAAAACACATTCCCCACCTTCTCCTGAGTACGGAGATACCAGATGTGTGACACTTTTTTGCAGCCTAGGTGGGCAAAGGGGCCCACATTCCAAAGAGCACCTTTCGGATTTCACAGGTCATTTACCTACTTACCAGACATTAGGGCCCCTGGAAAATGCCAGGGCAGTATAACTACCCCACAAGTGACCCCATTTTGGAAAGAAGACACCCCAAGGTATTCCGTGAGGGGCATGGCAAGTTCCTAGAATTTTTTATTTTTTGTCACAAGTTTATGGAAAATGATGATTTTTTTTTTTTTTTTTTTTCATACAAAGTCTCATATTCCACTAACTTGTGACAAAAAATAAAAATTTCCATGAACTCACTATGCCTATCAGCGAATACCTTGGGGTCTCTTCTTTCCAGAATGGGGTCACTTGTGGGGTAGTTATACTGCCCTGGCATTCTAGGGGCCCAAATGTGTGGTAAGGAGTTTGAAATCAAATTCAGTAAAAAATGACCTATGAAATCCAAAAGGTGCTCTTTGGAATGTGGGCCCCTTTGCCCACCTAGGCTGCAAAAAAGTGTCACACATCTGGTATCCCCGTACTCAGGAGAAGTTGAGGAATGTGTTTTGGGGTGTCTTTTTACATATACCCATGCTGGGTGAGATAAATATCTTGGTCAAATGCCAACTTTGTATAAAAAAATGGGAAAAGTTGTCTTTTGCCAAGATATTTCTCTCACCCAGCATGGGTATATGTAAAATGACACCCCAAAACACATTCCCCACCTTCTCCTGAGTACGGAGATACCAGATGTGTGACACTTTTTTGCAGCCTAGGTGGGCAAAGGGGCCCATATTCCAAAGAGCACCTTTCGGATTTGACAGGTCATTTTTTTCAGAATTTGATTTCAAACTCCTTACCACACATTTGGGCCCCTAGAATGCCAGGGCAGTATAACTACCCCACAAGTGACCCCATTTTGGAAAGAAGACACCCCAAGGTATTCCGTGAGGGGCATGGCAAGTTCCTAGAATTTTTTATTTTTTGTCACAAGTTAGTGGAAAATGATGATTTTTTTTTTTTTTTTTTTTTTTCATACAAAGTCTCATATTCCACTAACTTGTGACAAAAAATAAAAATTTCCATGAACTCACTATGCCCATCAGCGAATACCTTGGGGTGTCTTCTTTCCAAAATGGGGTCACTTGTGGGGTAGTTATACTGCCCTGGCATTCTAGGGGCCCAAATGTGTGGTAAGGAGTTTGAAATCAAATTCTGAAAAAAATGACCTGTCAAATCCGAAAGGTGCTCTTTGGAATATGGGCCCCTTTGCCCACCTAGGCTGCAAAAAAGTGTCACACATCTGGTATCTCCGTACTCAGGAGAAGGTGGGGAATGTGTTTTGGGGTGTCATTTTACATATACCCATGCTGGGTGAGAGAAATATCTTGGCAAAAGACAACTTTTCCCATTTTTTTATACAAAGTTGGCATTTGACCAAGATATTTATCTCACCCAGCATGGGTATATGTAAAAAGACACCCCAAAACACATTCCTCAACTTCTCCTGAGTACGGGGATACCAGATGTGTGACACTTTTTTGCAGCCTAGGTGGGCAAAGGGGCCCACATTCCAAAGAGCACCTTTTGGATTTCATAGGTCATTTTTTACTGAATTTGATTTCAAACTCCTTACCACACATTTGGGCCCCTAGAATGCCAGGGCAGTATAACTACCCCACAAGTGACCCCATTTTGGAAAGAAGAGACCCCAAGGTATTCGCTGATGGGCATAGTGAGTTCATGGAAGTTTTTATTTTTTGTCACAAGTTAGTGGAATATGAGACTTTGTATGAAAAAAAAAAAAAAAATCATAATTTTCCACTAACTTGTGACAAAAAATAAAAAATTCTAGGAACTCGCCATGCCCCTCACGGAATACCTTGGGGTGTCTTCTTTCCAAAATGGGGTCACTTGTGGGGTAGTTATACTGCCCTGTCATTCTAGGGGCCCAAATGTGTGGTAAGGAGTTTGAAATCAAATTCTGAAAAAAATGACCTGTCAAATCCGAAAGGTGCTCTTTGGAATATGGGCCCCTTTGCCCACCTAGGCTGCAAAAAAGTGTCACACATCTGGTATCTCCGTACTCAGGAGAAGGTGGGGAATGTGTTTTGGGGTGTCATTTTATATATACCCATGCTGGGTGAGATAAATATCTTGGTCAAATGCCAACTTTGTATAAAAAAATGGGAAAAGTTGTCTTTTGCCAAGATATTTCTCTCACCCAGCATGGGTATATATAAAATGACACCCCAAAACACATTCCCCACCTTCTCCTGAGTACGGAGATACCAGATGTGTGACACTTTTTTGCAGCCTAGGTGGGCAAAGGGGCCCATATTCCAAAGAGCACCTTTCGGATTTGACAGGTCATTTTTTTCAGAATTTGATTTCAAACTCCTTACCACACATTTGGGCCCCTAGAATGCCAGGGCAGTATAACTACCCCACAAGTGACCCCATTTTGGAAAGAAGAGACCCCAAGGTATTTCGTTATGGGCATAGTGAGTTCATAGAAGTTTTTATTTTTTGTCACAAGTTAGTGGAATATGAGACTTTGTAAGAAAAAAAAATAAAAATAAAAAATCATCATTTTCCGCTAACTTGTGACAAAAAATAAAAAGTTCTATGAACTCACTATGCCCATCAGCGAATACCTTAGGGTGTGTACTTTCCGAAATGGGGTCATTTGTGGGGTGTTTGTACTGTCTGGCCATTGTAGAACCTCAGGAAACATGACAGGTGCTCAGAAAGTCAGAGCTGCTTCAAAAAGCGGAAATTCACATTTTTGTACCATAGTTTGTAAACGCTATAACTTTTACCCAAACCATTTTTTTTTTACCCAAACATTTTTTTTTTATCAAAGACATGTAGAACTATAAATTTAGAGCAAAATTTCTATATGGATCTCGTTTTTTTTGCAAAATTTTACAACTGAAAGTGAAAAATGTCATTTTTTTGCAAAAAAATCGTTAAATTTCGATTAATAACAAAAAAAGTAAAAATGTCAGCAGCAATGAAATACCACCAAATGAAAGCTCTATTAGTGAGAAGAAAAGGAGGTAAAATTCATTTGGGTGGTAAGTTGCATGACCGAGCAATAAACGGTGAAAGTAGTGTAGGTCAGAAGTGTAAAAAGTGGCCTGGTCTTTCAGGGTGTTTAAGCACTGGGGGCTGAGGTGGTTAAGAATTAGACTGCAGCCTGCTTCGAGGGGTAGAGCATCTTTGGGGTCTGAACCCACTAGAAGGAGGAGCGATGACAGTGAGCATGTGCCACGGCATGCATTGGAGTGGGTTAGTGGGGCGGCGGCCACAGCTGCTGTTGTTAGGGTCCATTCACACATTCGTATGTGTTTTGCGCATCCGCGGATCTGCAAAACACAGACGCCGGCAATGTGCGTTCCGCATTTTGCGGACCAGACATCGCCGGCACTATAATAGAAAATGCCTAATCTTGTCCGCAATTGCGGACAAGAATAGGACATGTTCTATTTTTTTCAGGAACGGAATTGCGGATCCGGGCAGCGCATAGTGCAGCCCCATAGAAATGAATGGGTCCGCAATTCCGTTCCGCAAAATGCGGAACAGAATTGCGGACGTATGAATGGAGCCTAACAGTATGTACTGTATATATATCATAGGTGTCTCAGAACAGAAAGATCCTTTAAGAGACATAACTGCTTGTATTTGTCTTTTTTCGGATGATCTCTTTTACAGGATGTGTCACCAGAAACGTATGCTTTATATAAAGGATAAGTACAGAAAATGTTAGTTGACCTCTGAACAGTTCAAGACTGAATACAAAAATATGGTTAGATGTAAGTCCAGCATGTTGTAAATGATATGGTAACTGTAAGATTTGCTATGAATGTTTTCTTATAATGCTCAAGGCTTTGAATAAGATACTTATTATGGCCAGTCTCCTATATAGAACAATATTAGTTAATGACATGCTAAATTCATCAATAATGTCTCATTACTCTGCCTACATCTTCCTCGTCTGACCACTGTTCTCACATAATGACTTCTTCAATACAGATCTCATGTACTTTAATGTTAGCGCTGTCCCAGATTGCTTTGTTAAAGTACAAAGCACAGTGAGAATAATACTCTATTGTGCGACTGGTTGTGTGAAAGATTTTCAAGTTTTATAGTCAGAATAATGATTACAGCACAAATAAAATAGGTTTGGACAGATTTTGTAGACAACATGCTAGATGGTAGGATTACAAAATGAATAAAGGTCAGACTAAGCTGGGGGAGACCATGAGCAGCAGTATTTCTCTACAGTTATAATAGCACAAAGGCATTTCAAATAATTGTAACAACACTGGATGTGGCCCAGAGCTTGTAGTCACAGGCAGTATTTCTGCAGTTCAGTTTAATTCCTAGGCATCTGTCTGCCTGGCCTGGTGAAATCTATGCCTTCCACCGATATTTCTTGCTGGTTAAACTCTTTCTAAAAAACAAGAAGCTTAACATGTTCAACAAACCTAATCTATAGTAATAAATGTGTAACTAAGCAGGACCCACAAGTTTTTTTTATCAGTAATTTATCATTTGTATGCTAATACTACATTTTATTATTTTTATTTTATCCACTGAAAGTCATTGTCATAAATTTGGATTTTGTTCAAAGGGGTTCTCCAGGCTATAGATATTGATGACCTATTCTCCTGATAGATCATAAATATCCGATTGGTGGGGTTTCGACTCCCAACACTCCCACTAATTAGCTGTTTCAGGTTCCCTCGGAGCTGGCTGCTATACAGTGTACGGAGATGTAGGCAGACACCCTTATACACTATGTAGTGGCCATGCTGGGGTACTGCAGCTCAGCTCCTATCCAAGTGAATAGGAGCTGAATTTCAGTTTTGGAATGTGGGAAACAACACAATGTACTGAACCTTCTGCTCCACACATTGTTGGTTTTCGGCACTGAAACAGCTGATCAGTGGGGGTTGCTGGGTGTCGGACCCCTACCAGTCTGATACTGATGACCTATCCCAAGGATAGGTCATCCATATCTGTGCCTGCTGAACCCCTTTGAGCAATAGAGGGTAAGCATAGTTGATTGGACTGTGTCAAACCAAGCAGGATGGGATGAAGGCTAGGCGAAGCATGGAGTCATTTAAGGTGCCATTGCCAGTTATGTACTTTTTAAAGGAATGTTCTTCCTTTTATCAATCAGTGTTTCCATAGTGCAAGTACCAAAACAATAAATCTTACAAATGGAATGTACATCTCCAGCCAACAATGATATCATGACTGTCAGGGCAGGTTCTAGGTGTAATGGGGCCCTCGGGCGAAAAACAATAAGGCCCCCCCCCACATGACACTTGCTGACTTTAACGCCCCCCCCATCACTACAGAAATACAGTGCCCCATACCTCTTACATCCAGTGACGTCTCCTTTGATTTAGATGTTCTCTGTCCTCATCTTCTCCTTTCAGACCTTCAGACCAGACCGCCATTTTGTCTCCATTTTCCGTCTCTGCAGTTTGACAACAAAAAAAATCTTAGTTTACTACTTTTCCATCATTCTCCCATCTTCTGGACAAATCCTCCTACTACCCCCAATACTGTGCCACTGTGCTCCCCAATATTATACTGCAGAAACAGATAATACTAGTACCACACAGAGCCCCCCATATAAAATACCCCTTCTTTGTGGCCTCAGTAGAAGCCCCCATAGTGCCCCATAATAATGTGCCAGTATCAAGTGCCTCTCTTCCACCCCCCATGTGCCAGTAACAAGTGCCTCTCTTCCCCCCCCATGTGCCAGTAACAAATGCCTCTCCATGCCCCCCATGTGCCAGTAACAAGTGCCAACCCCCTCCATGTGCTAGTAGCAAGTGCCAACCCCCCATGTGCCAGTAACAAGTGCCAACCCGCTCCATGTGCTAGTAGCAAGTGCCAACCCCCCATGTGCCAGTAACAAGTGCCAAACCCCATGTGCCAGTATCAAGTGTCAAACCCCCCATGTGCCAGTATCAAGTGCCAACCCCCCAAGTGCCAGTATCAAGTGCCAAACCCCCCATGTGCCAGTTTCAAGTGCCAAACCCCCCATGTGCCAGTATCAAGTGCCAACCCCTCATGTGCCAGTATCAAGTGCCAACCCCCCATGTGCCAGTATCAAGTGCCAACCCCCCCGTGTGCCAGTATCAAGTGCCAAACCCCCCTTGTGCCAGTATCCAGTGCCAAACCCCCCCATGTGCCAGAATCAAGTGCCACACCCCACCACCCCCATGTGCCAGTATCAATTGCCTCCCGCTCCCCCCATGTGGCAGTAACAGATAGTCCAGTATAATAAATAAATAAAAAACACTTCTACTTACCTGCATCACTCAGCGATGCGATGCAGGCCTCTTCCGGCCTGTGTCCCACACTGTACGGCTCCGGCGGCGCGATCGCTTGCACCGGCCTCTGATAGGCTGCGGGCCTTGTGCCAGCAGCCTATCAGAGGAACAGGGAAGGGAGACGCCTCTCCCTGCCCAACAGCACAGCTATCTGTATCGCTGTCCTGAGGACGGCGATACAGATGACTATGTGTCACGGCCTTTGGTTTGCGCTGTGACACTGTTGCCACACTTGCGGTTGCCCGCGGCAACGTGTTGCTGTGACAGCATGCGGTGGCAGTGTCTCGGCCTTCTGGGTGATTGCAGTGACATGGTTGCCACGCATGCTGTTGCCGGTGGTAACGTGTGGTTTGGTATGCTTGTGTGTGCACTTCCCCTTTAAGTAGCTTCCTTCCTCTGTTTGGTGTTGGAAGGGTTAACTCCCTTCCTAGTGTTTTGTGAACACTGGATTTATGTGTGTGTGGGTGTGGCTGCTTGGGCTATTTAGCCTCTGCTGGATGCCTGAAGCTCAGTGTTCCTCCAGCCTTGGTGTATGCTGGTGGTTCAATTGATATTATTATGGTGTCTCTTTCCCTTATCTTTTGGTTTGCGTGGGTTATGTTCAGGGTGTTGTATGTCTTGTGTGGTGTTACATGGCTGGTGATGTTTGGTGTCCAGCATGTTTGCTAGACATTCCCCTGTCTCACGTTTATTGCAGCTATGGTTGTCCTGGGTTCCTGTGTGGTTGTAGTTTGTGCTGTGTCCTTTAATGTTGGTGTGGACAGCAGCACTTGTGCACGGGTTCCAGTCAGTGTGTCTGTGGCAGGTAAGTGTGTTATGGGTTTCACTTACCTGCCAACTCCATATGCTATATGTGTTCCCCTCTCCTTGCAGCCTGGCCTCAGATAGAGACTCCTGTTCCTCCATGACTGGGATGAACAGGTCGTCTCTTCCCGGCTCCTTGGTGAGGAATTACCAGGGCGACTCAGGGTCTCTAGGAATCCAGAGTATGAGCCATCCTACCATCAGGGTCCGCTCATACGGTGAGGAATTAGGGAGAGGATTAGGGATGCTGTAGGAGGTGACCTGCTCCCTTAATACTCCTTTTGGCCAGGCTGATCCCCTTTAATCATTTGACACCGCACGGTGGGGGGTTCCCCCCACTCCCCACCGTGAAACTATGGAGATGAACGCTTCCACAATGTAAGAGTTCATCTCCCTGTGACCTGCCGTTAGTTGCGATCCGGTGGTGGTCTTGAGGGCCCCTAAGGACTCGGGGGCCCGGGGGCAATTTCCCCCCTTGCCTATATAGAAGCGTCGGCCCTGATGACTGTGATCCTGAACCTGTACTCTGAATTCTTATACTGTGGGGAGACATTCAGATTTTGGGACAGGAAGTATCTTACCAATCTCAACCATACGAGGTTCTCATGATTTTGCAATTTCTTTCCACCAAGAACACCCTCATCCCTCCGTCAGGTCTCCCTGGCTCTCTCAGTGGATAATTAAGTCTATATTTCGTGGATCCCAGACTTTCTTTCATAACCCAAAACTGCTTTTCAGAAAGTCCTTTTTACCCAATGTAGAGAAAATGCTAACTGCACAAAAAAAATACATGAAATTGGTAAAGATGGGAAGGAGACAGTACATTCGAGGCAATGTCTTCTAACGTCCCTGTTGTAAAAAATTATTATTGAATGAAAGGGTCGCGTTTAGAAAGTGTGTCAATGTTCTTTCACCATAGTTGATCTGTTTTCAGCTTCAGCAAAACACGGCAACCTGTTTTCTTTAAGAACCACTGGCCCAGATTTGCTAGTGTGTCTGCACCAAAAATCTTCCTTAAAGTGGGGCAAATTGGAGCATTTAGGATTTCTACACTTTTCTGATATGCTCAACAATGTTGTGCCACAATTCTGATGTAAAAATCTGTCTCAAAGTAAGCCAACCAAAAGTTGGTATAGAGCCAAAGAAAAGTGTCTATCCCTGCACCAGCAAGCACATCCTAACCTCACATTATTGTATGGTTTTCTTGTGATTTTCATTGTGCTGGTGTCAGTAGGAATAGACAGTGGCACTGCAAAAATTTGGCAATCATGACTATTGTTTCCTTAAAGGGGTTCTGTCATCTGGGACTTTGATGGCATATCACCAGGATATGCCATGAAAGTCAGATAGATGCAGGTGTCACCTCTGAGACTCAGACCTATCTTCAAAACGGGACCCCAAAAGTGAAGGAAAGGGCATTACACATGCGTGGCTTGCTCTCTGTTTATTTCTATGGGGGTTCCAAAAAATGTCAGACGTTCCATAGAAATTAATGGAGAGCACACCGCACACTTCTATGGGACTGCCGGAAATAGCTGATTGAGCTCTCAGCTGTTTTCGGAACTCCCAAAAATATGAATTGAGGGGAGTTGCGCATGAGTGGTTGCCTACTCCTAGCAATATGCCACCAATGTCTCAGATGAGACAACCCCTTTAAGCAGTGGACCCACAGTAAAACCATGCTTGGGGAAAGGCAGGGGGCTCTTGTGATGTTCAGAAGCTATGTAGAAGCAATTGTTTTATTAGGCTCACAATCTCAGCCAGCTCTGACCCCCATTTCCTCTCTGCCGTCTTCTGAGTCTCTGGTTCTAGGGACTTCTAGGGACTGCAACTTAGGTGGAAGTGAGACCCCTTTTGGCCATGACTTTACAGTGGGTTTTTTTCAGGTGAATGCAGGCAGATTTAAAAAAATGAAGCGATTTTGAAATTTGCTAGTTACACCATTCTCTATTAAAATGAAACTGTGTGAAAATACAGTGACTCTTAGCTGGAAAATAAATTTACTAAAATAATGAAATACATAGGCACCTTTGTATCGCAGGACTTGTATTCATGTATGCATCTCACCGATTATGGCTGTATGGATACTACATGCATCTGTTTAAAGGGAGTCTGTCACCAGCATTTCACTTTTTTAACCCTTCCCACAGCTCCCTAGCATGCTTACAGTTAATAAAAACGTTACCTCTGGCATCAATCCTGGACTTATAGAACCCTCAAAAACTATCTTTATAAGATATGCAAATGAGGGCTCGCAAGTGCCCAGGGGCGGCGTTACCCTCGTAGGTGCCCTGCTTGCTCAGCCTTTTCATTGCGTCCCCCCGCCCCTTCCTACCCTCCGCCCACCTATCCTTTCCCTCTGACTGCCTTTCTCATAGCTTGTTATTCTGCCGAGATCCTGCGCATGCGCACTCCATCCGTCGGCCGGCGCATGCGCACTGCAATGCCCATTCCTTGTATGGCATCACAGTAATTAATGCGCATGCGCCGATGGACCGCCTCCTTTGTTGTGTTTTCGCGTCATCAGCCGGCGCATGCGCAATAGTTACTGTGATGCCATACAAGGTATGGGCATTGCAGTGCGCATGCGCCGGCCAAAGGAATGAGTGCGCAGACGCGGGATCTCGGCGGAATAACAAGTTGGTAGATAGGCGGTCAGAGGGAAAGGATGGGCGGGCGGAGGGTAGGAAGGGGCGGGGGGGACGCAATGAAAAGGCTGAGCAAGCAGGGCACCTAGGAGAGTAACGCCGCCCTGGGCACTTGCGAGCCCTCATTTGCATATCTTATAAAGATCGTTTTTGATGGATCCATAAGTCCAGGATTGATGCCAGAGGTAACGTTTTGATTAACTGTAACCATGCTAGAGAGCTGTGGTAAAGGTTAAAAAAGTGAAATGCTGGTGACAGACTCCCTTTAAATTACTAGCATATATACTGAGCCATAGATGACACAGTCTGACTCTAAAATACCCCATAAATGTTAATTACAGTACATCCATGTGTCTTCTTCAGGTTAGCTGCTATGAATATGAATTTTCCATTTCAGCATGCAGCTAGCTTTGTATTTGCTTTGTAACCATCATGGTCTGTTTTTCTTGCAGACCCTCACTTATCTATGCTTGTCAGTGACATACATTACATCAGTTGCAAAATTCACTGAACTAAGCAAAATTCTCCTTGCTGGCTGATTAAAGAGGAAGGCTGTGTGTATTGGCTGTTACGTGGTTGAAACACAGTATAATTTATTTCTAAACAGTAAAGCCTCATACATAAAGTCATATGAAACGTTTGGTCTGCATAAATGGATACGTGAAAAATGGATAGCTTTATGGTGCATTCCATTTTCTCTTGCCATAGAAAGGGTTATTCTCATTCCCAAATACAGACAGGACCTGAACGGAGTTTCGCAGATTGACACACAAAGCTGTGAAATATATGGATGTGTGCATAGCTTCATAGGGATGAATAGGTCAGCATGTGATATGTGAAAAACAAACAGCAAACAAAGAAAAATATAGATGTCTACATATGAATTGTGCATCACATATTGCTTCTGCTACAGGCAAGATGGAAACTCTGAAACACTGTGCAAAGAAAAAGACCAGCATACTCACATGTAATAATAGCCTAGTCCACTGTACGGATCCAAAGCGTGTCCAAGCTACAATCTGTATAGGGACCAAGAGGGATTCAGCGTGATTCACAAAAGCATAATACTTTATTGTATAACACTTGTTAAAAACACTTGTAAATTGCTTAAGCGCAGTGGTCTTACTCATGACATAAAAACGTCTGCTATGACTATGAACGTTACTGTCAGTCAAAACACGCAAGCAATTTACATACAGAAGATGTATTTTCAATGGACGTTATTTAATAAAGGATTACACTTTTATGGATCACGCTGGATCCTCTTGATCCCTATTAAAATGGAGACTCTACCTTCCTTCTCCGTACATGTATTACTAATATTCTAACAGCTAAATGGCAAACTAGAAATGCTTCATAGAGCTAAATCCACCAAAGGGAGCATTCATTTAGTGTGAAACATGACAAAATGAAAAATTGTGCGAAAAGCTTCACAGTTCATCTAAATAAGTAAATACTTCATAAAAAGGTCAAATATGACTAATGACTACAGATAAAGCAAACCTTAACTTGACATCTAGCCCATTACATGCCATGATACCACAGCAGTTGTGACTATGCAAAGCTGCTGACAGCACTAAGTATTGGCCAGAGAGAGGAGGACAAACATACTTTTTGCAGAGCTTTTATTAGAAGGAGTAGTCTGGGTATGAACTTTTATTCTGCCAGTTACTGCAAGTGCCCAGTAGGTGGTGCATCACTGTGAAGTGCTCTCTGCCTTGAGCTGCTACATCCCCTCTCCTGTATTTTCAGTGACAGCTGTAGTAGTCTCCTGGATGGTGCTACAGCTGGAACTCAAAACAGTTTTTTAGGGGCGCAGACAAGTCCCAGGGACGGGGCACAAATAAGGGCCCAGGGGCGCAGACAGGGGCCAGGGAGGCGCAGACAGTGGGCTGGGGGCTACAGGCCAGGGCCGGCACAGATAAGGCCCAGAGGGGCGCAGATAAGGGTCAGGGGCTGTGCTGAAAGAGCCAGGGAGGCACAGACAGGGGCTGCGTTGACAAGGGCAAGGCGGGCACACAGGCAGCGTGGGAGCTAATAGGAGGGAGAACTTTCACTGGGTGCATTTCATAGCACACTGCTTCCTTAGAGCGGGTGGATTTTTTTTCTAATATGAAGCCATTGATGTTTGTTATCCCTCTGTGCACAATGGCAGGTGGCGGATGATGAAATGTCCCTGCGGTGGTACCTGTACCCGTCCTCATCACATCCTTCCTGCCAATATCCACCCAGAGTCTGCTTGCTGGGGCTTGTGGTTCTCCGTTGCAGCCTCCCTGCCTGTTTGTATCTGAGCGCAGGCAGCGCTTAAAGGGTTAATGGAAGGAGTTCCTGCGCCGTGACGGGCATGCTGTTATCCCTTTAAGCGCTGCCTGCGCTCAGATGCCGGGTTGTACCGGCTTGCGCTGTCTGTCAGTGAGAGATGCGGGCGGGGGTTGGCGGGCTGCCCGCACCCGCATTGTATGTGAAGCCTTGGGGCCGTGCCAGGGGGGCACACAGGCAGCGGGCACAGCGCACAGCCATACCTGAAAAGCCCAGTTGCGCTGCTGTGCCTCTCCTCTTGCCTGCCGCGCTGTTTCTCAGGCGCTCTCTCCTCCTTGTCAGGTCAGAACTTTGTAGGCGTGTCTTATGTCTATTTAGACTAGCGAGATACCGGCTTGCGCTGACTGGTAGTAAGAGATGCAGGCGGGGGAGGGGGGCCCGCACTGTATGTGAAGTGAAGCCTTGGGTCCGCGCCGCTGTGTGTGAAGGGGCCGCGGCCGCCACTGTATTAAATAATCTGAGACTGACTAACACGCACGCTACCGGCCCCCTTGTCAGCCCGGGCCCGAAGCAGCCGCTTCCCCTGCTTCCCCGGTAGTTACGCCACTGTAGATTGCAGTTCAGGCGCACAGGCTGCAGCTAATTTATGACGAGGCATATTCCTTTATCATAAACTAGATGCAGCCTCCAGCAGCGCGGGGGGCATAGACCAGCATATTCTGCTGCTCTATGATAAATCAGGCACATAGACTCTTGTGACACACTAAAAATTGATTAAACCCTAGGAATCAGGGTTACCAACCAACTGTAACTTTCTGGACAGCCAGTAAAAATAGGGGACTTTTTTTTTAGCAAAGAATCATGGATTGTGTGGGTTATTGTTATTGCAATTATCATACTATAGGCAAGTGATAGTGAACCTATGGCATGGGTGCTAGAAGGGGCACTCAGAGCTTTCTCTGTGGGCACCTACGCCCTGGAAAAAGTCTATGGTGTACCGATATGCCTTTTCCTGCCATTCATCAGCCCAGGACGCACTATGAACAGCACAGGCAGCGCACTGAATGTAGGCAGGCTATTATAGCTTAATTATAAAGTACATGGAAGATATATTAAATTGGGCAGTAGCATTCAGATTAAATTACCATGTTGGTACTGTGTGATAAATAAGTGGGTTTTGGGTTGCAGTTTGGGCACTATGTCTCTAAAAGGTTCCCTATCACTGTTTTAGGCCATAGTAAATCCTGCTTATGTATTCCTATTAGTATTCTTAGCTACAGACATTTAATAAAATCTTTATCATTTGTTAAAGTTCTTCATTTTGTCTGGACTTTTTTCATAAGGTGTCCAGAAAAAAAAGAGAAAAAATTAGATTGGCAACCCTGCTAGCGTTTATGATAATTAGTTGTATATCTGCTATTCTTGTATAGTGATGAGCGGCAAGGGGCTATATTCGAATTCGCGATATTTCGCAAATATTTGAGTGAATATTTGCCATATATTCGCAAATTCGCGATCTCTATTCATTATTTTCTTCATTGCGAAAATTGGCAATGTAATTTTCGCATACTGCGCATGCTCAAAACGGTCATGGTCTTGTTTAGCAACTGTTTTCAAACTACCCGAAGTTTGATGAGATTAGAAAAAATGTTTGGCAGCAATTTTCGCGACAGTGAGGAACAACTCCTGATCACTGTAAGTAATTTGACATTACAGCAGTGTATTTGATTACATTTCACATGCATATCAGAATAATTGCTTTATATGCAGATAGTGTTTTAAAATATTCGCGATTGCGAAAATCGGCGCTAATGACGCAAATGTTTTTTCGCAATACATACAACTTCACATTTTATCAGGTCTCAATAGATATTACTGATTGGTGCACTAAGTATTGTTGTGACATCACAGTAGTATCTCTCACATGCACATTGCACATCCATTTTCCTGCCGCACACTATATACCACACACACAGTCTATAGATTAGAGCTTGTGTCCTGAGTTTGTGTCAGGAGAAGCTTTCTTTGTATTTGCAGGTTCATTTAGAGCAGGCATGCTCAACCTGCGGTCCTCAAGCTGTTGCAAAACTACAACTCCCAGCATGCCCGAACAGCGTACGGCTATCAGCCTACGGCAGGGCATTGTGGGAGTTAGTTTTACAACAGCTGGAGGGCCACAGGTTGAGCATGCCTGATTTAGAGTTATCCAGGGTGCACCACAGGGAGGCGAACCAGCTTTACACCCCATACCGTACCGTCACTTCACTAGACAGGTACATCTCTGCTCAGCTGGCCAATACCCGATTGCTCAGACCCCACACACATACAGTCGCAATACAATCCGATCTTATAACGATAACATTAAATCTAATATTTCCCCTTCAAAGACAAATACTTTTTGCTGTTTTGTTGAGGACATTATTTTCAATACTTGTATTTAAAAAAAATTGGGATTATATGCTTGCATCTTTATCCTGCAGCGCATGTTGAAGCGGGGCTATGACAGGACCCGGGTCCAGTCTGACAAGCAGAGGATTGTGAGGGGGATCCATTTCGAGCTATAGCAGAAGTTTAATGGCAGGCACATGAAGATGGTCCGATCTGAAGAGGAGGAACTCGGAGCGGATCAGAGAGATCCGTGACAGAATATGCCCAGGTACAATGCTTACTTTTGTATCTCTCGCCAACACTCAGTAATGTATATATACAGTTATGCAAATAAGTATTTCATCCCTTTACAAAAGTTTACTTAGTACCTGGTGTGACAAGTATCAAATCAGGAGGTTACATCATACATCTCTACCTCGCCATGAGTATATATATATTTATACACACAGCAAGGTACAGATGTATGATGTAACTGGCTGATTTTGTGCGTTTCACACACACACACACACACACACACACACATAAATATATATATGTGTGTGTGTATATACATAAACTCCAATCATCATTCTGTATTCCAGTAAAAGGCCCCATCCATCATTACACTAGATACATCCCACACTTAATTAGCATTTGTTATGAGTTCTGAGTTGTTTGTCAAAATTCTGAACATTGTGTCATTACAGGGGTTCCCGTTCCCTCCGTCCGCTGCAGGCCTTCGACAGAGGATCTGGAGGTGGTGGTGTTGTCCGCGAAGGAGGAGGAGGGAGAGGATAGAGAGAGCAGGCCATCAGCAGCAGCATGAGGCGCCACCCCCACCTGATGTGGACGAAGAGGTGGAGGTGGAAGAGGATGGACCCTCCCAGCAGCCAGATTCCCCCCCAGCTCCTGATGACAATGAAGAGGAGGAGGTTGTCACCAGCCCCTGCCAGGCGGGTAAATATGTGCACATAGCAATATAATTCTGTATCCATGCCTCTTAATCTGAATTGCAAGTAATTTTCATTTTTTTATCCTAACAGTACTGATTAATAAAAAAAAAAAAGAGGCAGAGGCAGCAGGAGCACAAAGCCGGCATGCACGAGATGCGGAGGCCGATGGGCAAGCAGATGCGGAAGATAGAGGCGCTGCACCTCAAACGGATGCAGGAGATGTTGGAACTTCATGACCAACTAAAAAAGTTGCCATAGAGGTATGTTTGTAAATAGTTTTTTTTTCAGTTCTAACGTGTTCTTCCGTTTTTTAATATTGTTTTGTTTTCATGTAATTTTGAACGATAAGGTTGCAGAAAGGCCCCTTTAGTCCAGGGTCAAACACATCAGGGTCAGGACAGACAGTAGCAGGTAAATGGTAATGGTGTAGTATAAAACCTACACATAGCTCAGCCAAAACTATCAGGACAGGCAGCAGCATCAGCATCTAAATGCTAATGGGGTAGTATAAGGCCTAAACATAGCTCAGCCAAAATCATCAGGACAGAGAGCAGCAGGTAAATGGTAATAGTGTAATATAAGGCCTACACATAGCTTGGCAAAAATCATCAGGACAGACAGCAGTAGGTAAATGGTAACAGGGTAGTATAAGGCCTACACATAGCTCGGCCAAAACAATAAGGACAGGCAGCAGCAGGTAACTGGTAACATTGTAATATAAGGCCTACACATAGCTCGGACAAAATCATCAGGACAGACAGCAGCAGCAGCAGCATGTAAATGCTAACAGGGTAGTATAAGACCTACACATAGCTGGGCAAAACTCATCAGGACAGACAGCAGCAGGTAAATGGTAACGGGTAGTATAAGCCCTACACATAGCTGGGCCAAACTTATCAGGACAGACACCAGCAGGTAAATGGTAATGGGGTAGTATAAGGCCTACACATAGCTTGGCCAAAATAATAACAGACAGCAGCAGGTAAATGGTAACGGTGTAGTATAAGGCCTACACATAGCTCGGCCAAACTCATCAGGATAGACAGCAGCAGCAGCAGCATATAATTGGTAATGGGTAGTATAAGGCCTACACATTGCTGGGCCAAACTCATCAGGATAGACAGCAGCAGGTAAATGGTAATGGGGTAGTATAAGGCCTACACATAGCTGGGCCAAACTCATCAGGACAGACAGCAGCAGGTAAATGGTAATGGGGTAGTATAATGCCTACACATAGCTTGGCAAAAATAATCAGGACAGACAACAGCAGGTAAATGGTAACTGTGTAGTATAAGGCCTACACATAGCTGAGCAAAACTCAGCCAAAACAGACAGGAGCTGGTTCTTTGTTTGTAGCAGGAATATGTTCCCAGGAATGGGCCCCCACCAAACCGGGGCAACACCAAAAATAAACTTATACACCTCTGACAGCAGCAGGATATTTGTCTATAGCAGTAATGCGTTCCCATGCATACAAATTGCAATATATTCCATTGACAATTTTTATTTCAAAGTAAAGCCCACAAGAAATTTAAAAAAATAAAAATAAAATAATATATATATAGATATTTGTGGTCAGGGCTATGTGTGAAAGAACCTACCCCCTAATGTACGCCCCAACAGAACTAGCGGCTTGAGTTGTGCCATAACCGCTTCCGTCGAGAGTACACCTGAAAGAGGGCATACCCTGTAGGAGAGTGAAAGGAAAAGGGCGGGCTGGGAGGGGAACACTGCTGCCGTCCGTCCCCTCTGGAGAAAGGTGCGTGCCAGATATAGGGCAGGGCGCCCCTCCCACAAATACAGGCCAATTAATCGGCCTTAATACTTGTGGTCGGGGCTATGTGTGAAAGAACCTACCCCCTAATGTACGCCCCAACAGAACTAGCGGCTTGAGTTGTGCCATAACCGCTTCCGTCGAGAGTACACCTGAAAGAGGCCAAAAACCCAGCATGAAAATACAAAGCGTGTTCATTGACGTATTACAACGCCAAATTCTGAAAGGCACAAGAAATCTCGCTAACGGGGTTCGGAACATAACGGCTGTAACAAGACGAGCGCCACCGGCCCAACTTACGGATAATGTGTGCTGGCACCTGATTCCTGAAGCGGCCGAGGCTGCCCCAATCCTGAACGAATGCCCTGACAGCGTGAGGGGGTCAAAACCTAGATTGACCGCCAGTATACGCGCATGCGCTATGAAATTGGGAGGTGGACAACGCTGCTGTCCCGAAGGGTAACAGTGGGGTGTTAGTGCCGCGACCGGCCAGTGCCCCTGACAATTCCTGCAGGACGTGGACCGGACCCCATTTGTGAGACGAGGGGGAAGAATTTGACCTGGGTAGGGGGACCTGACTGGGAGGTCTTGGTCATTTAGACCACAGTACGGCCTGTCCAATGGTTACCCCAAACATGCGCTGCTGCCACCACGGGATACAGGTCCCTAGCCTCCGTTGACTGGAAATTCCCGTGGCCTCGCAAATCTCCTCCGGCCACGCCCCATTCAGCCAATGGGGGCCAAAAATAGCAGCGAAACCAGTGCTGACCCCGCTGTTGGAGAACATGACGGGGGAGTTGTGCGAGACCGCCGGGACAAACATGGACACGCCATTCCAATGACTCAAGAAGTGGTCCCACATGCTCAAATCCGCTTGCGCTTGACTGTCCAGGAACACTGGACTATCCTGACAGGGGGCTGCTGAGAGGAGTGGTAACAATCTGGCTACGAAAACCTACCCTGAGGAATGACGCGCATCGCAAAATTTACATGCCTAACAACGACTGCAGTTCCACCTTGGTGGTGACCCTACCAGTGATGAAACTGTGAATGACTGCGCGGACCCTAACCAACTTGTCTTCCGGCAACCTAGCTGACATGCTCTCTGTGACTGTAAAACAAGCAAAAAGACGGACCGTCACTACCACTGTTTAGCAACAATTTGACTACCACCCGTGCCTTGACACCACCACCGCCACTGCAAAAACCATCATGCAAAGGTAACTGACCCTGGTAACCACCTGACAGCTGAGGTACGGAGAAAGAGGAGACGTGTGACAGTGGAAAATAAATTGGAGACAAAGAAGGAGGACCTTACCGGAAACAGGACACGATGCTGATATGAGAAGAACACAAGGAACCAACCGTGGAAATAGACCTATCCGCATGAATTAAGCAGAATAATTTTTTTTTTTTTTTTTAACAACGCTTGCGCCTGCGTTCAAGTGACCCGAAGCTGGGTGACGAGACACGATTGTCAGATTGCCGGGGTTCTCACGGAGTTGGCTGAACGGCTGACGTGCATATGCAAAAATAAAAACACAGCTATCTATGTAGCAAGCAAATTGCGACAAGTGTATGAAGACAGGCAAATGAGAAACCTGCCCATCTGAAACAGAACAATGAAATAAAATGCCATACAATGTGAAGGGTCTGGCGTGCCCCTGCTGGCCTACGTCTAGGGGTGCCTGTTACTGGGGGTACTACCCCCAACAACTCATCACCATCACGCTGTATGGCATTAACCCCCTACCTAACTGACAGCACGGCGGCCCGTGCCAGACTTTGCCCCCCATATAACAGTCATGGTGATTATACAAAATTTGTCTTGACAGAAAAGTTAAAAACAGCTAGGCTGTGATTAATCAGGCAGATTGAAACTCCGCCCTCAAAGACTAGCCTTCTCATTGACATTCCCCCCCTCCCCCCGTCCTTACTCCCTTACAACCCTCCCCCAATTCAGAAAGATAGAGCCTAATGCGAGTAGCCCCAGCAAATATACGAACGGAGTCCCGCTGACTCCTGCTACCTGCGTGCAAGTCACGTGGGAGCGGGGCGTGCTGCCAGACTGCTGTTCCGGTGTGGGGATGTCCCTCTCATACCTTAGAGGGACCGACCCCACCGACCGGACTAAGGAGCCGATACTGCGCTGAGGCAGCAGCTACTCACGCGCCGCACGAGGAGGAACAGGACGCCGGACTGCAGGAGGAAGCGCCGACCGGAAGTGACGCTCTGTCGCCTAGGAGATGCTGACGCCGCCAGCTGTAACAGGAACACTGCTGCCGTCCGTCCCCTCTGGAGACAGGTGCGTGCCAGATATAGGGCAGGGCGCCCCTCCCAGAAATACAGGCCAATTAATCAGCCTTAATACATATACACTCACCTAAAAAATTATTAGGAACACCA
Organism: Bufo bufo; assembly: GCF_905171765.1. Taxonomy (NCBI): domain Eukaryota; kingdom Metazoa; phylum Chordata; class Amphibia; order Anura; family Bufonidae; genus Bufo; species Bufo bufo. The sequence goes on along the minus strand of NC_053391.1, from coordinate 511,175,713 downwards.
TACTAATACGGTGTTGGACCCCCTTTTGCCTTCAGAACTGCCTTAATTCTACGTGGCATTGATTCAACAAGGTGCCGATAGCATTCTTTAGAAATGTTGGCCCATATTGATAGGATAGCATCTTGCAGTTGATGGAGATTTGAGGGATGCACATCCAGGGCACGAAGCTCCCGTTCCACCACATCCCAAAGATGCTCTATTGTCATGCTCATTGTCATGTTCAAGAAACCAATTTGAAATGATTCGAGCTTTGTGACATGGTGCATTATCCTGCTGGAAGTAGCCATCAGAGGATGGATACATGTTCTCATTCTGTTTACGCCAAATTCGGACTCTACCATTTGAATGTCTCAACAGAAATCGAGACTCATCAGACCAGGCAACATTTTTCCAGTCTTCAACAGTCCAATTTTGGTGAGCTCGTGCAAATTGTAGCCTCTTTTTCCTATTTGTAGTGGAGATGAGTGGTACCCGGTGGGGTCTTCTGCTGTTGTAGCCCATCTGCCTCAAGGTTGTGCGTGTTGTGGCTTCACAAATGCTTTGCTGCATACCTCGGTTGTAACGAGTGGTTATTTCAGTCAACGTTGCTCTTCTATCAGCTTGAATCAGTCGGTCCATTCTCTTCTGACCTCTAGCATCCACAAGGCATTTTTGCCCACAGGACTGCCGCATACTGGATGTTTTTCCCTTTTCACACCATTCTTTGTAAATCCTAGAAATGGTTGAGCGTGAAAATCCCAGTAACTGAGCAGATTGTGAAATACTCAGACCGGCCCGTCTGGCACCAACAACCATGCCACGCTCAAAATTGCTTAAATCGCCTTTCTTTCCCATTCTGACATTCAGTTTGGAGTTCAGGAGATTGTCTTGACCAGGGCCACACCCCTAAATGCATTGAAGCAACTGCCATGTGATTGGTTGACTAGATAATTGCATTAATGAGAAATAGAACAGGTGTTCCTAATAATTCTTTAGGTGAGTGGATATTTGAGCTAACTAACTAACTAACTATATAATGTCCCTAACACCCTGAACTTGAACCTATCAGCTACACTAATCACTAACTAAGCTACACTGAGTATCTCCCTGTCACAAAGAGGAGGAGGGGATGGTGCAACACTGACTTCACCCACACCCCTGTCCCTGCCTACTTGCACTATCTGTTCTAAGTAACGGAGCGCAACTGGGCGGCAAACAAGACAGACAAACATAGGATGGTCAACAAGCCGAGTCAGAACTAGGAGGTAACTACAGTACAAGAGGACAAGCAAAGACGGGTCAAAAACAAGCCAAAGTAAAAAACCTGGAGAAGCGAAGCAGATACAAGGAGCAAGCAAGGACAGAGACGATAAACGAGTCAGGAGTCAAAAGCCACAGAATCACACTAGGAACTCTGGGTAGGACCTTACTCACAGGCAACCTGTGGTCAGCAGGTTGACTGTATATATAGTGAGGAAAAGGAGTCATGTGACGTGGCCAGCGCCACATGACTCATTCCCCAGCAACCAGCCGAGCGCCGAGTGCTCAGCTCGGCGCTCAAACTCCTTACAGTCTCCATGGGAGTGGAGGACGCCGACCGCGCTAAGGAGGTGAGTGCGGCTGGATCCTCCTCACCCCCCGTTGCTGTGGAGGCATGGACGCAGTGCACGTCCTCGCTCTGTACTAGCCGCAGGGCGCCAGCGGCACTGAGGAGGGGAAACATGAAGCCTGCGCCTCCTGACACTCCCACTAACTAACTATCTGTATTATATAATAGATATGAGCTATCTAATGTAATGTATGATGACAAAGCAAAGCACAACACTCATCTCTTACAACTGCAAAAAACAGCAGGAAATGGCTGCTGGGGAGGTTCCTATATAGTAAGGGGTAGGCACCTTTCCTATTGGTTGCTAGGGATGTTGCTATACTCTGACAAAGATATTGCAGCGTTCTCATTAGCACACAAGCTAGAAGTAGGGAGGGATCATGTGTGCTGGTGAAAAAAAATATAGAATATTCACGATTACGAATATATAGCGCTATATTCTAAATATTGCCGAATTCTCGAAGTGCCGATATTTGCGCAACAAATTCGCAATACGAATTTTTGCGCTCTACACTATAAATCTTGTACACAAAAAGTGAATAGTGTAAACTTTTATGGGGGGGTTGGTTTGTTTAAACAATTTTTGCCACTGAAAAGCATGAGAGCTATCGGCTTAGTGGGTATGGTAGTCTGCAGCCCAACTTACTATAATTTTTATTAGAAACAGTTCACATCTACTACAGCTCTTACCTTAATTTTTAAGAGACTGTTGCCTATAAATAAGTAGACACAACCGACATCAAGACTGGCATATGAAACACCAGTTTTAATAAATTTCTTCCTACATTTATAAAACTGACATTTTGTGAGCCAAGTTAACTAAACACTTATCTCAAATAGAATACTGTCTGGAAAATAGATTAGGATATTGCAGATAATAAAATTGCCTTATACCCATGTATGCATTCTCCCGTCAATCTGTAGAAAATCTGTAGAGAATGGAAAGGGAAGTAAAATTTATCAGTACTATTATTTCATATTGAAAAACTGTATGATAGAAAATAGCGCTAGGTGCTTTTTCACTAAAAATACTGGAATGATATAACTTCACAAGAGGGTTTTGAAATGGATGAAAATAAGTGTTTAATCATTTTAATTGTCAGCTGAAGAAGCAAATGTTTAGGAAAAATTGCACTTTGATTTTAGATTCACTTTATGTTCAACTGCTGTAATTTGGCGAGGTCGATGCTGCAAACTAATTTAGTGAATTTCATGGAAGAATGAGTTATACTGAAATCTATATTTGTCAGGGTTACTAATTGACTGTAAATGAAGCATGGCAATTACTGCTACTGAAACCATTTCATGCTGTTCCTACCTGTCTGCTTTACGTTGACCTCTTTAATGTCTGCAGTCTTATAAAAAGTTGTTATTCCATGTGTGAAATTGCCTGTATAATGTAAAGCCGGGTAAAGAGAGAGGACGTTTAGAGAAAAGGATTACACTAACAGAACGCATGGAGCATAATACAGTTTAAGCTCATGGGTCGCAACGTTACACATGCCTAGGAAAGTGTCCAATTAAGGACAATGTGTACAGACAGAAGCTACAAAAGTAATACACATTGAGAGGGCACTCCAAATTCCAAGCCCGTGCTTGAACTCTTTCCCTGGAAATAGAAACATGCTAGAAATGAAATGAAAGCCCTAGAAGCGTTTCATATGTATTAGTGCAGATTTGTCTATTTACACAATACCTTATCAACTATGAAGTAGTTAGCACATTTGAACATATTCTTATTGTGCATAAAATAATTGGCCCAAAACTATAGAATTATTTGAAAAAAGTCTCATTTTTGTATTACCTTTATTTTCATAGGAGCTGTATACACAAAACGGTAGGCTAGTTGCATTTAAGAATGGCAGCAAAGTTTTTTTAAAAATTTTAAATGCATTGGAGCTACATAATAAATGCTTATAAAAGTGAATACATCATTTCAGTCACAATAAAAAATATACACAGTAGAGTAGAAAGGAAAAAAAGAAGGCAACCAAGATGAATATCATCACAGGAATCATCAAGAGACACAATGATGAGATTTTACATGATGCATGCGGCAATGAAACTGCATGTATTTTATATTATTTATTTTATAAAAACTAGATGCTCCTATAATGTGCCAGTATTAAATGTCCCTATATAGTGCCCCCAGTAGATGACACCATAGTGCCCCTCTCCCCCTTCACCATAGTGCCCCCATAATGTACCAGTATAAAATGCCCTCATATGGTTCCCCTAGTAGATTCCCCCATAATGTGTGCCAGTATAAAATGTCCCTATATAGTGCCCCCGTAGATGCCCCCACCCACAAAATTGAATAAAGCTTATACAATGCATTATATGTACCTCAAAATGGAACCATTCAAAAGTCCCAACTCATCCAAACACAATTTAATTAGCACCACAACAAATTTTTTAACAAGATTCCCCTTGGTCCCCTTAATGCAGACTGGATAAAAACATATATACTCACCTCTTTTCTCCTCCTACGATCTTTGTGCAGCACTGTGTCTAGGCATGTACTACACTATGACCTGTCATTGCACAGAGTTAGGTCATAGTACACTCCTGAGCACACAACGTCCCGCCCTGAAGCTGTGCGCTGCAGGTACCTGGTGAAGAAGACCAGGGAGCGGTGAGTAATACCAGTGCTAGGCCCTAAAAATACATGCCTTTGTCCTCCTTCCTGAGTTTGGGCCCTGTAGCAGCTGCCTTCCTGCTTCCATGGTAGCCACTCCACTACGTCAAACAAAAAACGGCCCAGATATAGCTCTGCTATTGAAAAGGAAATGAGGTTATGGTTTCCAATGTGTTTGAATATTTGCAATGATACCATTCTCAGTTGAACGTGGAATATCTAAAATGTAAGAAATTTGACAAACTAACTTGTTAAATTGGTGAAGTCCTATTATAGTACCACTCTTGAATTCAGTGAGCTCTTTCTACATAAATGTTCATAAAGGTAGACTGCATGGCTAGGGGCTGGATTTTATACACTTGTGGCAATAGGACTGAATGAGACACCTGAATTCACTTATTAAGAGGCATGATTCAATACTTTTGTCCGTATAGTGTATCTTTTAAAGGGGTTGTCTGGGTTCTGAGCTGAACCCGGACATATCCCCTTCTTCCCCCACTCAGCCCTTCGCGCATTAGCATCAGACCATTTCATGCTGATGCTCTCCCTTGGCCTGTGCTATATCGCACAGGACAAGGGCTTTTTGTTTATATTTTTACACTGGAGAAGACTTCCACCTAGCAGTGTTCCTGGTGACATCACCGGCAATAATAGGCGGATTTTAGCACTCCCCTAGCCGTTTTACAGCCAAGGCCAATGCTAAAGCCCAACCATTAGTGCAGCTGACGTCACCGGGCTCACTGCTAGGCAGAAGCCTCCAACTAGCAGAGACCTTATATGCAGAAAAAGCTCTTGCCCTGCGCAATTCAGAGCAGGGCAAGGGAGAGCATCAGAGCATAAAATGCTCCAATCCTCATGTCAGAGGGGCTGAGTGGGGGAAGAAGGGGATATGTCCGGATTAATCTCTGAACCTGGACAACCCTTTTAATGTTGTTCTGTTTTTCTTCATACCTTGAAAACTCCACAAGTACTGGTAAATTACTTTCTCTCCTGGATACAGTTTTTTCTATTTCATTATCCTTTCGTAATACACTATAAGGCTGAATTTACACGTCTGTGGAACATGGTCCATGAGATACCGGACTGGCATCCTCCTTAGTGCAGGAGCGCACGGCGTCATTGGTTGCTATGACGCTGTGCGCTTTGTCAAAAGAATGAAATATGGGGGCACACCAAATACAAATCCCAGAGTGCAAGCTACGGCATCAAAACAAAACCATGGGAAATAAGAAGAAGAAACACTGCATACACCAGCTGCACCTCTGATTAGAAATGGTCATTTATTAAGGAACACAAAAGATAAAATCATTGTATACAATTACAACATTGTGTGTGGATCCGCAATATATCTAACACACATGCCCACAACAACCTGGTTCTAAATATGATCTACAGTCGTGGCCAAAAGTTTTGAGAATGACAAAAATATTAGTTTTCACAAAGTTTGCTTCTAAACTGCTTTTAGATCTTTGTTTCAGTTGTTTCTGTGATGTAGTGAAATATAATTACACGTACTTCATATGTTCCAAAGGCTTTTATCGACAATTACATGACATTTATGCAAAGAGTCAGTATTTGCAGTGTTGGCCCTTCTTTTTCAGGACCTCTGCAATTCGACTGGGCATGCTCTCAATCAACTTCTGGGCCAATTCCTGACTGATAGCAACCCATTCTTTCATAATCACTTCTTGGAGTTTGTCAGAATTAGTGGGTTTTTGTTTGTCCACCCGCCTCTTGAGAATTGACCACAAGTTCTCAATGGGATTAAGTTTCCAGGCCATGGACCCAAAATGTCAACGTTTTGGTCCCCGAGCCACTTAGTTATCACTTTTGCCTTATGGCACGGTGCTCCATCGTGCTGGAAAATGCATTGTTCTTCACCAAACTGTTGTTGGATTGTTGGAAGAAGTTGCTGTTGGAGGGTGTTTTGGTACCATTCTTTATTCATGGCTGTGTTTTTGGGCAAAATTGTGAGTGAGCCCACTCCCTTGGATGAGAAGCAACCCCACACATGAATGGTCTCAGGATGCTTTACTGTTGGCATGACACAGGACTGATGGTAGTGCTCACCTTTTCTTCTCCGGACAAGCCTTTTTCCAGATGCCCCAAACAATCGGAAAGAGGCTTCATTGGAGAATATGACTTTGCCCCAGTCCTCAGCAGTCCATTCAGACTACTTTCTGCAGAAGATCAATCTGTCCCTGATGTTTTTTTTGGAGAAAGTGGCTTCTTTGCTGCCCTTCTTGACACCAGGCCATCTTCCAAAAGTCTTCGCCTCACTGTGCGTGCAGATGCGCTCACACCTGCCTGCTGCCATTCCTGAGCAAGCTCTGCACTGATGGCACTCCGATCCCACAGCTGAATCCTCTTTAGGAGACGATCCTGGCGCTTGCTGGACTTTCTTGGACGCCCTGAAGCCTTCTTAACAAGAATTGAACCTCTTTCCTTGAAGTTCTTGATGATCCTATAAATTGTTGATTGAGGTGCAATCTTAGTAGCCACAATATCCTTGCCTGTGAAGCCATTTTTATGCAATGCAATGATGGCTGCACGCGTTTCTTTGCAGGTAACCATGGTTAACAATGGAAGAACAATGATTTCAAGCATCACCCTCCTTTTAACATGTCAAGTCTGCCATTTTAACCCAATCAGCCTGACATAATGATCTCCAGCCTTGTGCTCGTCAACATTCTCACCTGAGTTAACAAGACGATTACTGAAATTATCTCAGCAGGTCCTTTAATGACAGCAATGAAATGCAGTGGAAAGGTTTTTTTGGGATTAAGTTAATTTTCATGGCAAAGAAGGACTATGCAATTCATCTGATCACTCTTCATAACATTCTGGAGTATATGCAAATTGCTATTATAAAAACTTAAGCAGCAACTTTTCCAATTTCCAATATTTTTGTCATTCTCAAAACTTTTGGCCACGACTGTATATACCGCCACAATAGTACACAATATATGAAATATAAAAATATGGCATCAAAAATTCTGGAATACTTATCAAATAGACAGTTGGGTGGTACAGGTTGGTGGGCAATATACGCCCCACGCATATTGCTGGATCACACCAGCTTCCTGAATCTTCCTTCCTGCTGGCATCACTGAGACTTTTTTAGAAAGTCATAAAATAGTCACAATCTCAGCTTTTCTAGACAAAAGTGTAACGTTTAAGGATAAAACTAATTTATAAAACATATGACATTTCATAAATGTGGCATAAAGTAAGACAATGATTCCTCTCGTGATAAATCCCCCCCATTATCTTTATAAACAGGCTACACTACTATGGAAGATATAAGGGGGAAGGAGCTCTTCCCCAAAGTTTAGAGCTTAGAGCGCCACGCTTCTGCTGGCCGTGACTGGATATAGCCAACAGACTTAACAGTTGACATCAAAGTATGGAGAGTAGAGAGAGAGCCGGCACTGCCAGACGTCACGTTTAGGGTCCATTCACACGTCCGTGTGTGTTTCGCGGATCCACGGATCCGCAAAACACGGACATCGGTGATGTGCATTCCGCATTTTGCAGACTGCACATCACCGGCACTTAATAGAAAATGCATAATCTTGTCCGCAATTGCGGACAAGAATAGGACATGTTCTATATTTTTCGGGATCGGAATTTCGGACCCGGAAGTGCGGATCCGCAATTCCCAATCCGGGCGGCACATCGTGCTGCCCCATAGAAATGAATAGGTCTGCAATTCCGTTCCGCATAATGCGGAACGAAATTGCGGACGTGTGAATGGACACTAATATTGACACCCCGTCTTCAACTACCTGTCTCTTGCTCGTCTAGGTGGTGCACAGCCTTGACAGTGAGCTTTCAAACATGAGGAGAGGAATAGAAAAGCAGCATTTGAACCACCGGCGTGGTTCAAAAAAGGTAAAATCTTTGGGCTGGAGCGTGTGGTGTGATACAGCTGGAGTCAGCGGGACGGCCGATTCGCGCTAACTTGCGCTTCGTCAGACCAGTGACGCTCCCCGGCGCTTCTTATACCCGTCACTGCGTCTGGTTGTCTGGTTTAAAAATCTACCGTCCTGTCAGCAGCCTTCCAAAAAGGGAGAGATCCCGGCCCACACTAGCTACCTAGGTTTTGACATTGCAGATCCTTTTAGTGCGCAAGAAATTGACTGCTTAGAATTGCTTACTGATATCAACTTACAAGGGACAGATGAAGAGATCACTGGGAAGGATATATTTACAGGACGTGTCAGGTCCACCTTTTTCCCCCCATGCCGGCTGGCAGTGGCATCGACATTTTCCAGAAGCGTGTGATGAGAGAGATGTAAAAGCCCTCATCTATCCCGCCAGTCCTGAGAATGTCACTCCCCTAGAAAAAGCCGCCTTAAAGTGGTTGGGTAGTCTGGAGGATGTTGTTGTCAAGCCAGCATTCAAGGGGGGCAATGTGGTTTTACTTACCAAGCAATATTACATTAGTGAGGCACACAGGCAGCTTGACGACACTATTACCTACGAAAAATTAGGGAATGACCCCACTATAGGTTTGTTGTCACAGTTACAAAAATTTGTCTCTAAATATGTAGCTGACGATTTTTTGCCCCCTAGTATGTTTGAAAAATTGGTACCTCAATATCCGAACAAACCAGCCTGGTATTTTGTCCCCAAAATACACAAGTCCCTAACTGCTCCTCCAGGCCGCCCCATTGTGGCAGGCATAGGGTCTCTTACAGAACCCCTGTCCCAATATGTTGACTGGTTGCTTAGACCCCGTCTATCTAAGGCTCCCACATATCTAAATGACACCAGCGATTTCCTTCGGGCCATCAACCAGTTTGATTGGCACAAGGGACTCGCGTTGGTGTCACTGGACGTGGAAAGCCTCTATACTAGAATACCACATGACATGGGGATCCAGGCGATCAGCCAAATATTGAGCAAAACTGACAAGAGTTACATACACTGCTCAAAAAAATTAAGGGAACACAAAAATAACACATCCTAGATCTGAATTAATTAAATATTCTTCTGAAATACTTTGTTCTTTACATAGTTGAATGTGCTGACAACAAAATCACACAAAAATAAAAAAAATGGAAATCACATTTTTTAACCCATGGAGGTCTGGATTTGGAGTCACACTCAAAATTAAAGTGGAAAAACACACTACAGGCTGATCCAACTTTGATTTAATGTCCTTAAAACAAGTCAAAATGAGGCTCAGTAGTGTGTGTGGCCTCCACGTGCCTGTATGACCTCCCTACAACGCCTGTGCATGCTCCTGATGAGGTGGCGGACGGTCCCCTGAGGGATCTCCTCCCAGACCTGGACTAAAGCATCTGCCAACTCCTGGACAGTCTGTGGTGCAATGTGACGTTGGTGGATAGAGCGAGACATGATGTCCCAGATGTGCTCAATTGGATTCAGGTCTGGGGAACGGGTGGGCCAGTCCATAGCATCAATGCCTTCGTCTTGCAGGAACTGCTGACACACTCCAGCCACATGAGGTCTAGCATTGTCTTGCATTAGGAGGAACCCTGGGCCAACCGCACCAGCATATGGTCTCACAAGGGGTCTGAGGATCTCATCTCGGTACCTAATGGCAGTCAGGCTACCTCTGGTGAGCACATGGAGGGCTGTGCGGCCCTCCAAAGAAATGCCACCCCACACCATTACTGACCCAATGCCAAACCGGTCATGCTGGAGGATGTTGCAGGCAGCAGAACATTCTCCACGGCGTCTCCAGACTCTGTCACGTCTGTCACATGTGCTCAGTGTGAACCTGCTTTCATCTGTGAAGAGCACAGGGCGCCAGTGGCGAATTTGCCAATCTTGGTGTTCTCTGGCAAATGCCAAACGTCCTGCACAGTGTTGGGCTGTAAGCACAACCCCCACCTGTGGACGTCGGGCCCTCATATCACCCTCATGGAGTCTGTTTCTGACCGTTTGAGCAGACACATGCACATTTGCGGCCTGCTGGAGGTCATTTTGCAGGGCTCTGGCAGTGCTCCTCCTGTTCCTCCTTGCAAAAAGGCGGAGGTAGCGGTCCTGCTGCTGGGTTGTTGCCCTCCTACGGCCTCCTCCACGTCTCCTGATGTACTGGCCTGTCTCCTGGTAGCGCCTCCATGCTCTGGACACTACGCTGACAGACACAGCAAACCTTCTTGCCACAGCTCGCATTGATGTGCCATCCTGGATAAGCTGCACTACCTGAGCCACTTGTGTGGGTTGTAGACTCCGTCTCATGCTACCACTAGAGTGAAAGCACCGCCAGCATTCAAAAGTGACCAAAGCATCAGCCAGGAAGCATAGGAACTGAGAAGTGGTCTGTGGTTACCACCTGCAGAACCACTCCTTTATTAGGGTGTCTTGCTAATTGCCTATAATTTCCACCTGTTGTCTATCCCATTTGCACAACAGCATGTGAAATTGATTGTCACTCAGTGTTGCTTCCTAAGTAGACAGTTTGATTTCACAGAAGTGTGATTGACTTGGAGTTACATTGTGTTGTTTAAGTGTTCCCTTTATTTTTTTGAGCAGTGTATATTGTCAGTTCATAGCAGAGGCACTTAACTTTATTCTTTCAAGCAATCCTTTCACGTTTAATGACCAATGGTATAGGCAATGGGTGGGAACGGCCATGGGTACGCCTGTCTCTTGCACGTATGCCAATTTGTTCTTGACCGTTTTTGAAGACAGGTATGTCTTCACCACGACCAATCCATACTTGCAACATATACAGCTATTCTTAAGATATGTCGACGACGTATTCATGATCTGGTCGGGCACTGAGATGCAATGCGGGGAGTTCGTGTCTTATCTCAACAACAGTGAGATTTACCCTCAACTATGAGATTTACCCTCAACTATGCTGGACAGTCTCTTGAGTTCTTAGATGTATATGTTGAGGCTGGTGAGAAAGGTATATTTACTAGCGGTCACCGTAAGCCTACAGCCACGAACTCCCTTCTGCATCACCGGAGCTTCCACCCAGAGAGTGTTAAAAAATCCATACCCTATGGCCACTTCATGCGATTAAGGCGGATAAACAACACGGAAGAAGGCTATAGGAGACAGTCAGAGGAATTAAAGGGTAGACTACTAGACAGAGGATACAAAGAGAGGGAGATAGACACAGCCAAAAAGAAAGCGGGTTCCTTTACTCAACAAGATCTGTTACATAAGAGAAATAAAAAAGCCCATAAGGAAATAGAACGATTTGTCTTTACCTTTAAATACAGTCCTGCAGCAAACCTCATAAAACGTGCCATCTGCAACAACTGGGACATTCTAAAAAATGAGGAAGGCTTAGAGGGGTTGTGAATAATAGACCACTCATAGCTTTAAAAAGACCAGATTGTAAGGAACAGGTTTAAAAACAAAGTAACCAGTAATTGGCTGTCATCAGGTAAACCTAAGGGCAATTTCAAGTGTGGGAATTGCTCCTTCTGCAACTATAATAACCAAAAGAAACAGTTATCATTTGGTGGGGTTTCTCATTCTGTTAACCAATTTATTACTTGCAGAAGTAACTATGTAGTTTACCTGATCACTTGCCAATGTGGAGCCTTTTACTTAGGGAAAACCATCCGTCCACTATTTGAGAGGTTCAGAGAACATCTGAATTCTATAAAAACCGGAAAGGCTGTACCAGGCTCATTGAGCATGTTCGTCAAGAACACAGTGGTAATCCACGATGTATTTCCTTTGCGGGGATAGAGCAGGTGCCATTTAGGTCCCGAGGTGGGGACAGACACCGTGCTCTCCTACAGAAGGAATCCATGTGGATTATTAGAGCCGACGCCGTAGGTCCGCTTGGACTAAATGATAGAAACGACCTGAGTGCATTTATCTAACTGTCTGTCATGATGTTGTTTGTAAATCAGTGTATTCAGCTGGACTGGATCGAGCAGGCGTGCGCAGAGGAGTAAAAGCGTCTTGGTTGCCATGACAACCAGACGCAGTGACGGGTATAAGAAGCACCGGTGAGCGCAACTATGTCACTGGCCTGACGAAGCGCAAGTTAGCGCGAAACGGCCGTCGCCGCTGACTCCAGCTGTATCGCACCACACGCTCCAGCCCGAAGATTTTACCTTTTTTGTACGAATAAAGGATTTGAACCACGCCGGTGAGTGCTGCTTTTCTATTCCTCTCCTCATGTTTGCAGACTTAACAGTTGGCCCAAAAAGGAAAGGTACAATGAACAAGTAAAGAAGAATCCAAGAGGGCTTTGTACCCCTTCAGAAGCTTTTGTGAAAAAAATTAAAATAAATAATGCTCTGTACTGGAGTGGGGCAGTGAGTTAAAGTCCCCCACCACCTAGCCAGGCTAATTAGAAGGACAGAAGACAGAAAGGGTAAGTATACTGTATGTATGAATGGCCCTAATACATTGTGTAATACAATGATGGGAACTCATGATACCGTTAATGGTATTATGGGTTAATAAGGTTATTTTACCTGGTAATAGGTGTCATCCTATGAAATTCTTGGCATCTGTGGGTGACATCTCCTCTTCATGGATTGGTTGACAGCCTAACGGTTCATCCTGAAGTACCTATAAAAGAAGAAAATAACGGTAAGGGCGAGGGAAAAGAAACAGCTCCCTCCCCCCTTGCCCTAATTTTAGTGTCGCAACGTTATTTATTGGGTTAAGTCACTCATAATTTTATGAGTTATTATTATTTAATGAGCTTTTACGTGTTTAGTATTTTATTTATTCTGGAAACTATGCCAATCATGCATGTGAGTCTGCTGTCTACAAATGTGTTCTGTGTGTGTGTGTGTGTGTATATGTATATATATATATATATATATATATATATATATATACACAGGTGAAACTCGAAAAATTTTAATATCGTGCAAAATTATTTTATTTCAGTAATGCAACTTAAAAGGTGAAGATAATATATGAGAGAGACTCATTACATGCAAAGCGAGATATTTCAAGCCTTTGTTATAATTTGTATGATTATGGCTTATGACCCCAAAGTCACAATCTCAGGTACCCTTTGCTCAGGGGGTATGGATTAATTAGCTGACTAGAGTGTGACACTTTGAGCCTAGAATATTGAACCTTTTCACAAAATTCTAATTTTAAGCTGCATTAATGCAATTCCTTTTAATTTGCATTACTGAAATAAATGGACTTTTGCACGCTATTCTAATTTTTCGAGTTTCACCTGTATATAGATATACACATAAACCATATGCATGTGTATATGTGCTTGACTGTAAACATATATATTATTTTATATTTACGGTATATGTTTGTTTATGGCGCTACCAGTTTGCGATATATAACATAGGCATATGAAACAAACTAGTTCACATCTACACATGGATTCTGTTTTTCTGTTCTTTTAAGTGAACAGAAAAACAGAATTCAGGCTGTGACTGATTCACTAAATGCTGGATATAATTATATATATATATACACAGTGGATAGAAAAAGTCTACACACCCCTGTTAAAATGTCAGGTTTCTGTGATGTAAAAAAATGAAACAAAGATATTCAGAACTTTTTCCACCTTTAATGTGACCTATAAACTGTACCACTCAATTGAAAAACAAACTGAAATCTTTTAGGTGGAGGGAAGAAAACAAAAAAATAAATAAATAAATAATGTGGTTGCATAAGTGTGCACACCCTCTTATAACTGGGGATGTAGCTGTGTTCAGAATGAAGCAATCACATTCACAATCATGTTAAATAGGAGTCAGCATACACCTGCTGTCATTTAAAGTGCCTCTGATTAACCCCCAATAAAGTTTAGCTGCTCTAGTTGGTCTTTCCTGAAATTTTCTTAGTCGCATCCCACAGTATATAAATATATATCACGGTGCAGAAAGGGTTAAATGGATGGAATCTGAGTTTTCTTCAATTCCATCCATTATTGCTGGAGGCAGAGGAGGGTAACTGTCAGTCATGTTCAGCTTCTAACGGAAGACACAGACACAGCTATGACACACCTGCACATGATAATGCGGCACAAAAAAGGATATCTGGTCACCTAGACATCTACAAACTGCTGCAGAAAGCAGTTAAACAGATATCCTGCTATCAGTGAAGTGTCCCTTTTCACCCTGTCTCTCCATCTTCGGCTAGAGACCAACTTTGTGCACTAGCATTAGCTCACAGGCAAACAGGAGGGTTAACCAGGGGCATTACTAGGGGCTCTAAAGATCCAGGGCCCAACCCCCAATGAATATGGCCCAGTTCTCTAAGTCGCCACCTCCTCTCCCCCCATACACTGCATTTTGCTGTACTTGCTATACAGCAGCACATACCTGTCACATCTAGAGCCTCCCAGGTGACGTCTCCTCTGATGCAGATATTCTCTGTCCTCATCTTCTCCATTTGGTCCGGACAACTTCTTTCAGTCGCGCCTCGTCTCTGCAGAGTGTGACACACAGACATCTTGGCTTCCTCACTTTTCTATCATCATCCCCCAACCTGGAGCCCCCACAGTGTTATCCTGCGGCTCACTGTGCTTCCCAATACCCCCAAATACTATCCTGAAGAAATATGTGTGCCCCCCATAGTAATAGTACTCCTCCAAGTCCCACCTATAGTAATTCCTTTCCAGAATGCCCATATTTGTAATACTGCCCCCTACAGTGCCCCCAACAGTGATAATGCTCCCCAAGAATGCCCCCATTAGTAGAAGAGCCCTCCAGTATTAATAATACCCTCACAGAGCCCCCAGTAGAAATAAGCCCCCCTATTGTTCCCCAGTGGTAATAATGCTCCCTACAGACCCCTCAGTGGTAATAAGGCCCCCCCATAGTGCTCTTAGTAGAAATAAGACGGATCTATAAGTCCCTCCTATAGAGCCCCCAGTAGTAATAAGAACACCTATAATGTCCACTGGATTTGCAGTACCTCCTGTAGTTAAATTCCTCCCTCCACCATACAGTCCCATGTAAACAACATCATACCATCTCTCCTGCCCTCTCCAAAATACAGTCCTATGTAAAGAAAATCACTACCCTCCCTTCAGCCCCTCCAACATACAGTCCCATGTAAATAACACTATTTCTCTCCCTCCGCCATAGAATCCCATGTAAATAACATCACACCATCTCCCCAGCCCCCTCCAATTTACAGTCCCATGTAAATAACATCCCTCTATATCTACAGGCCCCTCCAAAATACAGCCCCATGTAAATAACATCACCTCCTCCCCAGCAGCCTTCAACATACAGTCCCAAGTAAATAATATCACCCCCTCCCCAGCCGCCTCCAATATGCAATCCAATGTAAACATCACCCCCTCAACATTCAGTCCCATGTAAATAACATCATTCCCCACCACCAGCCACCTTCAACATACAGTCCCATGTAAATAACATCACTTCCTCCTACAGCCACCATCAACATACAGTCCCATGAAAATAACATGACCCCCTCCCCAGCCACCTCCAACACAGTTCAATGTAAATAACATCCCTCCCTTCACCCCTAACATACAGTCCCAGTTAAATACCCACAACTCCCAGCATTGCTCTGCCTCTTTCTTCACTAACCTCTCCTCCTGTAGCAGACCTTACCACAGCTTATTCCCCCAAGACTTCTCCTCTTCACTGCTGTCCTCCCCTGCACTGGTCACATGATGGTGACATCATGGCAGGTCCTTTTCAACTACTGCCTGTTTTACTGGTCACATGACCCGTGATGTCACCACAGGTCCTTCAGATCTTCCACTGCATTAGATTCAATTGTATTGCCTTCTTGAGGACGGCAATACAGTTGTATCTAGCTGGCAGGCAGGACATTCGGGCCTGGGAAAAAACATCAGGGGCCCAGGCCCCGAATGTTTTGACCTAGCAACGCCCCTGGGCTTAACAGTGCATTCACTTCAACACTGGGAAAGAGTATAGAGCTGCAAAACTTAACCAGCTTCTTACAAAACCTCCTCCTGTGTATGTGCAGGAATACAGGACAGTACCTGTGCACTGACACTACAGAAAATGGACCCAGTTTTCCAGGTGCCTGAATGTCAAGTTTGCCTATACACCCAGGAGGGTTTTCTCACTGTCTGTCTAGGCAAATTTGACATTCATCAGTGATGGAGAGCTGGATTACAAGTATTGTGACCCTGAAAGGCAAATCTACCTAGTTATGGCACTATTTAATGAATGGAGAATGGGGATTTATCTTTGTAGATTTAGTATTCTGCAGTTTATTACAGTTCGTACGTAACCCAGCTTTTCCAGGATCCTGAAAGGCAAATCTGCATAGCTATGGCAATATTTTAGAATGGGGAGGAGGATTTATCTTGGTAGATTTGATATTCTGCAGTGTACTACAATTCTAAATGGTGGTAACGCAGCTTTCCCAGGACCTTGAGAGGTAAATCTGCCTAGCTATAGGACTATTTAAGAGTAACGATGTCATGAGAAATAATGTTATGTAGCTAAATGACATTAGCGATGTGCTAATGCCAGCAGTACATAACAGTGTGCTTTATAACTCCCTGCCTGCCGCCGTTCTCCTAAAATATGCTAATGAGACTCTAGGTGCTATTAGGGCGTTGCTTCAGCACCTAGAGGCTCAGTCTACGCACCCTTTGGCACACTCAGGTCCAGTTGATTGACTTTGGAGTTCTCCTTAGTGTCCCGTAAATACCGCGCCAATGCCGTTCCTTTTAGTATTCGGCGTAGGCACAGTTAGTGAAGGACGCGCTCCTGGTGCCGGCTTCCTTCGGCGCAGGCGCAGTGAGGAAGCCGGCAGCAGGAGTGCGTCCTTCACTCACTGCGTCAGCGCCGAATACTAAATGGGACGGCGCAGGCGCGGGATTTATGGGACACTGAGGAGAACTCGAAAGTCATTCTACTGGACCTGGGCATGCCAAAAGGTGCGTAGACCGAGCCTCTAGGTGCTGAATCAATGCCCTAATAGCACCTAGAGGCTCATTAGCATATTGTAAAAGTCTTTATTTTAAGAGAACGGCGGCAGGCAGGGAGTTATAAAGCATGCTGTTATGTACTGCTGACATTAGCACATTGCTGATGTCAGTCAGCTGCATAACGTTATTTCTCATGACAGAAACCCTTTAAGGTGGTGTAATGAAATCTGAGGTGAATAGACAGATAGACAAAAACACAGAAATATAGTGGCAATACTGGAGGAGCGGCTCAACCCCTAACACTGTAGCGTGTTTTACATTGGGGGAGCAGCCCCACCGCATGTGGACCGCAGCAAACGACTATCCCCAGCAAAAAATGCATACGGTGGAGGATGTCGGCGCGGTCCACATGCACCACAAGGGCATCCTACACAAAACGGAGCATTGTGCGGATGTAAATACAATCATATAAATCACAGAAAAAATGCACAAAACGGATATGCCACTGACTATACTGGCTAGTCATAAATGCAGATATTAAAAGCTGAGACTTTCGCCAATATATTCCTGTCAGGAAAATATCGGAGCCCATCATTGCACCACGTCACGGTCACTCAGCATGGCAAAGGGTCCTACCACTACGCTACCTATGGTGTGAACACGGTCTGAAGGCGATGTAATCCAGCTCGCAGCCAGGCTTCCACACAAACGCCTAGCAGGACAACTAGTGCAATGTGAACAAAGCCAAGACTGCAAGCCACGCCCATATCAGAGCCTGTGATGGAGGTCACCAGGTGCAAAAGAGTGTTTGAATGCCAGGTAACGGCACATACACTACATATGAAACAAGACAAAAAACACAGAAATATAGTGGCAATACTGGAGGAGCGGCTCAACCCCTAACACTGTAGCGTGTTTTACATTGGGGGAGCAGCCCCACCGCATGTGGACCGCAGCAAACGACTATCCCCAGCAAAAAATGCATACGGTGGAGGATGTCGGCGCGGTCCACATGCACCACAAGGGCATCCTACACAAAACGGAGCATTGTGCGGATGTAAATACAATCATATAAATCACAGAAAAAATGCACCAAACGGATATGCCACTGACTATACTGGCTAGTCATAAATGCAGATATTAAAAGCTGAGACTTTCGCCAATATATATATTAAATATAAAAAACACGCTACAGTGTTAGGGGTTGAGCCGCTCCTCCAGTATTGCCACTATATTTCTGTGTTTTTGTCTTGTTTCATATGTAGTGTATGTGCCGTTACCTGGCATTCAAACACTCTTTTGCACCTGGTGACCTCCATCACAGGCTCTGATATGGGCGTGGCTTGCAGTCTTGGCTTTGTTCACATTGCACTAGTTGTCCTGCTAGGCGTTTGTGTGGAAGCCTGGCTGCGAGCTGGATTACATCGCCTTCAGACCGTGTTCACACCATAGGTAGCGTAGTGGTAGGACCCTTTGCCATGCTGAGTGACCGTGACGTGGTGCAATGATGGGCTCCGATATTTTCCTGACAGGAATATATTGGCGAAAGTCTCAGCTTTTAATATCTGCATTTATGACTAGCCAGTATAGTCAGTGGCATATCCGTTTGGTGCATTTTTTCTGTGATTTATGTGAATAGACAGATAGACAGACAGACAGATAGATAGACAGATAGATAGATCTCATATTCTCCTAAACTTACATTATCAATAGCTAATTGTATAGCAGTGGCTAATTGATCTATTAAGCAAATGCAAATGGTGCCTCTAGATGCCAGCCCGTCAGAACTAGGTGAGACACTCCACATTCTCAGAGGAAACCCCGATTTAGCACTGGCCTTCTAATTGCAAACCATTTGGGCATCCGAATGAAGACCTGGGAGGGGGGGATACTTAAAATGCACAGCCACCCTAGACATGTTGGCTGCTAGACCAGTGGGTGGTATAACCGATTCAGTAGATGAATCAAATAATATCAGCTGCCATACCTCTGACCTCATAACACCCACATCCTCATAACCCTAATAATTGTGTTCAGCCTGACATGGGATTTGGGGAGAGTCTATACACGCCCTACTGGACAGGAGGCATTTCTCGGTATTCAGGATCTGGCCTTCTGGAATTCATAACTCAATCACATTTGGTGTCTGTATGACCGGGACGAAGCGACTCAGATTATGGGATCATACCTGTACCCGCAGTCCCTGTCATACAGCGAGAAATCGCTGTGATTCATATTGCCACCTCAGTCCGTCTTCTGGGAAGGTGGGCCAGAAACCTGAATAATATCAGATGTCCCAGAAGGCCGAAAGGAAGGAGGTTCCCTCACAGCCCACCCCTTGGCTGAGGGGGGATAAAAATGGGTGTTTGGGAACATGTAATTGTCAGCCATTTTGGGGATCCAAATCGTTTGGAGTGACTGCCCATATCTTCAGCTGTCCCCACAGCCGGAATATAACTGCTGCATCTCAGTAAGCCAATATTCTGTATTTTACCCCTTTTATTTTATCTGTTTTACTGCATTGTTATTGTATGTATATTTTTATCTTTTATCTGACACTTTCTTTTTGTATTGCACTGCACTATTGTGTATTACGTGGAATAACGTTACCAGTAGTGTTTCAGAGGATTTTAGGTCCCATATAGATAACCTGTGTTACTGTGTTAAATTTGGGTTGAGAGAATATCTGAGTATAGGCCCCTATTGCCTTATAGCAGGCATGCTCAACCTGCGGCCCTCCAGCTGTTGCAAAACTACGACTCCCATCATTCCCGGACAAACTACAGCTATCAGCCTACAGAAGGGCATGGTGGGAGTTGTAGTTTTACAACAGCTGGAGGGCTGCAGGTTGAGCATCCCTGCCTTATAGTATAAAGAGAAAAAGGTCCAGCTCGGTTAAAATATTACCTTTATTTTTCAGTGCAGATAAAAGCCAGTTACAGTCCACAGTCTACATGTCATGAGGAAGGATCGCTATTGTCTCTGATCCGAAACATGTAAACTGTGGACTGTAACTGGCTTTTATCTGCACTCAAAAATAAAGGTAACATTTTAACCAAGCTGGACCTTTTTCTCTTTTTACTTAAGTAACGCTGTGGTTCTTGGCGTGGCCCGTGCTTGGTGTGACAGGGTTTGAGCACGCCTATACTCTCTCTTTGCCTGCCTTATAGTATAGGTTGTGGCAGCTATTGTGATAGAAAATATTGGGGTGTTAGAATCTAGGGGAGTAAGTTAGCACAATTCCGTCATCTAGAATAGGTGGATGGGAATTTCTGTGGTAACTTGATAAGCTCACTAGTATAATTCATCCTAGTGACGTGACCTATTAAGTAGGGATCATGACAGGTGGCTTTACACAGCCCAATCTTCTGGCAGATTATCGGAAACAAATGTTCCTGTGAACACTTGTTCCGGGCAATCTGCCCATCCATATGCATAACCGATCACCTGATTAACGAACTAAACGCTCGTTTATTGGGCGATCCTGTCACCCAATCACCGTTCCTGGGCAGCAGATCGTGCTGTCTAAACAGTGATCTGCTGCCCAGGAATAATGATTCTGTATGGGGACAAGTGATCACAATAGCTGTGAAGGAGATTGTTGCATGTAAATGCAGTGGTCTTCTACACTAAACAAGCAGCCGACTGTGAATGCTTCCTTCCCAACAATCGGCTGTAACATTGTGTAAACTCACCTTTATTATTTAGCAGTCCCTATTACTGGTCAATATAATTTATTTTTTTAGCGCCAACATATTCCACAGTGCTTTACAGGCATTATCATCAATAATATGTTATCCAGCTTTCCCAGGACCCTGAATGACAAAAATAAATTGAGGTTAGTCAGCACATCCCAATGTGCAGGTGCATAAGGCTGTGGGACAGACAGGTTAGTTAGGCACTGTTGTCTTTATTTTGTTATTTGTGTTTTCAGAGTGCTGTTGCATTGTGTTTGTTTTTGCTTTTGTGCTTTCATCCATGGCGATGTGCACTTGTGCATTGGGATGTGCTGACTAACCCCCCATTTTTTTCCTTTGCATTCTGCATTGGAGGTGTGGCTGATCCATTGGTGGTGTAAGCCTAACTAACCTGTCTGTCCCACAGGCTGATTTTAATTAGTGCAAGTATAAACCTGTAGCCTGCTCTCCCTGCATTTATTGGAGACCATTTGGCACCAGGAAAGGTAAAATACAAAGTGGGCTCAGTGCACATGTGGAGCCTGAATTTAATGGAGGTCATTGTGGCACCAAAAGAGGTATAATACAGTGTGGGCTCAGCATATATGTGGAACCTGCATTCCCTGAATTTAATGTAGGTTCCTGTCCTAAAGAGATCACCATGGTACATTTTCTGTAGCTTTAGTGTTAGGACCCGTCTTATAGAGATCGCCTTGGCGTGCGGCAGACGGGCTCAGATAATTTTGTACAAAAGTATTTGCTAAGCATCTCTAAAGTTATTAGTATAGTATTGCTAAATAAATATACCTTTGTACTTTATTTGGTTCGTAGAGTGCTGTTGCACTATGTGTTTGATGTATGTATTTTGAGCCATAGCAACGTGCACCTGCACATTGGGATGTGCGTACCCCCCCCCCCCTTTTTGTTTTTTACATTTTCTATAGTGAGTATGGCACTATTGTATTTATTTAGTTATTTGTGTTTGCAGAGTGCTGTTGCATTGTGTTTTGTTTTTGCTAGAGTTTGGAGGGTTTGCCACTGGGATTCTTAGGGTGGTTTCACACTAGCGGCAGGGGACTCTGGCAGGTGAACAGCTTTTACAGGCTCAGCTAATCCAGCTAAATATTTCATAATACTAGAGATTTATCAATTCATAAAACAGCTGATCTGGCATTTGCAGTCTGGAAAAGCTGGGTAACAATTTCTGTGGGGCCTTCACAGGGGCATATTGGTTATATCAAATACACACAATGCCGCCCTGGCACATTGTATGAATCTATCAACTGGTACCAGGGCAACATATTGCGTTGTCACCAATATAGCTGCATGTTTTTGTCCTGAACGGAAAGCTGGTGTAGCTATATGGAGGGATTTTTCACTACATAGATATAAATAAATAAATATAGTTTCAAAACGCCTGTGTTTATTTCCCATATATGTAGTTTGATCTCCAGCATACCTCCACATGCCACCCAGCTCTTTAAAGCTACTAAAAGGAAAATATGCACAATTGCGGTATGCAGTGAAGAGAGGAAATATCATTGCATACCTAGGCAGATTAGCTATTCAGCTGTATGTATTATGGCTGGTACTATTGCTGTTATCAAATCTATTTTATATTATTAGTAACTAGGGGATTCCTCCAACAAAATGGCCATACTCGCTGTGTAGACAAAATTTATTCAGACTAAAACCAGCCCCCTAAACTTCCTGGCTAATGTGCGCTAGCCAGGGGCATAGCTAGAACTGACAGGGGCCCCACGGCAATTTTTTTTTTACAGGGCCCCCCTTCCTTTACATAAAATAAAACCTTTGCATAAAACCTTTGAAAAAAACTTTTAAGTATATTTCTGCGTAAAGAGCTGAAGCTTTTTTTTTTCTGGTCGATGAACTGTAGTTTTTATTGGTATCATTTTTGGAGCACATGCAATTTTTGATCACTAATATTCAATTTTTGGGGCGGACACAGTAACCAAAAAAAGTTGAATTGTGTTTTGATTGTTTTCAGTAACGGCGTACACCGTGCATGAAAGTTAATTTTTACTTTTTAATAGTGAAGACACTTTTGGACATTTGCTTTTTTATGTTTATTTATCTTTATTTAAATCAATGGGAAAGTGCGGTGATTGGAACTTTTATCTCAACCTCTACCCACTCCTTCCTCTGCCAGCTTCCTGTACTATGCAGTACATGGCAGCCTTCGCTGCTCCGCCATGTACTAGTGCTTATTATGGCACACATAAGCACAAACCTGATGCCAGACCAGGACCATCCTGGCATCACATGTGTGTGTATATGTAACTTAAGAGTGCCTTGATATGCACTAGTAGATGGTGGAACATTGAGCAGAGAGGGGAGGCTGCCATATACCGCATGCTATAGTACAGGAGGCTAGCAGAGGAGGCCTGGCCTGAAAATCTAAAATTATCTACACACAATTAAGTGTGTGTGAGACACTGCTCCTGGCCCCTTGTCAGTTTGGGCTGCTTCCCCTGCTTTCCCGCTAGTTACTCCACTTGCACTAGCATCAGAGGGGTAGTGGGGTGAAGACATGGCTGCAGCCTGAGAAAACAATGGTCTGCAAATGTGATATCTAATGTAACAAGAGCAAATAACAAAGACACATACAGATATTATGTTACATTTTGTTGGTTGTTATTTTTTTAATTAGTTTGAATACTGGGTTTAGTGGCCGTTTAATGTGGCAGGGGTGACCCTTATGAGGTACAGTAAAGTGTCCACCTTGGTGTATGGAGTAAACAGGGGCTCACTGTATATATGTTGCCTATGAGTTGACCCTTCATGCACTACACAAAATATGTATTAATTATTTAGATGACATGATCATGTATTTGAACTCCGTGGACACAGAATGAAAGGGGTTGTACAGCCATTAATATTGATGACCTGTCGTCAAGAGAGGTGATCAATATCAGATCGGTGGGGGTCTGACACTGGGCCGATCAGCTGTGAGAGGAGGAAGGGCGCTCCATGTGAGCGCTGCTTCCTGTTCATTACCCTGCACTTCATCTCGGAAATAAATGTGAATGGAGCAAGTGCTTGTAATTACACTACACCATTGATCCACAGGAGATGAGGAGTAGTGTGAAGACTAGGAAGAGGTGCTCGCATGGAGCGCCGCCAACTCATCTCACAGCTGATCGGCAGGGGTGCCGCGTGTCAGACGCCCACAGATCAGACATTGAAGACCTATCCTGATAGGTCATCAATATTAAAAGCTGGACAACCCTTTTAAATCTTTGTACATTTGTCAGTGGAATAAAAATCATATACCATATTTTTCATCCTATAAGAGGCACCTGCCCATAAGACACACCTAGATTTTAGAGAAGGAAAATAAGAAAACAAATATTTTTCATTTCCTCAGATCACACCACCAATCAGACCCCAATGTTAATTAGACCTCAGTTTAGAGCACCAATATTAATAAAACGCCAATCACACCTCAGATCAGACCCCCAATTTGAATAAGCATTCACAAAAACCCTATTGTGGAGGAGCAGCGTTTGAGATTACAATTGTGACATAAGCTGTATTGCAACAGCTGAAATACGCTTTTTCCCCCTCCACACTGATTTTTAAAACTTCACCTTTTATTGTTTAACATTAATACCTAAATCTACCAACTTAATGAGAACCTAAACGTTAAAACTTTCAGGGTGAGCTATTGGTCTCTCACTGAGATTCTGTATACTCTTGAATAGCGTCTGTGGCTGAGTGCTTCCAAAGGCGCTTGTATTAATTCGCTCTACTATCTGTACTGATACAGTTACATTCACTACGTGGGCTAAAAACATAACTCAGAATCTGGCAGCTTATGTCCCAATTTGAATAAGACCTCAGATCAGATCCCCAAAGTGTAAAAGACCCCCATTCAGACCTTAGATCAGACCCCCCTGTTAATCAGACCTCAGAGGAGAAAAAAAAACTATTTACTTTTCCTGTTCCAGACACCGCTGCGGCACCTGAGATCCAGGGCTCTTCCTGGCCTATCTGCTGTACCGTGCTGTGACTTGACATCACACAGCGTAAGGTCACAGAGCGCCGATGTCCTCATGCTGTGCACAGCGTGCGCCCAAAGAAGACCAGGAAGCGGAGAGTACAGAGCCAGCATTGCATTCACCACTCCCCGCTCCTCCTGTACTAAAGACAGAGCACCTCCATAGTGCAAAATTGAAATATTTAGGGATTATCTTAACTATTTTGAATAGAATGTATACATGATATAGATAGTATTACTAACATAGTAAATAATGGCATAAACATTTACAGCAGTATGTATGACATAAACATTTACAGCAGTTTGGGAAAGTATGCAGTAGTAATATATACATACATACTGTGTTTACAGTGCTAACACATCTTGATAAAATACTCCTTAAACTGCTGCATCCTCTAATCAGATACCAGATAAATATTTAGAAACTGAATAACAGCAGACCTGCAGGGATTTATGATCTGCATTCTGTAACTGATTACAGAGGGATAGAAGAGATAATTGTTACTGTTATTGCAAAACCAGATATTACAAGTTACTAAAACATATCGACTAATATTCATCTTAAATACAGATAATATTAAGATATTAGCAAAGATTCTCCTCAGTTGGTTAGCAATGTTCTGTCAGTAGGTGTGGAACCACTGTGTCAACCAACAGATTTGACTTTGGGCTACGCCTTAGGGCCTTATCCTGGCAGTACCATGGTTTTCACCATTTAACCCCCTAACTTCACTGCAGGGGAACCACTAGGTCACTGTCTGCTGGAGTACTCTCTGTATGGTTGACAGCTGACCCATGGAGGTCAGAGGCTGAGATCAGGACATGCAGAGTACAAACAATCCAATAATCTGTCTGAGATGAGGGAATGCGGCTAAATGGAGAACAGGCATATGTTAGGTTTTTTTAATTTAAACGGTTAGGCCTCATGCACACGACCGTTGTGTGCATCCGTGGCCGTTGTGCCGTTTTCCATTTTTTTTTGCGGACCCATTGACTTTCAATGGGTCCGTGGAAAAATCGGAAAATGCACCGTTTTGCAGCCGCATCCATGATCCGTGTTTCCATATGACCTGTCCTATTTTTTTGACGGACAACGGTTCACGGACCCATTCAAGTCAATGGGTCCGTGAAAGAACACGGATGCACACAAGATTGGCATCCGCGTCCGTGACCGTAAGTTACTTTCATGCAGACGGATCCGAAGATCCGTCTGCATAAAAGCTTTTTCAGAGATGAGTTTTCACTTCGTGAAAACTCAAATCCGACAGTATATTCTAACACAGAGGCGTTCCCATAGTGATGGGGACGCTTATAGTTAGAATATACTGAGAACTGTGTACATGACTGCCCCCTGCTGCCTGGCAGCACCCGATCTCTTACAGGGGGATGTGATCCGCACAATTAACCCCTCAGGTGCTGCAGGCAGGAGGGGGCAGACCCCCCTCCCTTCCCAGTTTAAATATCATTGGTGGCCAGTGTGCGGCGCCCCCCCCATTGTAATATCATTGGTGGCCAGTGTGCAGCCCCCCCCCGGCCCCCCTCTATTGTATTAATATCATTGGTGGCCAGTGTGCGGCCTCCCCTCCCCCCCCCGGTCATTGGCGTCAGCGGAGATTCCGATCGGAGTCCCAGTTTAATTGATCTGGGGCTCCGATCGGTAACCATGGCAACCAGGACGCTACTGCAGGCCTGGTTGCCATGGTTACTTAGCAATATTACAATATTAGAAGCATCATACTTACCTGCTGGCTGCTGCGATGTCTGTGTCCGGCCGGGAGCTCCTCCTACTGGTAAGTGACAGGTCTGTGCGGCGCATTGCTTAATGATCTGTCACTTCCCAGTAGGAGGAGCTCCCGGCCGGACACAGACAGCGCAGCAGCCGGCAGGTAAGTATGATGCTTCTAATATTGTAATATTGCTAAGTAACCATGGCAACCAGGCCTGCAGTAGCATCCTGGTTGCCATGGTTACCGATCGGAGCCCCAGAGTGATTAAACTGGGACTCCGATCGGAATCTCCGCTGCCACCAATGATCGGGAGGGGGGGGGAGGGAAGGCCGCACACTGGCCAACAATGATAATACAATACAGGGAGGGGGGGCGATGGAGGCCGCACACTGGCCACCAATGAAATTACAATGGGGGGGGCGCCGCACACTGGCCACCAATGATATTCAAACTGGGGAGGGAGGGGGGTCTGCCCCCTGCTGCCTGGCAGCCCCTGATCTCTTACAGGGGGTTATGATACGCACAATTAACCCCTTCAGGTGCGGCACCTGAAGGGTTAATTGTGCTGATCACAGCCCCCTGTAAGAGATCGGGTGCTGCCAGGCAGCAGGGGGCAGTCATGTACACAGTTTGTAGTATATTCTAACTAGAAGCGTCCCCATCACTATGGGAACGCCTCTGTGTTAGAATATACTGTCGGATATGAGTTTCACGATGTAACTCAAATCAGACAGTATATTCTAACATAGAGGCGTTCCCATGGTGATGGGGACGCTTCAAGTTAAACTATACCATCGGATTGGAAAAAACTCCGATCCTATGGTATATTAACTCCTGACTTTACATTGAAAGTCAATGGGGGACGGATCCGTTTGAAATTGAACCATATTGTGTCAACGTCAAACGGATCCGTCCCCATTGACTTGCATTGTAAGTCAGGACGGATCAGTTTGGCTCCGCACGACCAGGTGGACACCAAAACGACTTTTTTTTCATGTCCGTGGATCCTCCAAAAATCAAGGAAGACCCACGGACGAAAAAACGGTCACGGATCACGGACCAACGGAACCCCGTTTTGCGGACCGTGAAAAAATACGGTCGTGTGCATGAGGCCTAACTTTCATTTTTTCCATAAATGTGTAGTACAAGCAAATATAAGAAACTTTGTAATATATGTTATCAGAGAAAGATGCTTTTTTTTTCTCCTGTTTCAGAATTCTCTCCTACTCCTTCCTCACTTACTCTCACTAAGGTATAATGTCCTGTTACTGCTTTTGAGGTTGTGCTAAGGAGAGTAATGAAGCAGAATCATTTTTTCTTCATGTCCTATTTATGGGGAGACATGATCCCAGGTAATCTCCACCAACAGCACAGAAAAAATTAGAATTATAGACAGATTGCAGAGGAAAAAAAAAGCTACCGTATTTTTCGCCCTATAAGACGCACCGGCCCATAAGACGCACCTAGGTTTTTGAGGAGAAAAAGAAGAGAAAAAATATTTTGAACCAAAAGGTGTGCTTTTGGTGGGCTTTGAACTAATGGTAGCCTGTGAATGACACTGTTATGGGGGCGTCTGTGGATGGCATGACACTGCTATGAGGGGGGGGGAAATCTGTGGATGACAGATAAATAGCATCTTATTCTATTTGACATCCACAGATCCCCCCCATAACAGTGTCAGCCACTGTGAATGACCCCCAATACAGGGGGTGGGGGCTGGCATGTACACTAGTTTTGAAATGGCAGCGGGGGCCCAGTGCAGTTATTGTATTCTATTGCACCAGGCCCCGCTCACTGTACTAATGGTATCTACTGTAACTGCAGGCAGGCAATGTTTAACTATAGATATGTTCGATCCAGCACTGAGCAGCCTGTACTTACGATCATAGCAGGCTGGAGGCGGAGCAGGCGCATGACGTAGGAAGTTACACTGCCAGTGCCCGCCCTGCCTCCAGCCTGCTATTATCGCAAGTAAAGGCTGCTGGATCGAACATATTTATAGTTAAACATTGCCTGCCTGCAGTTACAGTAGATACCATTAGTACAGTGAGCGGGGCCCGCTGCAATAGAATACAGTGACTGCACTGGGCCCCGCTGCCATTACAAAACTAAAGGCCGGCCCCCAGCCCCTCCGCCCCCCTCGCTGATACACACGCCGGCCGTGCTGTGCAGCTTGCGGTCGTCGGTGTATCAGTGTAAAAACTGCAGCATTCGCCCCATAAGACGCACTGCCATTTTCCTCCCACTTTTGGGGAGGAAAAAGTGCGTCTTATAGGGCGGAAAATACAGTATGTAATATATCTATAATAATAAAATACCTGTGTGAGTGCGCTGTGTCTGTGTCACCAGTTTTGCACTGGGCATGCGCGGCGTCCAATCAGGACACAGCACTCCACACGGACACAGCGCTACACACTACACACAAGTTTCCCTGCAGCCTGACTGCCCATAGATACCTCCGAGGCCACAGTTCCCCCGCCGCTCCTCTTTCGGCTCAGGAGATGCAGAGTATGCATCACCCCTCCCCCTTTCAGCTGCAATGTCCAGCTAACACTCTGCTTGAAACGTCCGACATCGGTGCTGGCAACGATGTCGGCCGTTTAATCCTTCCCATGCCGTGGTCCTTAGGGACCGCTGTATGGAGGGGCTAACCATCGGGCCGCTGCTCTGCCCTGGCAGCAGCCTGATGCTTGAAGGGAAATGCCCCCCTTCAAAATGCCTATATGGCAGAGCGCGCAGCAGGCCCCCACCCTTTCAGGATGGCAGAGTGGCAGCGGGCAGAGTGTTAGCTGTAATGTACAGCTAACACTCTGCTTGAAACAGACGACATCGGTGCTGGCACCGATGTTGGCCATTTAACCCCTTGCATGCAGTGGTCCTTAGGGACTGCAGTATGGGGGGGCTAACCATCGGGCTTCTGCTCTGCTGTGGCAGCAGCCGATGCTTGAATGGTAAACTGAGGGAGGGAGCTCCCTCCCCCACCGGGCCGCTGCGCTGTGGCAGCATCCTGGTGGTTACCATGGCAACCGGACGCCTTCACAGGCATCCAGCTTGCCGTGGTATATCTAAGCCTGATCAGGCTTAGTGTGAGCTCAATACACTGCAGTACACTATATAGTGTACTGCAGTGTATTGTAACAAAAAATAGTAGTAAGACAGCACTACTCACTGAGACTTTTGCTTAAGGTAAACATTTAGTGGTGGTGCCAGCGGTGTCGAATCCTGGCCTATGGACTCCCAGATATACAGTCGTGGCCAAAAGTTTTGAGAATGACACAAATATTAGTTTTCACAAAGTTTGCTGCTAAACTGCTTTTAGATCTTTGTTTCAGTTGTTTCTGTGATGTAGTGAAATATAATTACACGCACTTCATACGTTTCAAAGGCTTTTATCGACAATTACATGACATTTATGCAAAGAGTCAGTATTTGCAGTGTTGGCCCTTCTTTTTCAGGACCTCTGCAATTCGACTGGGCATGCTCTAAATTAACTTCTGGGCCAATTCCTGACTGATATCAACCCATTCTTTCATAATAATTTCTTGGAGTTTGTCAGAATTAGTGGGTTTTTGTTTGTCCACCCGCCTCTTGAGGATTGACCACAAGTTCTCAATGGGATTAAGATCTGGGGAGTTTCCAGGCCATGGACCCAAAATGTCAACGTTTTGGTCCCTGAGCCACTTAGTTATCACTTTTGCCTTATGGCACGGTGCTCCATCGTGCTAGAAAATGCATTGTTCTTCACCAAACTGTTACAATATATGTATGGGATAAATCCCTTGGACACCCATACACTCACTTCTATTGTTAGGGTATTGGAATCATGTGACACACAGCATCTAGACAGAGGAGTCATGGGACCGCAGTGAGTCACATGCATGCAGACAAAGAAGTCACGTGACTTCAGTGGGTCACATGTTCATGACATGCTAATTGAACCACTCGCCTGTACGGGGTAGAAGCGGTTGATTCCCAAGAGGACATGCGCAGTACAAGGTTAGCGCCGGCGCAGTAACAACTAGAAGACGCCAACAGCGTTACACGGTACTTGAACCCTTCGATCTGAATCGCCCTCAGCATGTAATATAGGTATGATTTGCACTATAGTTAACCTTTGGCTTTTATGATATCTTTGATTACCAATGCAGGAATTTTGTATGATAGTGTGATAAGGGGAGGAGCTGACATTTGAAGCCAGCCCCTATGCACTTTCTTGTAACCAATTAGATGTTTGTTTAGGGTATATACACAAACCTAAAGAATTATTAGGAACACCTGTTCTATTTCTCATTAATGCAATTATCTAGTCAACCAATCACATGGCAGTTGCTTCAATGCATTTAGGGATGTGGTCCTGGTCAAGACAATCTCCTGAACTCCAAACTGAATGTCAGAATGGGAAAGAAAGGTGATTTAAGCAATTTTGAGCGTGGCATGGTTGTTGGTGCCAGACGGGCCGGTCTGAGTATTTCACAATCTGCTCAGTTACTGGGATTTTCACGCACAACCATTTCTAGGGTTTACAAAGAATGGTGTGAAAAGGGAAAAACATCCAGTATGCGGCAGTCCTGTGGGCAAAAATGCCTTGTGGATGCTAGAGGTCAAAGGAGAATGGGCCGACTGATTCAAGCTGATAGAAGAGCAACGTTGACTGAAATAACCACTCGTTACAACCGAGGTATGCAGCAAAGCATTTGCGAAGCCACAACACGCACAATCTTGAGGCAGATGGGCTACAACAGCAGAAGACCCCACCGGGTACCACTCATCTCCACTACAAATAGGAAAAAGAGGCTACAATTTGCACGAGCTCACCAAAATTGGACTGTTGAAGACTGGAAAAATGTTGCCTGGTCTGATGAGTTTCGATTTCTGTTGAGACATTCAAATGGTAGAGTCCGAATTTGGCGTAAACAGAATGAGAACATGTATCCATCCTCTGATGGCTACTTCCAGCAGGATAATGCACCATGTCACAAAGCTCGAATCATTTCAAATTGGTTTCTTGAACATGACAATGAGTTCACTGTACTAAAATGGCCCCCACAGTCACCAGATCTCAACCCAATAGAGCATCTTTGGGATGTGGTGGAACGGGAGCTTCGTGCCCTGGATATGCAACCCTCAAATCTCCATCAACTGCAAGATGCTATCCTATCAATATGGGCCAACATTTCAAAAGAATGCTATCAGCACCTTGTTGAATCAATGCCACGTAGAATTAAGGCAGTTCTGAAGGCAAAAGGGGGTCCAACACTGTATTAGTATGGTGTTCCTAATAATTCTTTAGGTGAGTGTATATGTTGCACTTGGTATGTCATATTGAGCTTGAAAAAGATTCGAAACGTCGCTTGCCTGGTAGGATTAAACACGTAATTTTTGAAGACTTTGGAGTGCCGCGGTTTCCTTTCTGCATCTGCAGTGTATTGTAAGCCATCAGACCCACTGGATCTTTAAGAACCAAGTGGGTCTGGGTTCAAACAATGTAAAAGAAAGTGAGAAAAGAAAAAAAACAAAACAAAAAAATAACTTTATTTCCACACATGATTGGTTAAAATGGTAAAAAAAAAAAAAAACACTAAACATGTCTTGTATCGCCGCGTCCGTAAGGACCTGATCTATAAAAGGATCATGTTACTTTTGCTGAATGGTGAACACCATAAAAAAAAAAAAAAAAACATGATGGAATTGCAATTTTGCCTACTGCACTTCCCAAAAAAATTGTATAAAATGTCATATGAATCCAAAACTAGCACCAATTCAATCGTGACCTCATCCCACAAAAAATTAGTCCCTACATAAGCCAATAGTCCAAAAAATAAAAAAAATGGCTTTCAGAAAATTGAGACACAAAAACAATTTTTTTTTCAAACATGCTTTTATTAAATAAAATAAAGTAAAAAAAATGCACATATTAGGTATTCTCAATATTTTGGTTTAAGACAGCACACCAAATGCTCTTCAAAAAATTTGTATTTATTGATTTTTCAACATCAGTGGTACATGTTAGGCTACTTTCACACCTGCGTTCGGGTGTCCGCTCGTGAGCTCAGTTTGAAGCATCAGCATCAGTCTGGCAGCGTTCAGCCTCCGCTCCGCTCAGCAAGCGGACCCCTGAACGCTGCTTGCAGCGTTCGGGTGTCCGCCTGGCCGTGCGGAGGCAAGCGGATCCGTCCAGACTTACAATGTAAGATGACACAATATGGCTCAATCTTCAAACGGATCCGCCCCCATTGACTTTCAATGTAAAGTCTGGACGGATCCGTTCAGGCTACTTTCACACTTAGAATTTTTTCTAAGTTATAATGCAGACGGATCCGTTCTGAACGGATACAAACGTCTGCATTATAGGAGTGGATCCGTCTGATGAAACATCAGACGGACCCGCTCTGAACGCAGGTGTGAAAGTAGCCTTATAGCAACGTTTCGGGACCAAATTTGGTGCCCTTCAACAAGATGTATAGTGCAGATGTCCAGTTACACGGCGTGCAACTGGACATCTGCACCATACAGCTTGATGAAGGGCACCAAATTTGCGAACATAAACAAACAAATGTTCGCGAACCGCAAGTTCGCAGCGGGTCCCATTCATTTTAATGGCAGGCGAACCTGAAAAACCTTCAGCTCATATTTGCAGCCAAGAAATAATTACTAGAAGTGCACAAATAGTCCCACAACATGGACAGTGACATACCACATGTATTATTCGAATTTGCGATCTCCATTTATAATTTTTTTCAATGCGAAATATCGGCAATATATTTTTCGCGTACGCGCATGCGCAAATGCACTATAAAGAAAGTATATTGGTATATAACACCCCGCTTCAATCAGTTTTTTGGGGGAGCGACTGGTATATCACACCAGTAGAAATTATTTGTTCCAATAACGCTTGTCCCTCTATATACTTGCAGTATCGCAGCAGAACCGCACACAACTGCCGCACAATACAAATGCACTATAATATACTTTCTAACATAGAAAGTATATTATAACATTGTACAAGGAAGGCAATCCATTAGAATATACATGAAGATAAAACGTAACCTTTAATAATGTTACTATGAGGGTCCATTCACACGTCCGTAAGTGTTTTGCGGATCCGCAAAACACGGACACCGGCAATGTGCATTTCGCAATTTGTGGACCGCACATCGCCGGCACTATAATAGAAAATGCCTAATCTTGTCTGCAATTACGGACAAGAATAGGACATGTTCTATTTTTTTGCAGAAACGGAAGCACAGATGCGGAAGTGCGGATCCGCAAATGCGGATGCGGATCCGCAAATGCAGATGTGGACAGCACATTCCGGCCCCATTGAACATGAATGGGTCCGCACCCATTCCGCAAAATTGCAGAACGGATGCGGACTCATTTTGCGGACGTGTGAATGGAAAAGATATCCCTCAAAATGAAACGAAATTATTAAAGTTGAAGGGGTTCTGCACTTTGTTTTAACTGATGATCTATCCTCTGGATAGATCATCAGCATCTGATCGGCTGGGGTCCGACACCGCTGGCCCAGTGATGTCACGACTAGTATCAACTAGCGTGGGCGGGGCTAAGCTCCATTCAAGTGAACAGAGCTTAGCCCCGCCCACGCTAGTTGATACTAGTCGTGACATCACTGGGCCAGCGGTAAACAGCAAGAAGGCCGCGGCGCTGCTGAAGCGCCGCTGCCTTCTCAAACAGCTGATCGGTGGAGGTCCCGGGTGTCGGACCCCCGCCTATCAGATGCTTATGATCTATCCAGAGGATAGATCATCAGTTAAAACAAAGTGCAGAACCCCTTTAAGCAAAAAGCATAGATGTGGTAGGCAATAACAAGTGCTCGGCGGCACTACATCAGGTGCTCGGCGGCACCAAATCAGAAACCATATGTCCTACCACAATCTGGGGGGTACCAGTGCACATCCATGAATCACGGAGGGAAAGCAAAAACCCTCTATCCCTGGGCTAGATGATGATGTGGTATTGAAGGACAGGGTGGGCAAAGAACTGTCCCTGATATTGCCCTACAGGGGGGTGCTATTCTGGCCCTGATAGCCTAACCACAGACCACCCGCCCTGATAAGAGCGACCCCGTCCGGAACCTTACTCTATATAAAAATGGCCCTAGTATGCCCCTAGCCCCTAGGCCCCTGACTTCCAGGTGATCACTATAAAGATCTATGTGTTTTTGACTCATTATAAAAGTATATTATAAGTATATTACACCCCTCTGTGTATCACACATATAGATAGCACACCTATACTAGTCCTTAAAAAGACTTTTGTGGCCCTATTAGCTTGCGTTTGGTGTCCCTAACAGCCTGTCCCTGCTCCACACACCAACCTCTCCCTACACTGGCAAAACACTGAATGTAAAATGGCGGCCAGATCAGGTTTATTTATAAGGTAGGGGGTATGCCCATGTGCTGAAATGTCTCAATTGGCTGTCCTGTACCACCTGATGGATGTGTCATGGGTCAAAGTTCTTCACAATGTAAAAGAATATGGCGGGCGCGAATTTCTCCATATGTTCGGGAATCGGGAACACGCAAGTTCGCAGCGAAACGACCGCCGGGTGAACCGCAAGGCCATCTCTAGTAGTAATATAATAGCCAGAAATAGTGTTTTTTCCTCATGTACACCCACATGGAAGGTTATTCTGGAAAAATTATCTGTAGTGACAGTTACTGTACATTTTAACGTTGTAACTAGCTGATAGTAGATTAAGGGGTATGTTATGCTTGAAGCCACCAAGCCATTTGATCGTATAGAGTTTATTTATGGGAGATTTTGTTAAAATTTTGGAATTGATTATTTGGACAAAGCTACTTTTTGTAAATTGGCCAGCTTGGGTGGCGGTTGAGGGAGTCATGTCCCTGCCATCAGCAAACTTGATCAGGAACTGATGTGGCGTGGCTTGGAGTTGCAGAAGACCAGTCAGTCTGTTATCAGAATGAACAAATGCTCCTCATACCAGCAAGCCTGTCTGCTACAGATTTGACCAAATACCCATGTGGCTTGTCTAGCAGAGGCAGAAGATCAGTCAGACTGCCATCAGGAACAGACATGAGAGATAACAGGCCAGCACACAAAGAACATGGACATTAAAGGCAGAGAATGAGACAAATAGTACTGAATTTATAACAGAATCTTATTAACACATTAAAAACAGCCTAGCAGCTGCACACAGAAATGAATAAGGATTTAACCCTTGCAATATTGCAAAATTAGGTGAGGTTCAATGAAAGATATCAAAATACTTTCTCACCAATACACACGCATAACCCATAGAAATAGAGCATATCCTCCATAGTGGGGTACAGGAGACACACCCAGGTACAAGGGTACAGAAAAAGATTAGATTCAAGGGGACCTTCCCTGTAAAAACAAGCCAAAAGGGTTTCAATGTTCAAGTTTCAGGATCAGAGCTTATGTACACATTGCAAGTACATGCAGGTCTAAGATGGAAATTGGTAACAGAAGATGTAGCAGAGCAGGTGAAAACAGAGCAATTATTGTGAGTTGTGACAGGTAGCCATGCTGGTTCAGGCTTGGGCTACACTGAGACTTTTTTGTAGCGCGACTAATCGATTTTTAACTATTGAATGACTGCTGCAGTCCACAAGATTGCATTCAACTGAGTGCATTCATTTAAATGCAGCTGCAATTCAATAGTTAAAATCAATATTAGTCATGCTATAAAAAGTCGCAGTTTAGCCCTAGCCTAAGTATGTCTTGAATTTTAAATAAACCAACCAACACAGCCCCCCCCACACCATCACACAATCTCCTCAATGTTTCCCAGTGGGAACCACAATGTAGAAACCATCTACATGACATGGCAGTTGGAACCAAAAATCTCAAATTTGGACCCATCAGACCAAACTACAGATTTTGGATGGCCTAATGTCCATTCCTTGTGTTTTTTGCCCCAAGCAATTTTCTTCTACTTTTTTTTTGTTCCTCAGTAGTTGCTTGTGGCGAAACCAACCTCGCCACTGGGTTTTGGAGAGGCCTGTTTAAAAGCCTCTTGCCTCAGGATTATGGCCCATACTAACTTTTAAACCCCTGAACCTATTCAAGTGAATTTTGGATAGGTTTGTCCCCAAGTTATACTGTTTAAATTGATGTAAGTTATATGTATGGACAATGTAAACTCACAAAGTTGTAACAATTTATAATAAGTGTAACTTGTCAGCTTGGGAGGAATATGCTGGGTGTGTTTCTATTGTGCCATTGTCCCATTGTGTGTTTAAATGGTGATGTCTGTCCTGTTGTATCCACATGTGTATTGGCGATTTCCCTTTGTCCTGAGAGATAATTGGATTGCTCCTCAGTTGTCTCCGGGACAGAGAGGAGGAAACCATGATGCATTGTGGGGATATGTTGTATCTGTCCTGTGTCGCAGTCTCCCTTCTGCTCCTCTGGGGGCGTGAACGATTGGTTGCTGTACTTACATTGTATGTGTTGTAAATTACTGATTGGTTGTATTTCAAAACCCTGTGGGCAGTACTATGTTTGTGGTTTATGAATAAAAGAGGGTGTACTTGAAGTACAGTCAGACCACTGCTTGACCCTCAACACGGAGCCTTGTCTCGTTATTGGGGGGATCCGCTGTATGCTGTTAGAGACTGATTGCCAGGAGTGTAAGCTGATTCCTGTTCGTCTGCTAGCAGCTATTCGTGAGGTTCCAGTTTGGAGTGCTATTTTGTATCCAGTTCGGGGGTTTGGTGTTCTGCAGTAGCTGTGCCTGTCTCTCAGAAAGGGGCATATCGCCTAAACGGATTTTAACCCCTTGTCTGCTGAAACGGTCCGTTACATTGCTTTTTTGCAAGAATTCAACCATAGAAGCCCGATTGCAGTCTCCTCTGAACAGTTAATGTTGAGATGGACCTGGTACTAATAATACCCCCACAGAGCCCCCAGTAGAAATAAGGCCCCCTATTATTCCCCCAGTGGTAATAAAGCTCTGTACAGACCCGTCAGTAGTAATAAGACCCCCATACTACTCTTAGTAGATATAATGCAGATCCCTCCTATAGAGCCTCCAGTAGTAATAGGAATGCCTAATGTCCCCTGGATTTAAAATGCCCCCAGTATTTATACTGCCCCCTACTGTTATAATGCTCACCCTGAAGTGCCCCCAATATTTATAATGTCGCCTGCAGTGCTCCCTGTAGTTATATTCCTCCGTTTAGTGTCTTCAGAAATTATAATTCCTCAGTACCTCTGCCATACAGTCCCCATGTAAATAACACTATTTCCCTCACTCCGCCATAGATTCCCTCATAAATACCATCACACCATTTCTCCAGCCCCCTCCAATATACAGTCCCATGTAAATAACATCACACCATCTCTCCTGCCCCTTCCAACATACAGTCCCATATAAATAAAATCACCCGCTCCCCAGCCACCTCCAACATGAAGTCCCATGTAAATAACACCACCTCCTCAATATTCAGTCCCATATAAATAATATCACTCCCTCCCATAGCTGCCTTCAACATGCAGTCCCATATAAATAACATTACCCCTCAACATACAGTCCCATGTAAATAACATCACCCTACCCCAGCCACTTCCAAATTCCATTCCCATGTAATTAACATCACTCCACCTCACTGTCCCATGTAAATAACTTCCCTCCCAACATTGCTCTGCCTCTCACACTGAGAAATATTCACTTACCTCTTCTCATGTAGCAGATCTCACCTCAGCCTCTTCCCAGGACTTCTCTTCACTGCTGAGCCATCCTCTCCTGCACTGGTCACATGATGGTGACATCATCCAAGGTTCTTTTCAGCTACTGCATTTAGAACTGATCACATGACCTGTGAGGTCATCACAGGTCCTCCAGCTCTTACAGTGCATTAGATTCAATTGTATTTCCCTCCTGAGGATGGCAATACAGTTATATCTAACAGGCAGGCAGGACATTCGGGGCCTGGGACAAAACATCATGTTTTGACCCAGCAACGCCCCTGCATAATTCTATATGTGTTATTTTATCTTTTCCATTCTTCAATATGAATCTACAATGTAGAAAATAAAAATATGAAAAACTATAGAATGAAAAGGTGTGTTCAAACTTTGGACTGGTACTGTATATCTTTATCTAAAGATTAATTAAATCTAACTACCTGGTATCTTCCATTGTGTCTGAAGATCAGATGTCTTTGCTCTGACAGGTTTCCTGCTACATCAATAGACAAGCTCAGAATAAACATGGATTACCTGGTTGGGATCTTGTATAGTGCCTATGACACACGTCAGGATGAGCGAACCAGTTTGGTCTGAACTTTGCTACTTTTCGGACTGCAGACGAACCCGAATATTTTCAGATTTATTTCGGACAAATCCACTAAAATAAATTACATTTCTTTAAGCAGCATAAATGTATGTGTTGCATGCTGCGGACTGCATCATGCCACTAATGCTTCTCAATGGTCAGTTTACGTGTATTCATTTTCCACACAGTTGAAATTTTTAAATGTTTCCTTGGGTTGGAGGGGGGCTAAATTTCTTTAAGCAGCATACCGGTACATACAGGATTACTGCATCAATACTGACATGATCTCACCGCTCAGGCGGATTCCGGATGAATAGACCTTGTTTCACCGGCTGTGCCCCATCTTGCCACGGTCTGTCCATCTGTCCGTCTGCCTACCATTACATTCTGTTTGCCTGCTGCTGCGGGGGCATGCATCATGTAGTGTCCCACTAGGTAAATGTGGGCACTACACAAGGGCTAATATGACCATTGTAATGTATATGATTTATGTGCATTTTCCTGTTTATCTGTGTATCAGGCCTGTTAGGGTGTAGTTCCTCCTCCTAGACAGTAGAGGGAGATAGGAAACCCCTAATATATATACAGTTGCAAGAAAAAGTATGTGAACCCTTTGGAATGATGTGGATTTCTGCACATATTGGTCATAAAATGTGATCTGATCTTCATCTAAGTCTCAACAATAGACAATCACAGTCTGCTTAAACTAATAACACACAAAGAATTAAACGTTACCATGTTTTTATTGAACACACCATGTAAACATTCACAGTGCAGGTGGAAAAAGTATGTGAACCCCTAGACTAATGACATCTCTAAGAGCTAATTGGAGTGAGGTGTCAGCCAACTGGAGTCCAATCAATGAGATGAGATTGGAGGTGTTGTTTACAGCTGCCCTATAAAAAACACACACCAGTTCTGGGTTTGCTTTCCGCAAGAAGCATTGCCTGATGTGAATAATGCCTCACACAAAAGAGCTCTCAGAAGACCTACGATTAAGAATTGTTGACTTGCATAAAGCTGCAAAGGGTTATAAAAGTATCTCCAAAAGCCTTGCTGTTCATCAGTCCACGGTAATACAAATTGTCTATAAATGGAGAAAGTTCAGCACTGTTGCTACTCTCCCTAGGAGTGGCCGTCCTGTAAAGATGACTGCAAGAGCACAGCGCAGACTGCTCAATGACGTGAAGAAGAATCATAGAGTGTCAGCTAAAGACTTACAAAAGTTTCTGGCATATACTAACATCCCTGTTAGCGAATCTACAATACGTAAAAAATTAAACAAGAATGGATTTCATGGAAGGATACCACAGAGGAAGCCACTGCTGTCCAAAAAAACATTGCTGCATGTTTACAGTTTGCACAAGAGCACCTGGATGTTCCACAGCAGTACTGGCAAAATATTCTGTGGACAGATGAAACCAAAGTTGAGTTGTTTGGAAAAACACACAGCACTATGTGTGGAGAAAAAGAGGCAAAGCACACCAATATCAAAACCTCATCCCAACTGTGAAGTATGGTGGTGGGGGCATCATGGTTTGGGGCTGCTTTGCTGCATCAGGGCCTGGGCGGATTGCTATCATCGAAGGAAAAATGAATTCCCAAGTTTATCAAGACATTTTGCAGGAGAACTTAAGGTCATCTATCCACCAGCTGAAGCTCAACAGAAGATGGATATTGCAATAGGACAACGACCCAAAGCAGAGAAGTAAATCATTAACAGAATGGCTTAAACAGAAGAAAATACGCCTTCTGGAGTAGCCCAGTCAGAGTCCTGACCTCAACCCGATTGAGATGCTGTGGCATGACCTCAAGAAAGCGATTCACACCAGACATCCCAAGAATATTGCTGAACTGAATCAGTTCTGTAAAGAGAAATGGTCAAGAATTACTCCTGACCATTGTGCACGTCTGATCTGCAACTATAGGAAATGTTTGGTTGAAGTTATTGCTGCCAAAGGAGGTTCAACCAGTTATTGAATCCAAGGGTTCACATACTTTTTCCACCTGCACTGTAAAAGTTTACATGGTGTGTTCAATAAAAACATGGTAACATTTAATTCTTTGTGTGTTATTAGTTTAAGCAGACTGTGATTGTCTATTGTTGTGACTTAGATGAAGATCAGATCACATTTCATGACCAATTTGTGCAGAAATCCATATCATTCCAAAGGGTTCACATACTTTTTCTTGCAACTGTATATAGTTAGGCCCAGACAGGAAGAGGGCAGTGTAGTCCAGGAGGCTAGTGAGTGCAGTCTAGCCTGCCTGAGGTTCTTGAGCCAGAGTTAGCTCAGAAGTTTGTTACCAGGGGAAGAGTTACCTCCTGAGAAACCTGCAGTTCCTACAAAGTACAGTACATAGCAGAGCAGAAGTGTTTCCAGCCAGACAAGAGAGCTGAAGGGCAGAGGAGTCTATTTAATGCAAGGAGATATATACCTGAGGAAGATTCTTTACCAAGGATAAAGCCACCAATAGGGCATACGGGCCTTGGGATTAAGACAGACAGGAGTTCTGAGGAATAGTGCACAGGATTTCTGAGGAAAAGGTGCAGCCTGATCTGTGAGTGTATTTAACTCTGAGTATCTTGCAAGAACATTGTTGCCTGCCATTTATAAAAGGCTGCTTGTGATTTGCTTCTGTCATATGGAACTGAACCTAAAAGAACTGTAAAGAACTGTTACCGTTCCAGTAAAGTTTTGGTTCACTACAAACTGTGTTCCTCAATTCTTACTACTATAAATCGGTGTGCCACCGTTACCGGCACTGGCATCACGAACTTAAAGGGATCTTGCCACCAGCACATTAAACCTGCAACATCCAGGGCACCTCACCTACCACCGGCCTGGTCCCTATACATTGAGAGTGCCCCAGAGGACTTCTGTGCCAGCCTTTCCATTACTGCTGTACGCCTGCCCAGGGTCTTTCCTATAAACTGTGAGTAACCAAGAGCAACCCTCGTTTGCCTATTAACCGCGACCTCACCATCGCAATACCCTGCAGGGCTGCGTACTGCATATTTTGGCGTCAGGAACAGGATTTATGGATCATTCCTGCACCATTGTGGAATATAAACTGTGTGCCAATATTGCCCATAAAGTGATAAAGCCCTATCCGTTTATTTGGAAAACTGCTGGGTTAAAGAACTGTAAAAACTGCGGTGTGAAAATCGTATTTTGTGGACTGTTTGCCGCTTATTTAAGTCACCGCTTGCGGTCAGTGAATAGACAAGATGGCCGCTTAAGTTGACCGGACTATCAGTGCGCCTCGTTGTGTCTGTTTGGCACGAAAAAAAGAGAAGAGAAGGTACCGCCCAGCCTGTGAAAGAAAAGTACCGGCCTGTCTGTAAGGAAGATACCGCTTACCTTGAATCTCGGAGCTCCAAGAGGCCGCGCCTATCTTCTGACGCTGCGCGTGGGGCCTCCGCACGACGTAACCACGTTCCTCGCGAGATTTGGACCAAGCATCGCCAGAGTAAGTAAAAACTTTTGTATTCACTGGCCCCTTTATATATCAGCACTGGGGAGGTTCCGATCCTTGCAAAGAGACTGGGGGAGGTCCCACATCATTAGGAATCAGCTTACACTCCTGGCAATCAGTCTCTAACAGCATACAGTGGATCCCCCCAATAACGAGACAAGGCTCCGTGTTGAGGGTCAAGCAGTGGTCTGAGGTGCTGGCACACCCAGCCTGGTTTTTATTACAGTTGTTGCAAATACAGGTCCGCCCACAGGGAGGTATAAAACAACCAAGCCCATCTGGTGTACACGCCCCTAGGGGACCAGAAGGAAGACTGGGACACAGGACAGATATGCAGCACTGCAGGATACACAGAGACAATACATCCCCACAATGCATCATGGTTTCCTCCTCTCTGCCCTGGAGACACCCGAGGAGTAATCCAATTATCTCTCAAGACAAAGGGAAATCACCAATACACATGTGGGGACAACAGAACAGAAATCACCATTTAAAAATACAATGTCAC
Organism: Bufo bufo; assembly: GCF_905171765.1. NCBI lineage: Eukaryota > Metazoa > Chordata > Amphibia > Anura > Bufonidae > Bufo > Bufo bufo. Next base: position 511,132,965 of record NC_053391.1, on the reverse strand, counting down.
AACCCTTTTCAATACACAGACATTTAACATCCCAAAATGGCACGAATTAGACCAGGAGTTCAAGTTAGTTCAAGTCCTTTGTGAACAAATGAGGCCTGGCTGATGAGAGGGCCCATAATCCTGGGGCAAGAGGCCAGCAGCCAGGCCCCTCCAAAACCCAGTGGCGAGGTTGGTTTCGCCACATGTATCAACGGGATACCTTTTGAAGCCCTGCTGGATACTGGGTCTCAGGTCACCACCATCCAACGACCCGCCTTTGACAAGTTCTGGGATTCAAGTCTCCTCACCCAGCCACCAGAATCCTGGCTAGATATCATTGCCAGCAATGGCAAGCCGGTGAAAGTTCATGGGTACTGGGAACCTACCCTTCAGGTGGGAGAAGCCATCTTACCACAGCAAGGTGCGATTGTGGTACAAGCCGGAGATAAAGGGGGACACCCACGTGATCATAGGGACTAATGTCTTTAAAAATTGTTACTCCGAGTAGCTTGAGGCATTGAACCAATCCATACCTTCAGCTTCACCTGCTTCTAAGAGAGTCATTCAAAAGACTATCAGTGTGCTATGTGCTCAGCAAAGATTCACAAATGGAAAAGGAGAAATCTGTACTGCCCGGATCCGGGATAACCGGCCGGTAATTCTGCCTCCGAATTCCCAGATCATCCTGTGGTGCCGTGCTGTGCTAGGGATCCAGGGCCAGGACTATCAGGCCCAAGTGGAACCTATCCAAATTGAGAATCATCCCTTCGTGCGAACAGCCAAAAGTCTGGTGACCGTATCTCAAGGTAAAGTGCCTGTCCGTTTGATTAATTTCGGTGATCACCCTGTTACTCTTTCTAAACACTGCCCCGTTGCTCAGCTTTTCCAGGTATCCTTCCAGGATGTTATCCATCTGCCTGCCACGGAGACGTTCCAGACCGCACAGAGCAGCAGCGCACCTGCCAGCGCCTCTTCAGTAACCTGGTGGGAGGAACTTCATGTCGGGAACGAATCCACCCCGAAGGAACAAATACAGGGAGTCCTGAGTCTGGTGAAAGAACACCACAAGGCTTTCAGCAAGCACTCCACGGACTACGGAGAGGTCAGTGTAATCAAACACACCATACCCACTGGCTCTCATCCTCCTATTAAGGAGAGATACAGGCCCATGCCGCCTACTACCTATCAGTCCGTGAAAGAGATGATACAAGAAATGAAAGACTCTAATATAATCCGGGACAGTCACAGTCCCTGGGCTGCGCCCCTGGTTCTTGTTCGAAAAAAAGATGGCAGCATTCTGCATGGACTATAGAAAAATCAATCAAATCACCCATAAAGATGCTTATCCGTTGCCATGCATTGAAGAGTCCTTGACTGCCCTGGGGTCATCAGCCTACTTCTCCACTCTGGACTTAACCAGTGGGTACTGGCAGGTACCCATGGCCCCAGAAGATCGAGAGAAGACCGCTTTCACTACGCCTATGGGTCTGTTTGAAATTAATTATATGCCTTTCGGACTGTGTAACGCTCCAGGGACGTTCCAGCGGTTGATGGAGCGTTGTTTAGGCCATAAGAACTTTGAGACTGTACTACTATACCTGGATGACGTCATTATCTACTCCAAGACGTATGAGGATCATTTAAAACACCTGGCTGAAGTGTTTCAAGTCCTTGTTAAATATGGCCTTAAAATCAAGCCGTCCAAGTGCCATCTGCTGAAACCAGCAGTAAAGTACCTAGGGCACGTTGTTAGTGCCGAAGGAGTCCAGCCTGATCCTGATAAACTTGCTGCTGTCCGTAATTGGCCTACTCCCACCACCGTGAAAGAGGTGAGAAGTTTCCTCAGCTTTGCAGGATATTATAGACTCTTCATCCCGCATTTTGCACAAATTGTGGATCCGATCCAGGAACTCCTAAGGGGGCATCCCAAGAAGAGTCCAAAGACTCCTATCCCTGTTGAATGGAATGAAGAACGGGAGATTGCCTTCCAGCTCCTAAAGAAGAAGCTGACTGAACCCCCTGTCCTGGGTTACCCGGATTATCAGAAGCCGTTTCACCTCTACACGGATGCCAGTAAAAGAGGCCTGGGAGCCGTGTTGGCTCAGGTGCAAGACAACAAAGAGAGGGTGATTGCCTACGCCAGCAGATCCCTGAGGGGAGCTGAGAAAAACGATCAGAATTATAGTTCCTTCAAGCTGGAGTTCCTTGCTTTAGTGTGGGCCTGTGACTGAAAAGTTCAAGGACTACCTTGCTGCCACTCCGTTTGTCGCCTTCACGGACAACAATCCCCTGGCACATCTGAATACAGCCAAGTTGGGAGCTCTGGAGCAAAGATGGGACTCCCGCCTTGCCAACTATGACTTCACCGTGAAATACCGGGCAGGCCGCTCCAATGATAATGCTGATGCCTCGGCTCCCCACTACAGAAGCACCAGATGAACCTAAGGATGCCTGGCAAGAAATGGAGATGCCGGCGTTTTACAACAAATTTGCTCAGCAGGATAATGTTCGCACTGAAAATAACTCAGCTACTGATTCCTCTTCATCAAATATTCCTGAGTCCAGGGGCGAACAAGAAAGGTGGATTAAGCTCCAGTCAGAAAGTAGAGTCCTCGGTGAACTGCTCGACTTCCTTACTAGTGGGAGAACTCCTGAGAGAGTCCGCAGGAAGAGTGCAGACCCAGAACTATTGAGACTGTGGAGACATCGCCACCAACTCTTCCTTTATAAAGGCCTATTGCTTAGAAGGAGCCTGGATCCAGTGTCCTGCGATAGGGTGTACCAGATCCTCATACCACGTCGAGACGCCAGTCTGGTGTTAGAGATGTATCATAACCAGTCCGGACACTTCGGCGTGCAGAAAACTGAGGCCACCATTCGCAGGAGGTTCTATTGGATCGGGATGAGAGAAGACATTGAGAAATGGTGCCGGGAATGTACTGCCTGTGCCGTGGGGAGAAGTGAACGCCATGACCAGAGGGCGCCTCTCCATCCTATTGTGAGTAAAGCTCCCTTAGAACTTGTTGCCATTGATCATGTGAAGTTGGAGCAAGTCGCTCAGGATATACTTATGCCATGACCATTATTGATCACTTCACTAAGTTTGTCGTAGCAGTGCCTGTGAAGGACCTGACAGCCAGGACTGCGGCAGAGGCATTCTGGAAGCATTTACTCCTGCCCTACGGCTGCCCAGAGAGGATCCTCACCGACCAGGGGTCTGCGTTCGAATCACAGTTGTTCCAAGAGATGTGCCTGCTACATAATTGGCAGAAAGTCCGGACCACCGCCTATCATCCGCAAGGTAACGGACTCTGTGAAAAGATGAATCAAACTCTCATTGAAATGCTGAGAGCAGTACCCCCTGAAAAACCGGAATTAGTCTTACCGGTAATTCTGTTTCCATGAGATCATCACGACGGCATACAAGGAGATTGACCCCTGACCTCTGTAGGGGCAGGAACAGAGAAAGGTTAAATACCCTCCTCCCACCACCAACACCAGTGTTTCCAAAATCACACAGAGCAACCCGGTGGTGGAAAATAGTGAAACAAAGGTATTACTTCATACCTTCTAGAGACCTACTAGGTCAAAACGATTTAAATCATAGGGAGGGAATAACGTGCCGTCGTGATGATCTCATGGAAACAGAATTACCGGTAAGACTAATTCCGGTTTTTCCATAGCATCATCACGACGGCATACAAGGAGATATAAAAAATATATCAGTTAAGGGGGGGCTACAGCCTGGAGGACTTTCCGCCCGAAGGACAGATCAGAAGATCTGGAAAGATCCAGGCGATAGTGCTTTATAAATGTATGAATGCTGGACCAAGTGGCAGCACGACAGATTTCCTCCAGAGAAGCCCCAGCTCTCTCCGCCTGAGAGGAAGACATGGCTCGAGTGGAATGGGCCCTAATGTTGACTGGACATGTAAGGTTTTGTATCTGGTAACAAAGACTAATGGCTTCTTTGAGCCATCTAGCTATAGAGGACCGGGAGGCTTTTTGGCCCTTAAATCTTCCTCCAAACAGGACTAGAAGATTGTCAGATTTTCTAAACTTCTCAGTCACCGTGATATAGTTTAGGACTGCCCGTCTAACGTCCAGAGAGTGAAACGCCGATTCTTTATCATTAGAGGGGTGCTGGCAAAAAGAAGGTAGGGTAACCTCCTGGCTCCGATGAAAATTGGATACGACTTTGGGGAGAAATCCAGGATCCAAACGGAGAATAATCCTATCATCTAGAATACGGAGGTAGGGTTCCCTGATTGATAGGGCTTGTAATTCCCCTACTCTGCGGGCCGAAGTTATCGCAATTAAGAAGGCCGTTTTCAAGGACCATAATTTTATTGGACAGTCAGACATGGGTTCAAAGGGTGGTAAAGTAAGGCCTGTAAGAACGACGTTCAGATCCCAGGAAGGGACACGGGCGGTGATCGTTGGGCGGAGCCTCGTCGCCGCCTTAATGAATCTTTTGATCCAACGATGGCCGGCTATATCTTGGTCAAAGAAACAACCTAGGGCTGAAATTTGGACTTTCAAGGTAGAGGGTCTAAGTCCCAGGTCCAGACCTTGCTGTAGGAAATCCAGTATTCTTTGGATGTTGGGTTTACGCAAATGTGGCGATTCGTCACCACTCCAGGAACAAAAACGTTTCCATATCTTAAGGTAAATTGCTGACGTTACCTTCTTTCTGGAGGCTTTCAAAGTAGCAATAACTCCGTCTGACAGGCCCTGAAGCTTCAGGGTTTGGGACTCAGGATCCAAGCCGCCAATTTCAGAAACTGCGGGTTTGGGTGTAGAACTGGACCCTGCTGGAGTAGATCCCCCCGCACAGGAAGGAGCCATGGATCTTGTAGGGAAAATTTTTGGAGGGATGAGAACCAGCTTCTCTTTGGCCATAGGGGAGCGATCACAATCACCGTGGCCTTGTCTTGAAGAATTTTTTGTACCACCTTCGGAATTAGAGGAAGTGGAGGGAAGGCATAGCACAGATTCCAATGCCAACGAATGGCGAAGGCGTCTAAGGCATGAGGTCTGTCCCTGGGGTTTAGGGAACAGAATGTTTCCACCTTTGAGTTTGCCCTATAGGCAAACAGATCCACGTCGGGCATCCCCCATTTCCTTACTACTAGCCCGAATATTTCTGGACTTAGAGACCATTCTGTATGGTCGATTCTGTGGCGACTGAGAAAATCCGCTTCCTGATTTAGTATTCCCTTCAGATGAACTGCCGATATCGAGGCCACATTCTGTTCTGCCCAAGCAAAGATTTTTGTTGACAGTGCTTGTAGGGTTACGGACCGCGTTCCCCCTTGATGGGAGAGGTAGGCAATGGCCGTAGTGTTGTCCGACAGCACTTTTATGTGATGATGACACAACATTTCCTCTGCTACCTTTAACACCTCCCAGACTGCTCTCAGTTCCCTGAAGTTCGATGACTGGGATCTGATCGAATCTGGCCAAGTGCCCTGGAACATACGATCCCCCACCTTTGCACCCCAGCCGGACAGACTTGCGTCTGTTATTACCTGGACCTGGGGAGTCTTCTGCCACGGATTTCCCCGAGATAAGTTTCCGTGGTCTTTCCACCAATTTAGGGACTGCAGAATCTGAGTTGGTGGGCTTACTTGATGATCTAGAGAGGATTGGCACTTGTTCCAGACACTCAGGATCCAGGACTGTAGGGGTCTGAAGTGTATTTGACACCAGGGAACTGCCTGAATACAGGATGTTAGCAGGCCCAGCAGACTCATCGCCTCTCTGATAGAGCAGGATCTTCTTTTTTGAAAGGACCTGATCTTTTGTTGGAGAACTGATATCTTGTCTCGAGGTAGGAATACCGCTTGCCTTCGGGAGTCTAGGATCATCCCTAAGAAACGAACTTCCCTTGAGGGGGTGAGGACGGACTTTCCTTTGTTCACGATCCACCCCAGATCGTCTAGGATGGAGAGAAAAAGCTTCAGGTTCGAACTGATTTGGCTGAGACTTTCGCTGACTAGAAGGAAATCGTCCAAATAAGGGATTATCATAAGTCCCTGTCTTCGGGCAAAGGCGACCATCTCTACCACTACTTTGGTAAATATTCTTGGCGCAGATGAAATCCCGAAGGGAAGGGCCCTGAACTGGTAGTGATGGACGTTTCCTGATATATCCTGAATTGCAAACCGGAGAAACTTTTGTGAGTCGGTGTGAATGGGAATGTGGTAATAAGCGTCTTGTAGGTCTATTGTGCACATGAAGACGTCTTTGCTTAGCAGAGGGATTGTAGATGCTAGGGTCTCCATCCTGAATTTTTGATAACGGATGAATCTGTTTAGTGGTTTCAGGTTTATGATAGTCCGAAAAGTGCCTTCTTTCTTCCTGATTAGAAATAGGGTTGAATAGAAACCCCTGCCTCTTTCTGGAGGCGGGACCGGTGAGATTACATTCATTAAGTGAAGTTTCTGGACTCCTTGCCAAAGGTTCATTTGGAACCGTGTCAGTGAAAATTTGTTTGGGGGTCTTGAAGACCACTCTATTTGGTAGCCTGCCCCGACTACCTTGGAAATCCAGGGGTTCTGGGAGATGGATTCCCATGACCCCAGGAATCTTGAGAGTCTTCCCCCCACCCCGACGTCATTGCTTATCGGAGGATTTTGGGTGGGAGAAGGATTGGCCTCTTCCTCTTCCCCCTTTTGGATAGCTCCAACGTCCTGATTTCCCTTTCCCCCTGTAGCTTTTTTCTTGACCCGAGGAGGGGCGAAAAGGATACCGGCGTCTGGAGGGGCGATCTTCCGGAAACCCCTTCTTTCTGTCCGCGGCCTTCTCTAGAATCTTATCTAGCACCGGGCCAAACACATATTCTCCAGAAAAGGGTATGGAACAGAGCTTCAATTTAGACGTCTTGTCCCCTGACCAGCACTTCATCCAGAGGGCTCTTCTGGCTGCATTGGAAAGTGCCGCGTCTCTGGCTGAGAATCGGACTGATTCGGCAGAGGCATCCGCCAGGAAGGCCGTGGCGGATTTTAAAAGAGGGAGAGAACTAAGAATTTGTTCCCTAGATGTTCTATCCTTAATATGAGTTTCCAATTCTCCCAACCAAAGATACATGGATCGGGTGACTGAGGTAGCCGCAATATTGGTTTTAATATTGAACATGGACGCCTCCCAGGATTTCCTGAGAAGACTGTCCGCTTTACGATCCATTGAATCTTTAAGTTGGGAGGTATCTTCAAATGGGAGAGATGTTTTCTTGTTCACTTTGGCCACCTGTACATCGATCTTGGGAATTTCATTGAAAATTTTAGATTCCTCTGGATCAAAAAGCAACCTATTTTTGAACGCAGCCGGGACTCCCAGACGTCTTTCTGGATCTGCCCACTCATCAAGGACCATATCCCTAATACTCTCGTTAATGGGGAACACACGAGTTTTCTTGACTCTTAGGCCCCCAAACATTTCTTCTTGTACTGAATGGGTACGTTGCACTTCCTCCACGCCCATGGTCGACCTTACTGCCTTTAATAGGTCGGACATTTCTTCTGTAGAAAAGTAATATCTACGACTGTCATCCACTGAGTCTGTATCAGAGACTCTCTCCCCCTCTTCCCATGACTTAACGGAGTGGGCACTTTCATCCGCCATAACTTCTAGGTCCGAAGGGGACGGAGACCTAGCCCGCTTCCTCTTAGGTTGCGGCAAGTCGGGGGGATTAGTGGACAGGTGGGCCAGGGATGAACGGATCTCTTCCTGAATCATGGTTTTCAATTCCTCTTTTAAGGAGGGTGCTTCATCCCGTACAATATTAGAAATACAAGACTTGCACAACTTTTTAGGGTAGTAGTCAGGAAGTCTGCTATTGCAGGAGATACATTTGAGTGTTTTTTTGATTTTTTTCGGGGCTTCTTTAGCCTAAAAGAGAGGAGAAGGCAGGGCATCAGGGTATGACCACTAGAGGGAGAGAGAGAGAGCAAGAGGGGGACAGCAGAGGCGAGCTAGCTGCCCCTGGAAATAACTTCCTCTCTCTCTTTTTTCCCCCTTCCACCCATTACAGCAGGAGAGGGGGATCAACAGACTCCCTGACCTGCACAAACAATACCCCCGAAGGGGACTCACAGTTGGTAGCAGCGCCGGTGGCTCAGCTCTGGGGGATCGCTCAGATGCCGACATCGTCCTCTCTGTAGGCAAGGGTTCCGCACCAGTGGGGACCGATCCTGGGAGCGTTCTGACACGGGCGGTAACCAGCGTTTATGCCTCGGTTTTAAACTGGGCTCCACGCTGCGGCCGTGACGTCATAAACATGCGCTCCATGCGCCGGCGCGCACCCAGCTATCGCCCTTTCCTTAGGCTAGGAGGGAGTCTGCGCCAGGGACAGGCCCCGGAATAACCAGGACGAGATAGGCCCTGAACCCCCTGCCCAGCGTTAGTACTTGGACCGCGGGAGGGCAGGGGGACGCCATGCTGGATGCCGGCGTTTTCCAAAGGTAACGGAAAATAAAAAATAAACAGGTTCCATTTCCTTAGCTTCATCTCCCTGCATACAGGGAGACCTTTCTCTGCCCTGTCCTCTGTAGGGACAGGAAACACTGGTGTTGGTGGTGGGAGGAGGGTATTTAACCTTTCTCTGTTCCTGCCCCTACAGAGGTCAGGGGTCAATCTCCTTGTATGCCGTCGTGATGATGCTATGGAAACATGGGGTAATTGGCCTACTCTGCTGCCACAACTCATGTATACCTATAACAATACAATTCACTGCTCCACCGGATACACGCCCTTCTATCTGATGTTCGGTCGTCAAGGGAGGCTACCTGCTGACCAATCCCTGGATGTACAGGTGCCTGATGTCATCAACCCACTACCAAAGACTGATTGGGTGGTGGAGCATCAAAGATGTCTCCTTAATGCTAAGGAGATTGTTCAGGAGTGCATGGAAAATGCCCGAGAGCGACAGCAGAGAGACTATGACCTGGCTGCTCATGCAGAACCTCTAGCTTTAGGAGACATGGTGTGGTTGAAAAATAACCACCGAACCAGTAAATTGGACAGTAATTGGGAAAGGACTCCCTACGTCATTTCTGCTATCCCTAATGCTGAGGCCCACATTTATTAAATTTCCAGAGAAGATAAAGGCTCCCAAATTGTACACCGGAATCGTTTAAAATCCTGCATAGAAGGAGAAATTGCAGCAGAAGACATTGAGCCGGAGTCTCCTGAGCCCGGGGTGCCAGCCCAACCCGCTGATCCTATGCAGGCTGTTGAGAACCTGATACATGACAAAGAGCCACTTCATTGGTTCCTCACACCCTGGTTGAACTTGATGGTACCAGCTCCAGTTCCTGCTAGTCCTCAACCTCAGGATGACTCGTCCCAGAGTGTACCTGAAAGAGCTCCAGAGCCTGTGGACTCCTCTGACCCTCCTGAACCAAGGCAGGAAGAACCTCTGCCAGTAAGAAGGTCTACTAAGGGGCACCCACCTGTGAGATTCGGAGACTACATTGTGGGCCAAAGTAGCCCCTCCCAGGAAACTCCTGTTTAACTATTTACAAGACCCGGGTATGGACTCATTTTGTTCTTTTGAGCCTCCAGGAACTTATGTTATATTTGCATCTTCAATTATTATCATTACGGACTATCCTGGTTATCCCAGATACGCTGCACCAGGTCAGCTGGGAGGGCCCCTTATGTTGCCCCGAGGACGGTCAACGTTAAAGCAACGGTGTATGTAGTGTCCCACTAGGTAAATGTGGGCAGTACACAAGGGCTAATATGACCATTGTAATGTATATGATGTTTTATGTACATTTTCCTGTTTATCTGTGTATCAGGCCTGTTAGGGTGTAGTTCCTCCTCCTAGACAGTAGAGGGAGCTAGGGAACCCCTAATATATATAGTTAGGCCCAGACAGGAAGAGGGCAGTGTAGTCCATGAGGCTAGTGAATGCAGTCTAGCCTGCCTGAGGTTCTTGAGCCAGAGTTAGCTCAGAAGTTTGTTACCAGGGGAAGAGTTACCTCCTGAGAAACCTGCAGTTCCTACAAAGTACAGTACAGAGCAGAGCAGAAGTGTTTCCAGCCGGACAAGAGAGCTGAAGGGCAGAGGAGTCTATTTAATACAAGGAGATATATACCTGAGGAAGTTTCTTTACCAAGGATAAAGCCACCCATAGGGCATACGGGCCTTGGGATTAAGACAGACAGGAGTTCTGAGGAATAGTGCACAGGATTTCTCAGGAAAAGGTGCAGCCTGATCTGTGAGTGTATTTAACTCTCTGAGTATCTTGCAAGAACATTGTTGCCTGCCATTTATAAAAGGCTGCTTGTGATTTGCTTCTGTCATATGGAACTGAACCTAAAAGAACTGTAAATAGTTAACCGTTCCAGTAAAGAAAGTTTTGGTTCACTACAAACTGTGTTCCTCAATTCTTACAACTATAAATCGGTGTGCCACCGTTACCGGCACTGGCGTCATGAACTTAAAGGGATTAAACCTGCAACATCCAGGGCACCTCACCTACCACCGGCCTGGTCCCTATACATTGAGAGTGCCCCAGAGGACTTCTGTGCCAGCCTCTCCATCACTGCTGTACGCCTGCTCAGGGTCTTTCCTATAAACTGTGAATAACCAAGGGCAACCCTAGTTTGCCTATTAACTGTGACCTCACCATCGCAATACCCTGCAGGGCTGCGCACTGCAATCATACTACTAATGTCTCATTTGTCCATTTACGTTTCCATATGGTTGAAATTGAATTTTTTTTTCGGGTGGGGGTTGAATTTCATTAGGCAGCATACATATATCATTACTGAATCAATCCCCACATTTTCTCACAGCTCAGGCTGATTGCGATGAATACACATCCCCTTGCTGCCGGTGGCCCATCTGCCACTGTTGCTGTTTGCCTAACTACTATCACATTCTGTATGGCTGCTGCATCATGCCACTTTCCAACCATCACGTTCTGTATGGCTCCTACTGCAGCGTGCATCGTGCCACTAATGCCCCCAAGCCACTTTTTTTTTTATTTACAGTAAAAGTGATATGTGTGATTATAAGAAAATAAAGGTCAAAATAAAAAATAAAAATAAAAATAAAAATAGAGGTCAGAGAGAGTATTGTGTGGAGGTGCAGATCTGGAGAAGGGTACAAAAATATGGAACAACCAGGACTCTTTCTAGATCTGACCACCCTATCAAACTAAGTAATCAAGGGAGAATGGCTTTGGTTAGAGAGGTGACCAAAAACCTAATGGTCACTCTGACTGAGCTTCAAAGTCCCTGCGTGCAGCTAGGAGAAACTTCCAGAAGGTCAACCATCACTACAGCACTGCACTTGGGCTTTATGGCAGAATGTCCCAAAAGAAGCCTCTCCCACTAAAAAACACATGAAAGCTCACCTGGAGTTTGTAAACAAGCATCTAAATATTTTATGTTTCCTTTTTCAATAAATTTGCAAATATTTTGAACATTCTGTTTTCGCTTTGTCATTATGGGGTATTGAGTACAGAATGATGGGGAAAAAACTTTTTTATATTAATGCAAGGCTGCAACATAAAAAAATTTGAAAAAGAATTTGTACACTGAGCAACCCTATGCTTGTTTTATATTTGTGCATTCTACTTCCTTACTGAGTGTCTTTCGAGCTTTGTTGTGGTGACACCACTTATAAAGAAAGCTCATTTACTAGACAGACTGATATTTATGGTTGCTGTAGTTACTCTTTTGATTTAATTTCTACCTTGAGAACAATGTTGGTTTCTTAAGTATGTAAGCAGGTTCAGAGTGGGTGAAACATTCTGGATGGAAGGTGCTTGTTGAAGCAAGCATAGTCAAGTAACAGACTAGGTTCGGTACCCATAAAAGAGGCAACAATTTGTAGCAGGAGGCAACACTCAAGCAATGAGCTAGCGGCCAAATCCAGGAAGCATAATAATCTGAATGGTAATTGCAGGGCCAGGCTTACATAGGAAGTTCTCAATAGGTAAGGAGGTATACAAAAGATACAGCAGAGCAGCTGTCCAGAATCATCAGTAACTCAATGAGAAGAGCTACTGTCTGGGACACACGAGTTTGTAGATTCAAATTCTGAGAGTCAGGGTTGTCATGGCAACTTCTATTACGGCAGATCTTATTATGATAATAAAATTACCATGGTAACCCTATGATGTCATTTATATTGCAACATTCATTTGAATATCCCTATTATTTATGGAAACCATTATAATCGTCCTTAGTACTGTTGCTGGCAGATTCTGGCTGTGACTTTCTGAATTTAATTGTTGCTTATTGTTTCTTTGATTGTATTTGACCAGCACTAGATTTGTTTATGCCCGTTGATATTGATGACCTACATACTGCTACGTGGCACTGTTCAGCCATATTTGGATGTGGCAGATGTGTTGCAGATTTTTAGCATGTATTCCAAAGTACATACGTCATGTTCTAGCCAGGGTCCTACTGACTGCTAGAACATCTCAGGCAAACAAACACGAGGCAAGCCATCAGACAACGCAAAGGCCAACACAAATTATTTCCAGAGATACGAACATGGCTGGAAACTCCATCAGCAGGTAAGGGACCAGTGGCAGGTAATACCACTGGATCAAGTGCACTGGTTTGACTTGGGGCCAAACCCAGAGGGCAGAGACTCAGTGAGCACGTTTCTTTACAAAGCCCCTGATGGTGGGGATAACCTTAGCCAAGGGCTCACTGGTCGCACCTCCAGGATGGTTCCTGTGCACTTGGCCACTTAACCGCAGAGACTGATGGCGCAAGCACCAGCAGTTCACACAAACAAGGATTGGAACCCAGGCACATGAAATGGAACCCGAAAACAACAGCACAGGACACAGTTCAGACAAAACAGCATGGGGACCAGAACACAAGCAGATCTCTGGACCCCATGCGGAACGGATGCATGGCGGTCACAGGCACAGCTGCCACACAAGCAGATGCCTGGACCCCATGCAGAACGACACATGACTGTCAGAGGCAGAGCTGCACAAACAGGCAGACAAGCAAATGCCTGGACCCCAATGCGAAACAACACATGGGGGTCACAGGCAGACCTGCACAAACAGGCAGACAAGCAAATGTGGAACAACACATGGCTGTCACAGGCAGAGCTGCATACATAGACTAGATGTCCTCCTTCTGGAGAACCCAGGAGCCCCCTCACCGAAGGCCTAAACTTGGACTAGCAGATGTCTGTTCTCCAATGCTAAATTAGTCCATGTGCGAACAGACAGAGCTACACCACAAGTCACAGAACCAGACTAGCAGATGCCTGTTCTCCATGCAGAGTTAGTCCATGGGCGAACAGACAGCTGCACCACAAGACATATAGATGTCTGGACCCTATGTGGAACGACACATGGTGGTCACAGACCCAGACAAAGTGACCTTGATGTCTCACTAGGTGGCCACACAGACAGGGCAGATGGAATAATCCCAGGTCTGGTGTATAGCTTCTGCACCCAGCAAAGGAGACAGACTGACCTCAAACCCACAGCACACAGGATGTTATAGCAGGCTAACAAGGTCTTCTGACCTTAGCAGACACACCCAGACCAGACCATTAACCCCACCAGAACCGAGACAACAGGGAGGGGAGCATGTATACACAAGTAGCAGTTCACACACAGGCTGCCACAACTACACATAGGTCATAGCAACCAGCCTACATGGAATCCACCACAGCCAGTACACCAGAGAGCTACTTAAATGAGTATATACGACCTATGACACAGTGAACTAAACTGTCACAACATACAGTTCAGTGCAAGTGAAAGGGATTTTGAATAACACCATTTACAAATTTATGGCATTTTGTAAAATTTAAAATGCCATGCAAAGGGTAAAATAGGATAGAAATTCTGAAAATAAATGTATTTCAAATATACATATACAAATATATAAGTAGGATAAACATAAAAGTCCAACTAAACATGAACAGTTTCGGTCCCTCTGTGCATGGGGCCCACACTTTTACGGTTCCATCTTACTGGTTAGGTAAATGTAAGATATATTAAATCAATTAAAAACAATAAAAAAAAAATATAGCTATAACAATGTATCCTTACTAATCAGTTTGTATACATCCACCTTAATTCAAGTTTGTTTGTTCATATTGGGATCTAGGTAGTGATGATCGAGCATGCTCGGCCGAACAAACGCAACCAATAAACGTGCAGGTAAGTACTGCCCTCACTGTAATGCCATAGCCGTGGTTACTGGCATTACAGTGATTGGCTGGCCGGTACACGTCATCGGGTGCTATATAGCACCCGATGATGCGTGTTCGGCTCAGTCTTAGTTGGGAGAGCTGTGCTGAGGAAGGGACAGACAGTGTAGGGAGTTATATAGGAATAATTTTATTAGAAAAACTTTTTTCAGAGACCCATAAGTCCTTTTTAAGGACTATTGTGTGTGGCAGCAGCAATCTATATTTTTAGCGCAACCTGCACTAAATTGCTAAAACTTTACAGACCCAAATACCTGTGATATTCCCTGTCATTTTTTATCAGCCGCTGGTGACATCATTGACATTACCTGCGGGATATCTCCTGTATGACGTTTCCACATCCCAAATACCTTTTTAAATTTGTTTGCGCATACACTTCCAAATCCTACGCTACTGTACGTGTGACAGACTTTCAATCACATATAACATTTAATATGAAGAAGGCGAGCAGTAAGGGACGTGGCAGTGGCCCTGATGCTGATGGTGCACGCAGAGGCCGTGGCCATGGGCGCGGTGAAACTGTACCTGCCGCCAGAGCACAAGAAACACAATCATCCACGATACCTAGCTTCATGTGCCAGTTTGCAGGGCGGCGCAGGACACCACTCTTGAAGTCTTGAAGTCAGACCAGTTGGACCAGGTGGTCGGTTGGATTGCAGCAGATAATGCTTCCAGTCGGTTAAACACCACCCTGTCTTCCACCAAGTCCAGTCTCAGTAGCTAAGAGTCTGCTCTACCCAATCCTCCCCCTGATCCTCCTTCCTCCCACCATGGAGAGTCTGGACAAACAAGTGATCCCACACTCAGATATTCCGAGGAACTCTTTTCAGCGCCATTCCTTGATTTGGCGCTCTTGCCAAGCACGTTGAAGAGGGACAGATCTTGACACGTGGCACAAACTCTACGCCTTGGAGGAGCTGGCCTGCCCTGCCGCCAGCGTTTTGTCTGAGATATTTAGTGCTGCTGGTGGCAAAATAACAGATAAGCGTATCCGCCTGTCAACTGAAAATGCTGACAGGTTGACTCTTATAAAAATGAACAAGGCCTGGATTGACCATGACTTCTCGACTCCACCAGAGGAAAGCTGATGAACATAAAGGCACTTTAAATGTGTTGTTTATAATGTACTGATCACATTGTATTCCCATGCACCCCTTCCACCACAAACAAGGGTATATGGTTGAATCTTCCTTTTCTCATCCTCCTTCTCCTCTTCCATCATATCAACATGCTTATTCGTCGCATATAATGCCCTCGCATATATGCCCTTCGCATATAATGTTTTACAGGGTCAGCTCAGCTGCAAGCCCTCGTATATAATTTTTTTAGAGGGTCAGCTCACCAGCAGGCCCTCACCAACAATGTTTTACAGGGTCAGCTCACCAGTAGGCCCTCGCATAAAATGTTTTACAGGGTCAGCTCACCAGCAGGCCCTCACCTACAATGTTTTACAGGGTCAGCTCACCAGCAGGCCCTTGCATATTATTTTTTTTAGAGGGTCAGCTCACCAGCAGGCCCTTTGCATATAATGTTTTACAGGGTCAGCTCACCAGCAGGCCTTCACCTACAATCTTTTACAGGGTCAGCTCACCTGAAGGCCCTCGCATATAATTTTTTTAGAGGGTCAGCTCACCTGCAGGGCCTCACCTACAACCTTTTAGATGTTCAGCTTACCTGCAGTCCCTCACCTACAGTCTTTTACAGGGTCAGCTCACCAGTAGGCCCGCACCTAAAATCTTTTACAGGGTCAGCTCACCAGCATGCCCGCACTTCAAATCTTTTACAGGGTCAGCTCACCAGCAGGCCCTCACCTACAATCTTTTACAGGGTCAGCTCACCTGCAGGCCCGCACCTAAAATCTTTTACAGGGTCATCTCACCAGCAGACCCGCACCTAAAATATTTTACTGGGTCAGCTCACCTGCAGGCCCGCACCTAAAATCCGTTACTGGGTCAGCTCACCTGCAGGCCCTCACCCAATTAAACCTAATAGGTAATTTGCGCGCATGCTGCCTTGCTTGGATGTGGTAACTGTAGCCTGTTACAATCCTACAGGCTCACCTGAGTCAGAGGATAGCTGGCTGGAGGTGGAGCCCAGTGGCAAGGACCGCAGGCAGGTTGTAGTTGCAGCGTAGTCAGACAGAGGCGTAATCGGTTAGCAGGCGGTGGGTCAGGGCAGGCGGCAGTGTGCGTGGTCAGACAATCCGGATCGGGAACGGTGGAAGCAGGTCAGTTGGTAGGGACAAGCAGAAGAGTAGTCGGGAACAATTCCAAGGTCGGCAGCAGTCAAGTTGGTAGCAGTAGCAGCAGAGGAACAGCAGTAGATGCAGCAGGATCAAGTCCAGAAGAACAATAACCAGCAGGGATCTGGTGCAAGAGGCTGGGCTTATAAAGAGGAAGTAGCAGGTGCAAGGAATCACAGAGATTAACAAGGCAAGGCTGGAACAAGGTAGATCAAAGAGTTCAGTAGAAGGAAATGTCCAGAAGGGTTGGTAGTCTAGTGGCTAGAGCTACTGCCTGGGACATGGCTGGTCACTGGTTCGAATCCCGACATAGCCTTTTCTCAGGCTCCCTCTCAAGAATCGAACCCTGATTCCCCGTTACCCATGGTCACCATGGTTGGCGCTGAAAATAACATCGAAAGTTGATAGGACAGACATCCGAATGGATTGTCGCCATCACAGGGACGTGCGATTGGCCCCAGGTTATCTAGAGTCACCAAAGCGGCAGCAGGCCCTCGCCCCTAAGGTTTTAGATGGTCAGATCAGCAGGCCCTTGCTCCAAATGTTTTTGAGGGTCACCAGCAGTCCATCAATCATAATTTTTCAAGGCTGTGTATGATGCCCTCCTTTATGTGTAACAAAGGGTGTATTGGAGTGTCGGTTCCTTGTAATTTTTGGCAGCCCTTTCACTTAGTGCATAGGCTTTATGAGTGTAGGAGTCCCACTACATGAACAATTGTACCACAATGTGAATGAGACCCTCCTTTATGTGATATACAGGGTGTATCGGAGTGCCTCCTCCTTGTAATTTTTGGCAGCACTTGCACTTTATATACAAGTAATTATACAGGAAAGAATGTTTCCTAACAATTTTCCTCTAAAATCGATTTTATCTTTGGTTTTGTGCGTATTATTTTCAGTCTGTAAAAGTGGCGTACTACTCGGACAACATCGTTCCCAGCAGCGACCTGGGAGTCCAAGATGCATTCAGACATCCTCCCCATGCTGTTCCCGAACCATTTCGGTGGTGTTTCCATCAATTTCTGACCTTTTCCTATAAACCAGGCACCCTCCCCTCTTCAGAGCAGGGGGTGCCTGGTTTAATGCTCGGGTTCTCCCATTGACTTCCATTATACTCGGGTGCTTGGTAGAGCACCCGAGCATCCCGATGTGTTCGGCCAGTGCACCCGAGCACTTTGGTGCTCGATCAACACTAGATCTAGGTAATTGTCCCCGTGAGACGCTCTTCCCAGTGCGACATTTGTATTATTGACTAACTTTTTGAACATTAATATTGTCCAAAGAAGCTAGAGACTTGACTTAAGCCTCATGCAGACGTCTGTGGAACATGGTCCATGAGATACCGGACTGGCATTGCAGGAGCGCACTGCGTCATTAATTGCTATCACGCCGTGCGCTCCTGCAATGCCAGTCCGGTATCTCACGGACCGTGTTCCACAGACATCTGCATGAGGCTTTACAGATAACGGGGACAATTAAGGCAGCTTTGTGAAGCGAAATACTGAGATTTGGAGCACACTAGACATTAATCTGTTTTGTTATAGTTATGATAGCTGTATTTTAAGGTTCATTTACAGGAACTCAGAAACCCATTACTGCGGTTATTATTTGGCAATATCCAGATTTCTTCTGTATCATTCAGCACAGTTGGCATACAAGAGTTATTAGAGCATCTGAAGTTATCGCACTACCTTCGTGAAAAAAAATATTTCAAAAGGTTAAAATCTGCTGAAGGCAGTCAGACTGGTGATATTAAGCAGCATGAAATGAATATCCTGAATCCTGCATCCCCCATAATCTGGCCCCTGAGGTGTAGGCATATAAAGCAGGTGAGGTCACAAGGAAACCCATTTTCTATCTTCAGCTAAAGTCATAGTCAAAGTCAAACTCTACTCTGAACAACTTGTCTTCTTGCTAATGCTAAGCAACTTCACCACTGTTGGTTTGTCAGGTTCAGCAGGATATATTATGACATTATTACAGGTGTTCACCAACTGAAATTAATTTTTACTTTACCAGTTCGAGACCATTTACCCCCCTTCCGGACAATAGCATTTATCGTTTTTAGCACATACATCTTTGAAAACCATAACTTTTTTTACGCCTTTTTTAGTGATACATGAAGCTTTATTTTTAAGTAGTTTTTTATTTTGTATTTTTTATTTTTTAGAACCAGGAAAATGTAAAAAAAATAGTGGTCTGTTTTCCACATTTTAATAGCAAACTAAGTGCAACTAAAGTAATCCCTAAAATTATGTATGGGTTGTGGTTGCTGGTCTTTATTTATTTTTTTATTTTATTTTATACTTTGTCCCTATAAGGTAATACAAGATATTTGGGGGGCATTTAAAATGACCTTTTTATTGCTAATTTTTCCTGGAACTGGGGATGACATACAGTGGATATAAAAAGTCTACACACCCCTGTTAAAATATCAGGTTTCTGTGATGTAAAAAAATGAGACAAAGATAAATAATTTCAGAACTTTTTCCACCTTTAATGTGAGGGAAGGGAAGGTGGAGGGAAGAAAACAAAACAAAAAACTAAAATAATGTGGTTGCATAAGTGTGCACACCCTCTTATAACTGGAGATGTAGCTGTGTTCAGAATTAAGCAATCACATTTAAAATCATGTTAAATAGGAGTCAGCATACACCTGCCATCATTTAAAATGCCTCTGATTAACCCCAAATAAAGTTCAGCTGCTCTAGTTGGTCTTTCCTGAAATTTTCTTAGTCGCATCCCACAGCAAAAGCCATGGTCCTCAGAGAGCTTCCAAAGCATCAGAGGGATCTCATTGTTAAAAGGTATCAGTCAGGAGAAGGTTACAAAATTGTTTCCAAGGCATTAGATATACCATGGAACACAGTAAAGACAATCATCATCAAGTGGAGAAAATATGTCACAACAGTGACATTACCAAGAGCTGGACGTCCCTCCAAAATTGATGAAAAGACGAGAAGAAAAACTAGTCTACCAAGAGGCCTACAGCAACATTAAAGGAGCTGCAGGAATATCTGGCAAGTACTGGCTGTGTGGTACATGTGACAACAATCTCCCGTATTCTTCATATGTCTGGGCTATGGGGTAGAGTGGCAAGACGAAAACCTTTTTTACGAAGAAAAACATTCAAGCCAGGCTACATTTTGCAAAAACACATCTGAAGTCTCCCAAAAGCATGTGGGGAACGGTTTTATGGTCTGATGAAAGCAAGGTTGAATTTTATGGCCATAATTCCAAAAGATATGTTTGGCGCAAAAACAACACTGCACATCACCAAAAGAACACCATACCCACAGTGAAGCATGGTGGTGGCAGCATCATGCCAAGGAGCTGCTTTTCTTCAGCTGGAACTGGGAGCTTAGTTAAGCTAGAGGGAATTATGAACAGTTCCAAATACCAGTCACTCTCTGTGGGGTGATCTGAAGAGGGCTGTGCACAGGAGATGCCCTCGCAATCTGACAGATTTGGAGTGTTTTGGCAAAGAAGAGTGGGCAAATCTTGGCAAGTCAAAGAATCTTGGCAAGAATCAAATGGGGCCGGCGGGCATTCTGTCTGCATCCAGCAGTGCCGGATGCAGTAAATTCCGGCAGGCTGTCTTCAGCTGGAACAGCCTGCCAGAATCACTAATAGAGGTGGCCTTGCGGTTTGCCTGGTGGGTATCGAAAATGTCCAAAAAACAAGATCCGTACAGGACGAAATGTTTGGGGGATTACGCAAAAAAAAAAAGCTACGGTTTTTCCCATTAATGAAAATATAAAAGAAATGATCATTGATGAATGGGGGGATCCTGAAAAAAGACTAGGGGTATCTAGAGAATTCAGAAAGAGGCTATATTACTGCATAGGGAACACTGTAAAAACAAAACTAATAAAATTGTGAAGGAATTGTTTTTTCCCCAATTCCACGCCATTTTTTCCCAGCTTCCCTCTACATGGTATGCAATATTAAATGGCTCCATTAGAAAGTATAAGTTGTTCCACAAAAAAACAAACCTTCATACGGCTATGTGAATGGAAAAATATAAAAAGTTATGGCTTTGGAAAGGCAGGGAGTGAAAAATGAAAACGCAAAAATGGAAAATCGCAGGGTGCTGAAGGGGTTAAATAGACTGAAACTGTGCCCACAGTTTCATCTCTTTCAGACAAGGGTGCTATTACACATTCATGGCTGAGCTGCCGTACCACTAAGTGCTGAGCTGAACTTACATTTGCTATGGCTTCAAAGTTGCAAGTACAGGTTCAAGCCAGCAGTTAGCAGTAGCTCCAGTATAACACCCACGTGTCGGCCGCACGTGTAATTGCAGCTTAATGTGATGATTCCTTTATATACTTGCACACTATTAACAGGTAGTGAGATTACTGTTGCTGTGTCCATATTTTGATATTGGATACACTTTATTCTGTTATGGTTGCTTTTGTCAAATGGATAGAACAGCTGTTAGTCCATCTGGCTTTGATTCATTGTGATATTCTGTTCACAGTAAATCTGATGTTCACTCCAAAGTCACTTATTGCTCGTTTCTTACCTGACAACAATATTTCATTTTATATCGGATAAAGAAAGTCCTTGAGGAAAAGTGAATCTTAGGGTACTTTCACACTAGTGTTATTCTTTTCCTGTATTGAAATCCGGTAAAGGATCTCAATACTGGATAAAAACGCATCAGTTTTGTCCTAATGCATTCTGAATAGAAAGCAATCCGTTCAGTATGCGTCAGGATGTCTTCCGTTCTGTCCCTTGTACGGTATTTGACCGGACAAAATACCGCAGCTTGCTTCGGTATTTTTTACGGCTAAAATCCCGGAACACTACCGCACTTGCCGGATCCAGCTTTCATTTCCATAGAGATGTATTAATGTTGGATCCGGTACCAAGTGTTATGGAAATTGCCGCATTGCTGCATCCGGTTTTCCGGTCTGCGCATGCACCGGAACATGGGAGGAGCAATTTTCCCTTTTGATCTTTGTAAAATATGAAATACCGGATCCGTTATTCTGGATTATACCGGATGAGATGGATCTGGAAAAAATTGATTTCCGTTTGCATACGGTTTTCCAGATCCGGAAGGCAGTTCCGTTGCCGGAACTGCCTGCCGGATCCGAACAATGCTAGTGTGAAAGTACCCTTACTCTTCAAAACCCAGTGAAACTTGCTGTCACTGAGGCTGCCATGTGGATTAGCAAGCCACCATGAGAAGTTATTACTTTAGATCAGGGGTGGCCAACCCGTGGCTCTTGAGCCACATGTAGCTCTTTGCTTCTTCAAGTGCGGCTCTAGCTGTGGAGCCGGGAAGCAGTCGGGCCGGCTCAGATCTCTTTTCCTGATCGGACACTGTTACTACTTTGCAGCTCCAGCTCACTCTCCACTACGTCCTGATGCACACAGTGTGAGAGCGTAGTACCTGGAGAAATACTATGTCCTGACGTTGTGCTCATCGGGTCACAGTGGAGAGCGTGTCAGACCTGCAGAGGAGCAGGTGCCCGAGCAGGAGCCCAGTGCCTGATCAGGAGAGGGAAGAGATTTTTTTAAATGATAGAACTGAGGGGTCTGATCTAGGCATGGGAGGTTCTGATCTGAGCATGGGGGGGGGGGGGGTCATGATCTGGGCAGTGGGGGTCTGATCTGAGCATTTTTTGGCTCTTTGTGTCTGTAAGGTTGGCCACCCCTGCTTTAGATTGTTTCCAAGTAAACATACCTTTTAAGAATGACTATTTCCCAATTTCCTCTATTAAAGTAAAATGTATATCTTTAAAGTAGAGCGTGTCTAATCCTTTTATAGATATAACGGTCACTGAGCAGCCTCTTGTTTGCTCTGTTTATTCTTTCCTGACAAAAAGGTATCAATATTTCAAAGGATTTCTAATGCCTGCGTAGCTGTCTGAAATTCCCTTGGAAACACTTAGCAGTTTTTTGATTTCACTCAGTAGAAATTGGAAATAGAGTCCAGGAATGTTGATCTACAATTCTTTAAGTCAAGCAGTTATCAAGGTATCAATATTTCCAGTGATCACAGTGATACACGTCTGCTATTTATTACATTGAGGGAGATTTATCAAGACTGGCATACCCACAAGCTCTCCCTGCACTGGCATGAGATGTGCCTACCAGGGGCGGACTGACAACTCATGGGGCCCCCAGGCAATAGGAGATTGGACAACTTATGGGGCCCCTGTGTCCCCACCCACCCTCAAGCCACACCCACATATCGCGCCCCCCACATAACCTACACTGTGTACAGAATTTCTCTTCACTATGTTAAAAAATAAAAGTTAATTATAGTTAATGGGGCCGGCGGGCATTCTGTCTGCATCCAGCAGTGCCGGATGCAGTAAATTCCGGCAGCCTGCCAGAATCACTAATAGAGATGGCCTTGCGGTTCGCTCGGTGGTCAGTTCACAGCGAACTTTGATCGTTCGCGATTCGCCGAACATGCAAACATATGGCGATATTCTCGCCCACTATATACTTTTACATTGTGAAGAACTTTGACCCATGACACATCCTTCAGGTGGTACAGGACAGCCAATTGAGACATTTCAGCACATGGACATACCCCCTACCTTATAAATAAACCTGATCTGGCCGCCATTGTACATTCAGTCTTTTGCCAGTGTAGGGAGAGGTTGCTGTGTGGAGCAGGGACACCAAACACTAGCTAATAGGGCCACAAAAGTCCTTTTAAGGACTGGTATAGGTGTGCTAACGATAGGTGTGCAGTACAGAGGGGTGTAATACACTTACATTATACTTTCTAACATAGAAAGTATATTATAGTGGATTTGTATTGTGCAGCATTTGCGAGTGCAAAACGCAATCAGAAAAAATAATTATAACTGGTGTGATTTACCAGTCGCCCCCCCAAAAAACTGATAGAAGTGGGGTGTTATATACCAATAATATACTTTCTATACAGTGCATTTGGGTACTGCAGTAATTCTTTGCGGTTTTGCAGCGTTCCCTCTGCTACACACAGTGACAAACGGTATTGGAAAAAATAATTATAACTGGTGTGCGCATGCGCGTACGCGAAAATTATATTATATTTGAAAAAAATATATTATATATTGAAAAAAATAATGAATGGAGATCGCAAATTCGAATAATACATCTGGTATGTCACTGTCACTAGTAATTATTTCTTGGCTGCAAATATGAGCTGAAGGTTTTTCAGCTTCGCCTGCCATTAAAATTAATGGGACCCTCCGCGAATTTGCGGTTCGCGAACATTTGATCGTCCCGGCAGATGTTCGTCCATCACTAATCACTAACGCATATGTGAAGGCAGCCTTATACAGCGCACATACCTCTTACATCCAGTGATGTCTCCTTTGATGCAGATGTTCTCTTTCTTCATCTTCTCCATTCAGACCAGACCGCCATGATTATTTCTTTCAGCCAACTCTCATCTCTGCAGAGTTTGACAGACAGACATCTTAGTTTCCTACTTTTCCTCCCACCTTCTCAACATCCCATCATGCACCCCCAATACTGAGACACTGTGCCCCCCAAAACTATACTGTAGAAACAGATAAACCCCCTCAAAATACTAGTTACACACAGATAGCGCCCCCTTCAATAATTATTGGAACACAATGCTCTAAAAAATAACTGCACCCAGCAAATAGTGTCCCTGACACTAATAGTGTAACCATAATGTCCCCCAAAAATAACTGTGCTAAGCTGATACTGTGCCAGGGTGTCCCTACAGTAATAGTGCTCCCCAAAATCCCAGCAATAGTCATAATTCTGTGCCAGAGTGCACCTAGTAGTAATAGTGCTCCTACAGTGCCCCCAACAGCAATTGTGTCCCAGAAGTAATAATGCTCCCATAGTCCCCCAGTTGTAATAAAGCCGCCTTATAATGTGCGACAGTACAAAAAATGCCCTGTTGTGTGACAGTAAAAAAAAAAAAAAAACTCCTCTTAGTGCCCCCAGTAGAGCCAATGTCCTCAGAGTATCATCATGTGATCAACTGACCATAGTGCCCCTACAATTTGTGCCAGTATAAAATACTCCTATATAGTGCCCCCAGAAGATGCCCCCATAGTGCTCCTCCCCCGTCCCCATAGTGCCCTTGATAATGCCAGTATAAAATGCCCCTATAGACTGCCCACATAGATGCCCCCATAATGCTTCTCTCCCCCATTCCCCATAGTGGCACCAAAATAGGTGCCAGTATTAAATGCCCCTATATAATGCCCCCATAGTGCTCTTCTCCCTGACTTTTCCATAGTGCCCCCCCATAATACATGCCAGTATATAATGCCCCAAGTAGATGCCCCCATAGTTCTCCTTTCCCCCACACTTATCCATATTGCCCCCCATAATGTGTGCCAGTATATAGGGCCCCCAGTAGAAGCCCCCATAGTGCCCCCCATAATATTTGCCAGTATATAGGGCCCCTAGTAGATGCCCCCATTGTGATCCTTCCCCCCTTCTCCATAGTGTCCCCCTATAATGTGCCAGTATATAGAACCACCAGTAGATGCCCCGATAGTGCTCCTCCCCCTTCTACATAGTGCCCCCATAATGTGCCAGTATATAGGGCCCTCATTAGATGCCCCCATAGTGCTCCTTCCTCCCCTTCTCCATAGTGCCGCCCCATAATGTGCCAGTATATTGGGGCCCACAATAGATGCCCCCATAGTGCTCTCCCCCGCTTCTCCATAGTGCACCCCCATAATGTGCCAGTATATAGGGGCCCCCAATAGATGCCCCATAGTGCTCTTTCCCCCTTCTCCATAGTGCCCCCCATAATGTGCCAGTATATAGGGCCCCCAATAGATGCCCCCATAGTGCCCCCCCAAAAGATGCCCCCATAGTGCTCCTCCCCCCTTCTCCATAGTGCCCCCCCATAATGTGCCAGTATATAGGGGCCCCCAATAGATCCCCCCATAGTGCTCCTCCCTTCCCTTCTCCATAGTGCCAGTATATAGGGGTCTCCATAGTTCTCCCCCCTTCTCCATAGGGCCCCCACCCCCCTTCTTGCCATACTATACAAAAAATTATTAAAACAATAAACACATATACTTACCTCCATGACACTTTCAGTGATGTGATGCAGGCCTCTTCCGTCCAGTGTCCCGCTCTGTACGACTCAGGCGGCGAGATGATGTCATTGCACCGCCTGCACCGGCCTCTGATAGGCTGCAGGTGTAGTGCCTGTAGCCTATCAGAGGAACGGGCAAGGGAGACGCCTCTCCCCTGCCCCCCACCGTTCATCTGTATCGCTGTCTGGAGGACGGCGATACAGATGAATATAGACATGAGCGCTTCCACAATAGAAGCGCTCATCTCTCCCTGCAGCTGACTCCGCCGCTGGACCCCCTAGTGGCCGCAGGCCCTCTGTCCATGACCGAGTGCCCGAATGGTCAGTCCGCCCCTGGTGTCTACATTATTAAACGGAGATGCCTAGCCTGGCGTAGACTTCAGCTATAAATTCTGCCACTTTCTGGCAAAAGTTATAGTCAGGGGCGGATTGGCCATATACCTTACAGGGAAGTTTCCCAGTGGGCCGATGACCAGAGGGGTGCCTGGGCCCTCCTCACGGTGGGCCAGTGTAAGTTTTTGGGTATGTATTTTGTGCTGCTGGCAGTATTTTGTGATGGACTGTGGTATTTGGCTCTATTGGGGTGGTATAAGGTGCCACAATATAGTATTGCTGGCCCTGCCTTCCATCAATTTGGACCCAACTACAAAACAGGGCCACTTTTAGAATTTTTCCAGGGTCACTTTAAGTTCCCAGTCCGCTTCTGGTTATAGTACCGTAAATCGAGCGGGCGGTACAGAGCCCCGCCTCTCCTGCTAAGCCCCACTCCCTTCTCTCGGCCCCTAGGAAAAGTGTTGAGAAGATGTAAAATGTAAATTATGGAACACATATGCCATGCGTGGTATTTAGCATCTTTTTGTAATGCTTTTGTCTTTGTTTAGATGCTTTAATTTAAGAACACCTGTAGCAGCTCCTTTAGTGAATAGTTGTATTCCCCATAAAAGCACAATTCACAAGCATCTTTTTTTAGATATCTGCATCGTGTCATTTACTCTGTTGTTCCTCCTGGATATGTAGAAATAAATTAATGACTGGGTGTTACCAATACTCTTGTCAATGTCACCTATCTCTACATCTTCTGAGACTGCCCAATCTGTTGCTTCATTCTGGAGAAAGAGTACATTTAATCTATATGTAAGTGAGCGGTTAAGAGCACCAAAGGCAGGCCTACGGCACTCTGTGCACCCTTGTTACTCCTCCTTCCTTTTTTAGCCCCTCCCTCTCCTCCTTGACTGACAGGGCCAGGTTCCTGCATAGTCATCTTTCCTGGCCCTGTGAATCAAGCAGAGGGCTGACAGAGAAAGCAGGATAAGCAGTGGTACTCAGAGTGGCTGGGGCCTGCCCTCGGTTCACTTATGTCCTAGTTTTCATATGGATTAAAAGTACTTTTTCTCAAGAATGCTACAGTACAAGCCATATCACACTATCAAAATCATGCATTTCTAGAGGGAACACACTGACACCAATGCCTCCACATAACATATTAACACTGGACAACTAATGATTATACTGGGGAACATAATTTTCATTGAGCTACATCTAAGGCTGGGTTCACACGGGCGTCGTGTTTTGGCTCCGAATGCGTCCCGGGTGCATTGCGGCAAACCCGCGCGAGTAGGTACGCATTTTTGTCAGTTTTGACTGCGATTGCGTTCCGTTGTTCAGTTTTTATCGCGCGGGTGCAATGCATTTTGCATGTGCGTGATAAAAAACTGAATGTGGTACCCAGACGCGAACCCGGACTTCTTCACTAGTGTTGAGCGAACTTGTGTTTTAAGTTCGGCGTCTAAAGTTCGGGTTCGGGTAATCGAAGAATCGTGTTATGGATTCAAAATTCCGTTATGGTCTGTGGTAGCGGAATCCATAACAGGACACTTTGATAACCCGAACCCGAACTTTAGACGCCGAACTTAAAACACAAGTTCGCTCAACACTATTCTTCACTGAAGTTCAGGTTTGGGTTCGGTGTTGTGTAGATGTAATTATTTTCCCTTATAACATGGCTATAAGGGAAAATAATAGCATTCTTTAATACAGAATGCTTAGTAGAAGGTCAATTGAGGGTTAAAAAATAAAAATAAATTAACTCACCTCCTCCAATTGATTTCATAGCTGCCGGTCTCCTGTTCTTTCTTTAGGACCTGTCAAAGGACCTGTGGTGACGTCACTGAGCTCATCACATGGTCCAATCACATGGTCCATCACCACAGTGATGGACCATGTGATTGTACCGTGTGATGTGACGTCACCACAGGTCCTTTAGCCGGCAGCTCATGATTAAAGAAGTAAGAAGAGATAACTACGCGATCAAGAGGAGGAGGTGAGTTAATTATTTTTTTATTTTTTAACCCTCAATTGACCTTCTACTGAGCATTCTGTATTAAAGAATGCTATTATTTTCCCTTATAACCATGTTATAAGGGAAAATAGTACATTGAATAGACTTTCATCCTAGCAACTATGCGTGAAAATCGCACCGCATCCGCACTTGCTTGCGGATGCTTGCGATTTTCACGCAGCCCCATTTACTTCTATGGGGCCTGCGTTGCGTGAAAAACGCACAGTATAGAGCATGCTCTGATTTTCACGCAACGCACAAGTGATGCGTGAAAATCACCGCTCATGTGCACAGCCCCATAGAAATGAATGGGTCCGGATTCAGTGCGGGTACAATGCGTTCACCTCACGCATTGCACCCGCGCGGAAATCTCGCCCGTGTGAACCCAGCCTAACACTTTTTTACTAACTTTTGGCTTCTAAATACAAATGTGACCACAGTTTTTCTCTGTCACAACAACACTTTAAGCTATGCGATACACTTCCATTTTACTAAAAAAAACATACAAAATGTACATACAATGGAAATAATGCTAAAATTACCTGGATATAATGTTTATTTAACCCCTTCCCGACTGCCCACTGGGTATATACATCCTATCTACACATGCCCCGTGCAGATAGCACGTATATAAACGTTTAGGCAGCCCTTTAATCCTGTTGCTGTACAGCGCTCAGATTAAAGCTACTGCTCCTGCAATCTAGCAGGAGCAGGTCGGGTCCTGCCTGTGAGACACAGCGGGGACCCTGAGGAGAAGACTGGAGCAGTTTATTACCACTTCTGCCTTCTCCTGTGCCGGGAGGACAGCTCTGCATCAGCGCATGGCTGAGCTGCTTCCTCTATTAGTCCTGGAGGTCACGTGACTTCCGGGTATCTCGGGGCAGGAGCAGAGCTGCAGGGTCTAAGGAGACCCTGATCAGCTCTGGCTGTGTGTAATGCCCCCACAGGGGGCTGTTTTCCCCTATAAGTGGGGCTCCTCTCGATGCCCCGAAACAGTGCAAGAAAAAAATAAAAAAAAATCAGTGTCTTCCAGAGATCTTTTAATGACCTCTTGGGGGACATATTATGTGGCAAAAATAAATTACAATATAAGTAAAAAAAATTAAATATTGAAAAACACAAATAAAAAAATGTTAAAAACAAATAAAAAATGCCGTCGCTAAAGGAAACTGTCACCATAGTCTCCCTGTTCACTCAAACCTATACATGTTATATATCAAAACGATTGTCACAAAATAAAGAAGCCATTGCAATAACTAATTTTTGGTGTTTTAATATTTTAAAAAGTAAAAAGATAAAATTTAAAAATAAATTACTTTTTTAAAAGAACTAGTGGTTATTCCTAAATAAAAAAGGGGAAAAAAAATCTCTAAAAAAAACATGCTAATAAAAAGTCCTAAGTGTCAAATAAAAAACATTGCAAAAATTATTTTACATAGTAACATAGTACATAAGGCCGAAAAAAGACATTTGTCCATCCAGTTCGGCCTGTCATCCTGCAAGTTGATCCAGAGGAAGGCAAAAAAAAAACCTGTGAGGTAGAAGCCAATTTTCCCCACTTTAGGGGAATAAAACACAGAGGGGTCACAATCAGGCAATCAGAATAACTCCCTGGATCAACGACCCCTCTCTAGTAGCTATAGCCTGTAATATTATTACACTTCAGAAATACATCCAGGCCCCTCTTGAACTCTTTAGTGAACTCACCATCACCACCTCCTCAGGCAGAGAGATCCATAGTCTCACTGCTCTTACCGTAAAGAATCCTCTTCTATGTTTGTGTACAAACCTTCTTTCCTCCAGACGCAGAGGATGTCCCCTCGTCACAGTCACAGTCCTGGGGATAAATAGATGATGGGATAGATCTCTATACTGACCCCTGATATATTTATACATAGTAATTAGATCACCCCTCAGTCGTCTTTTTTCTAAAGTGAATTACCCTAATTTTGATAATCTTTCAGGGTACTGTAGTTGCCCTCCTCTGGACCCTCTCCAGCTCTGCTATGTCTGCCTTGTTCACAGGAGCCCAGAACTGTACACCGTACTCCATGGGTGGTCTGACTAGCGATTTGTAAAGTGGTAAGACTATGTTCTTATCACGGGCATCTATGCCCCTTTTGATGCAACCCATTATCTTATTGGCCTTGGCAGCAGCACGTGACACTGATTTTTGCAGCTTAGTTTGCTGTTTATTAAAATTCCTAGATCCTTTTCCATGTCAGTGTTACCGAGGGTTTTACCATTTAGTATGTACGGGTGACTTGCATTATTCCTTCCCATGTGCATAACTTTACATTTGTCAGTGTTAAACCTCATCTGCCACTTATCTGCCCAAGCCTGCAATCTATCCAGATCCCTCTGTAGTAGTATACTGTCCTCTTCAGTGTTAATTACTTTACACAGTTTAGTGTCATCTGCGAAAATTGATACTTTACTGTGCAAGCCTTCTACAAGATCATTAATAAATATATTGAAGAGAATAGGGCCCAATACTGACCCCTGAGGTACCCCACTAGTGACAGTGACCCAATCTGAGTGTGTACCATTAATAACCACCCTCTGTTTTCTATCACTCAGCCAGTTACTTACCCACTTACAGACGTTTTCTCCCAGTCCGAGCATTCTCATTTTATATACTAACCTTTTATGTGGTACAGTGTCAAATGCTTTGGAGAAGTCCAGATATACGACATCCATTAATTAGCCGCTGTCAAGTCTAGAACTTACCTCCTCATAGAAACTGATTAAATTAGTTTGGCATGACCGATCCCTCACGAAGCCATGCTGATATGGCGTTATTTGCTTATTTCCGTTGAGATGCTCTAAGATAGCATCTCTTATAAAACCTTCAAACAGTTTACCCACAACAGATGTTAAACTTACCAGCCTATAGTTTCCAGGCTCTGTTTTTGGCCCCTTTTTGAATATTGCCACCCTATTTGCCATGCGCCAATCCTGTGGGATTTTGACAGTAAAAAAAAATTGTTATTTAAAGTTATTTTGTTCATACAAAGAATATTGTAGGTTTAATATTTAGGCTTATAGCTTTTCCTGGAGTGTTCAGTCTCTGGACAATCTCGCCTGATGCTCCACTAATAGACAGCCATCATATGTACATCCCATCTACCCTGATACCGTCCCTCCATGACCTTTAAATCTTGGTGGAATTGTTCAACTTGCACATGACTGACTGTACCAAGGTTTTACAGGAAGTTAGCAAGATAGCTATGCAGAAAATGCACCTTGATGTTAATGTTGCAACCAAACGTTTTGTAGCTCTTCAAGAGTTTCTGGACAATTTCGGTGTAATTGTTTGCTTGTGTATTTCCAAGAAAGTCCTTGACAAGATCTTTGAATGATAACCTAGCATTCTTTTGGCGTTCTGACATTGTCCTGATGAAAAGAATGAGATGTCAAAATAACATATGGGGTCATTTATCAAACTGGTGTACATTAGAACTGGCTTAGTTGCCCATAGCAACCAATCAGATTTCACTTTTCATTTCCCAAAGGAGCTGTCAAAAATGAAAGTTGGAATTTGATTGGACGCTATAGGCAATTAAGCCAGTTATACTTTACACCAGTTTGATAAATGATCCCAATAGTTTATAAGGCTGAAAAAAGACATATGAGATCCAGTTCAGGCTACTTTCACACTAGCGTTCGGAGCGGATCCGTCTGATGTTTCATCAGACGGATCCGCTCCGATAATGCAGACGTTTGCATCCGTTCAGAACGGATCCGTCTGCATTATTACTTAGAAAATTTTCTAAGTCAGAAAGTAGCCTGAGCGGATCCGTTCAGACTTTACATTGAAAGTCAATGGGGAACGGATCCGCTTGAAGATTGAGCCATATTGTGTCATCTTCAAGCGGATCCGTCCCCATTGACTTACATTGTAAGTGTGGACGGATCCGCTCGCCTCCGCACGGCCAGGCGGACACCCGAACGCTGCAAGCAGCGTTCAGGTGTCCGCTCACTGAGCGGAGCGGAGGCTGAGCGCTGGCAGGCGGATGCATTCTCAGTGGATCCGCCTCCATAGAGAATGCATTGGGGCCAGACGGACGCGTTCGGGGCCGCTCGTGAGCCCCTTCAAACGGAGCGCACGAGCGGACACCCGAACGCTAGTGTGAAAGTAGCCTCAGCCTGTTAAGGCTCAGTTCACACCTCAGTTATTTGATCAGTTATTTCCATCAGTTTTTCTGAGCCAAAACCAGGAGTGGAGGCGACACAGATATAAGGTATAATGGAAAGATCTGCTCCTGTTCTGGGTTTTTCACCTGGTTTGGGCTCACAATAACTGATGGAAATAACTGATCAAATAACTGACGAGTGAACAAGGCCTAACCTGGAAGTTGATCCAGAAGAAAGCAACCCCCCACCCATGAGGTGGGAGCCAATTGTCCGCATTCCTTCCCAATTCCAATCATGAAATCAAAATTACGCCCTGGATCAACGAACCCTCTCCAGTATTCTAGTAACTATAATCTGTAATATTATTACACTCCAGAAATATATCCAGGCCCCTCTTGAACTCTTTTAGTGAACTCACCATCACCACCTCCTCAGGCAGAGAGTTCCATAGTCTCATTGCTCTTACCGTAAAGAATCCTCTGCTATATTTATGTAGAAACCTTCTTTCCTCTAGATGTAGAGGATGTCCCCTTGTCACAGTCATAGTCCTGGGGATAAATAGATGATGGGAGAGATCTCTGTACTAACCCCTGATATATTTATACGTAGCTATTAGATCTCCCCCTCAGTCATATTTTTTCTAAAGTGAATAACCCTAATGTTGATAATCTTTCAGGGTACTGTAGTTCCCCCATTCCAGTTATTACTTTAGTTGCCCTCCTCTGAACCCTCTCCAGCTCTGCTATGACTGCCTTGTTCACAGGAGCCCAGAACTGTACACAGTCCTCCATGTGTGGTCTGACTAGTGATTTGTAAAGTGGTAGGACTATGTTCTCATCACGGGCATCCATGCCCCTTTTGATGGAACCCATAATCTTATTGGCCTTGGCAGCAGCTCCCTGACACTACTTTCTACAATTAAAGGGTTTCTGTCTAGGGATGAGCAAATTTCATATTTTGAAGTTCGTGTGCGGGTTTGTGTTGTGGTATTTACTGAATTGCACTATGGATTTCATTACTACGGACAATACAGCAATTCCATGACAGAATGCATAACAGAAGTCAATGGCCTGCATAACGGATCCGTCCAGTTTACGTTATGCTGGACTCCTCTCCTGCATAACTTAAACCGGACGGAGTTGTTATGCAGGCCATAGACTTCTATTATGACGGAATGTATAACGGAATGCCTCTAAAGGCATTCCGTTATGCATTCTGTCATGGAATTGCGTTATTGTCCGTAGTAACGGAATCCATAGTGCAATTCAGTAAATACCACAACACAAACACGCACACGAACTTCAAAATATGTTCTATTTCTGTCACTAGAATTAACCCTATTAAACTGGCTGATGATATGCAAATTAGCCTCTAGGAGCGGGGGGCGTTTCTCCTGCTCCTAGAGGCTCCGTTCTCCCACCTCATGTCACGCTCTGCCGTCCTTGATTGACAGGGCAAGCGTTCGTCTTCTTCTGCCGATCCTGTGTGCTGGATAAATCTCGCGCCTGCGCAGTGCCTTTTACCCAGCACACAGGGCCGGCAGGAGGATACGAATGCTGCCTGGCCCTGTCAATCAAGGACGCAGGGCGTGACATAAGGTGGGAGAACAGAACCTCTAGGAGCAGGAGCAACGAAGCAAAGGAGCTCCTAGAGGCTAATTTGCATATCATCAAAGTTAGAATTGTGCAGTAAGGGGACCATCAATAAGCATAAGAATAGTAGAGTTAGGGTCTGCTGATATTAGCACATTGCTACCCAGTCTATATCTGGGTAGTTGAAGTCCCCCATAATAATGACCTCATTATGATTTGCCACCTCACCTATTTCCTTTAGTAATACATTTTTGTGGACTCTGTTGGTGGCTTATAACAAGCTTCTATCAGTATTTTATTATTGTTTTCGGCTCCATCTATTTCTACCCACAGGGACTCCACATGTTAATTTCCTTCACTTATATCTTCACGGATTGTGGGCTTTAGACGGGACTTTACATACAAACCCCTCCCCCTCTCCGGTTTTGGTAATCCTTTCTAAACAGACTGTAATCCTGTATGTTAACCGCACAGTCAGAGTTATCATCCAACCATGTCTCAGTTATTCCCACCGTGTCATAGTCCTCCTCAGGCATTACTAATCCCAGTTCACCAGTTTTATTAGTTAGGTTTCTGGCATTAGTGTACATACAAATAAGAGGATATTTTTTACCCTACACCTTTCCTTATGAACTGCTCTAATCCCTCCCTCCATTCCACCTCCACTTTCATTACCTTCCATTAGGTCACCATATAGACTAGACTAGATTATAATGTAATTACCCTCCCCTAGTCCCTAGTTTAAACACTTCTCCAACCTTCTAGCCATCTTCTCACCCAACACAGATGCACCTGCCCCATTGAGGTGCAGCCCATCCCTACCCATAGCCGTAGGTCGGCCTAGTCCCCCAGGAACACAAACCCCTACTTCCTACATCAGCTCTTGAGCCACTTGTTTACCTCCCTAACCTCCTGCTGCTTTTCTGGTGTGGCTCATGGTATCGGTAGTATTTGAGAAAATACTACCATTTTCAGAAAATTATGTGAACCCAATGCCCTGGGTAAATAAACTGATTGAGAGACTTGGTAATGCAAGATATTACCACTCTTGATCTCAGGAAAGATTGTTGGCAGATACCATTAACAGATGAGGCCAAGACGAAAACTGTGTTTCCACTCCAGATAGTTGTTACAGTAAGGCCCCTTTCACACGGGCGAGATTTCCGGGCGGGTGCAATGCGTGAGGTGAACGCATTGCACCCGCACTGAATCCAGACCCATTCATTTCTATGGGGCTGTGCACATGAGCGGTGATTTTCACGCATCACTTGTGCGTTGCATGAAAATCGCAGCATGCTCTATTTTGTGCGTTTTTCACGCAACGCAGGCCCCATAGAAGTGAATGGGGCTGCGTGAAAATCTCAAGCATCCGCAAGCAAGTGCTATTTGAAACGGAAAGGACGCATTCAGCACATAACTGAGCAAAACAAAGCCCACGGGCCCCATAGACTATAATGGGGTGTGCATGCAGGACTTTTGTCTCCGCTTCAAAAATCTTCTTCTGAGCGGAAACCTAACGAACCCCATTATAGTCTATGGGGCCCGTGGGCTCCTTTCGGCTCAGTTATGTGCCTAATCCGTCCTTTCTGTTTTCCTGCCCCGGAGAACGGAAAGGCTGAGCGGTGATGTGAACGAAGCCTAAATAAAATGTATTTAGGACATAAAGATAATACCTTAATAGTTTTCTAATCTTTCAATTCTCAATCATTAGTGTTCTTTTCATGTATGCACCGAGAAATTGAGGGCACAGCTCTTGTGGAAAACCTCTGGCTACATATCAATGGGAGTAAAGCTATTTGAACACTTGATTAATACTAATGCTCTAGAAATTTGCAAATCAGAATCCATAACTCCACTGACCGGGACGTCATTAAAGTTAATGGGGTCTGTTGAGCTTCTATTGGGGATGACTCTATGAACAGAGCTGCGTTACTCTTGCCTGCTGTCATAAATACTGTAATGGGCAATGGAACTTGCATATGCAAACGGGAGTTTCTGCTAACATTATAAACATGCTTTATAGTTGCAACACTGA
Organism: Bufo bufo; assembly: GCF_905171765.1. Lineage (NCBI taxonomy): Eukaryota > Metazoa > Chordata > Amphibia > Anura > Bufonidae > Bufo > Bufo bufo. The sequence goes on along the minus strand of NC_053391.1, from coordinate 511,097,373 downwards.
AGTGACCATCATTGAATGATGGTATAATAAAAAATGAGACTGAATAATGTTATGTACAAGAAATATGTTCTTGGGAATGTAATCGTTAAAGGAATTGGCCATACGGATACATATCAAAAGTGTCAATGTACATCAACCCCTATATTCTGTGCAATGTTAGAAAAAAACATCATTAGTTGTGGCCTTGCATAGTATTAAAGACTGATATTTTATTTTAGTTTTCTGGACAGAATCCCCATTGAGATGTTGAATGACTGTAGAGGGCAATTTTCCTTAGGCCATTCTGCAACACATAAATTCAGAAGATTTTAGTTACTGAAAATATCACCTGTGTGACTGATTACTGAATATTTTAGAAATATATTTCATATTCCTCAGAGTTAAAGCAGAAACTAATCAGAACTGTGATACATGCCTAGCCAATGCTGTCTCCCTTCAAAATATTATACTTTATAAACCTAGCAAAATTAGCTACCAGGCCATCACTAAACAAACACATCTGTAAATGAACTATTCTCCAGCATTCCCACAACATGAAGATTTTATTCCACGGCTATACAATAAAAAAGATAACCAATATCGATATACATTCTTATAACATAAGTCATGGGGGAGGGGGGTTAACAAATCAGGACCCCTCTCTTTGAGGAGGAGATCCCATTCTGGCTGCTCAGTGTCTGGATTTCGAAATGGGTTTGGTTGATCAACTCTCCTGCTCCAGCAGGAGTTTATGTCAGCTGAACTATAGGAGCATCTGATTGCAATGTAAATGGCGCTCCTGTTTGTCATCGGATAGGCAGTCTTTTTAAAGGCGATCTCAGCCGTGTATCCTTGCCTGCAGATTGAGGATCTTTCTTGCCTGCCTGATATACAGGGAGAACAGACATACACCATGTGAACACCATTAAGCCTCATGCAGACGTCCGTGGAACACTGTCCGTGAGATACCGGACTGGCATTGCAGGAGCGCATGGCGTCATAGCAACCAATCCGGTTTCACGGACGTCTGCATGAGGCTTTACACCATTATTATGCATATGCCATTTGGTTTGTTTTACCTAAGGAGTCAGCATTGTTCAAGAATTTATATTACAATGTGGATGTCCTGATAATGGAAATGGATTTATGAGTCACATGGCACAACACAACTTAAATACAAAAAGTTTATATTTCCAGATCCAGTTCCATATTGGTGTATGTTCCATATTTGAGATGTTTTGAATAACTCTTAGGCCTCATGCACACGGTCGTTGCGTGGCCATTCCGTGCATTGGGGACCGCAATTTGCGGTCCCCAATGCACGGGCAACGTCCGTGCGGCGGCCGGGACGGATCGAGACCCATTCAACTTGAATGGGTCTGTGATCCATCAGCACCACAAAATAATAGAACATGTTCTATTTTTTTTGCAGTGCGGAGGCACGGACAGAAACACCATGGAAGCACTCAGTAGTGCTTCCGTGGGGTTCCGTGCCTCCGTTCCGTACTGCAGCTCCGGATTGCGGACCCATTCAAGTGATGCGGGGAGCACACAGATGGTGCCCGCATATTGTGGACCCGCTGTTTGCGGGCCACAATGCGGTCATGGCCGGGCAACGGCCGTGTGCATGAGGCCTTATCCAGTGCAATTATAGGTAGGGATGAGCAAACCCATGGAAGTTCGGGTTCGCCGGGTTCAGCCGAACTTCAGGTCAAAGTTCGGGATCGGGACCCGAACCCCATTGAAGTCAATAGGGACTCGAACTTCACTTTATTATTTTCCGTTATAACAATTTGCATTCCGTCATATTAGAATTCTATGGGCAGCATAATGGATCCGTTATGCTGCCCATAGACTTCTATTATGACGGAATGCAAAACAGAATGCCTCTAAAGGTTTCCCTTTTGCATTTCATCTTAAGAATGCCATTATAACAATGTTGTAACAGAAAATAATAAAGTAAATAAAAAATAGCCCGAACACCGAACTTCAATGAAAAAGTCTGGGTTTTGGTCTGGGTACCCGAACTCACAAAGTTTGGTACGAACCCGAACTCTGCAGTTTGAGTTCGCTCATCCCTACTTGTAAGTCTTCGCATAGTTTCTGCTTGTATTTCATTAGAGGAAGCCAGTATTGCCTTCCAGACGGCCACTGTCATAGATCTTCTGCTGAAGGATAATCCACGGGTTCTCAATAGGATTGAGGTCTGGAGATGATGGTGGCCAAGCTATAATTTTATCTCCTTTTATGCCCATAGCAACCAAGGAGTCAATGGTGTTTTTGCAGCATGGAATGGTGTATTGTCTTGCATGAAACTGAGTTTATTTCAGTTCATTTTTACACCTTCAAGGATCCTAAAGGGACCTATCATCTCACTTCCATCAGGACCATCCAGTGTAGCACAACATTCATCAGTGAATAAAACTGTTTAAAAATGAGTCTTCATGAGCAAATGCTTTTCATGAAATGTCAATTGTTTTCATGCCTTTTTATAAAACATTGAACTATTTTAAGCTTTTCATCTTCAATAAGGTCTTTCTTTCTCATTATATTACATGAGAACTGTGACTTGCCTAACCCCTTAAAGGGAGTCTGTCACCTCCATATGGCCATATACAGTACTTACATGGCTCTGTAGCACACCTATACATGATTGCCCGCCCTCCAAGTCCGGACCTATCGATGAGGCAAGAGACTTGGAGGGCGGGCAAAGGCAGAGACTGGGGAGGAGTAAAGTGAAAAGAAGGCAGAGCAGCCTGGGCACTTACACACTGAACTCCGCCCCTGGGCACTTGCGAGTGCTCCTTTGCATATGAATTAAACTTCATTTTTCCTGCTGGTGCAAGTCTACAGAAAAGAACAAAGGTACCGTTACAATCATGTATAGGTGTGCTACAGAGCCATGTAAGCACTGTATATGGCCATATGGAGGTGACAGACTCCCTTTAAAGACTGGGCCTATTTTCATTTTTGCATTTTTAATGGCACCATTTAATTTACCATGTCTTGTTTTGGAAAACTGGAAAAAAAAATCTATGTGGGGTAAAATAAAAAAAATTAAATTACATGACATTCTTATTCTGCGGCTCAATACAAATACTATACTAAACTTGCTTAGTTTTGTTTCATTACTTAAAAAAAAAAAAAAACCTTTAAAAAAAAATCCAAATTTTCTTTGCTGCAGGAATGCAGCAATGCCTAATATATACCATATACCTTGACGCCTGGTAGATGGGCCCGACACGTATGTGCGCTAAGAGCTTCCATTATTCATGTATACTCATTTATAGTCGGTATTGTACCACTTTTATCTAGAATGACCCCCATTTCCTAGCTCTATTGTTTGTATATATATAATGGTGTGCAGCCATTTTGTTTTTGTAATATATACAGTATATATAATTTTTTTTATTGTTTACATATTCTTATGTGTAACATTGGGAATAGGGGGTCATTTAAACATTTAATATTTTGTTGTTTTCTTTTAATTTTTTTAACTTTTTATTTAATAATTATTAGCTCCCTTAGGAGGCTAGAACCTGTGATCCTTTGATCCCCTATCCGATTCACCCTAATAGAGATCTATTAGAGTGAATAGGATTTTGACATGCTCCCTGCTGTGCCTCATGCATGACAGCCCTGGGAAGCTTCAGCAGTGATGGTAACTGATCGGAGCTCCACATTTCAATGCAGGGGCCCCCATCTGAAAGCAGAGGGAGCCACATCCCTCTGCCTTATCTCCCAAATGCCATGATCGCTGTTGACCACGGCATCTGAGGGGTTAAATTATGGGGTTTGGTGCCGCATATGGAGCAGGCTCACCCCATAAGCCCGCTCCATACAATTTGGGGCACATAATACCCATACATGTATGGCATTATGTGTGAAGGAGTTAATAATGTAGAACAATCTCTTTAAATAACTTTTCCTTTAACCAAGATCACCTGCCAATATAATTAACCCCTTCCCAACATCCGTTGTACATGTACAGCAGATATTGGGTCTTTAAAGATAGTGCCTGCTCCTGAGCGGAGCAAGCGCCATAGCCACCGGGTGTCTGCTGTTTCATACAGCAGACCCCCGCTGCTAATATCCACATTCAGCAGTAATGCCGACCAAGGACATTTGTGACCCCGGGGTCAAATTTGACCACGGCGTCTGAGAGGGCTAAAACCCGAAAGCGTGTGCTTCCGGGTAAGGAATGACTCCTTCCGGTGTAGACTGGGGAAGGTGTTACACTGTAGTAATGAGCCTCAGCCTGAACTAGGCTTGCAGGCTCATTACTTGTATATTACAGTTCAGGCCAGCAGATGGCAACACTGAACTATAATATAGTGATTTCTGTATAGAATAATAGAGCAAATTCCATTATTCTATACAAATTGCAATCATTATATTGGGGGTTCAACTGGGAACCTAAAAAAAAGTAAAAATAAAATGTTTTGGAAAATATAAAAAATAAAATAAAAATTCAAATCACCACCCTTTCCCCAAAATTAAAAAAAATAAATAAACTAGTTAAAAAAATAACATCATGAGCATTGTCGCATGGGAAAAAGCCCATACTATTAAAATATAAAAAAAATGTATCCCATACGGTGAATTAGCCAGTTCACAGTTTTTTCATCACTTTTCTTCCCCATTTTTTTTTTATAAACAGTGATTTAAAAGTTCTACACACCCCAAAAGGGTAGTAGCAAAACTAAAGATCATCCCACAAAAAATGAGCCCTCACACATCTCAGTAGACATAACTATGAAAAAGTTATGGGGGTCAGAATACAGTAATGACAAAAAAATTATTTTTCTAAAGTTTTTTTTTCAGTATTAAAATGCAAGAAAAACTATACATATGTGGTATCACCATAATCGGACTGACCTGGATAATGAAGAACACAGGTCAGTTTTACAACATAGTGAACGCCGTAAAAATAAAACTCATAATACTGTGGCAGAATTACGTAGTTTTTTTTCCACATTCCACCCCATTTGGAATTTTTTTCCTGCTTCCATCTACATTGTATACAATATTAAATGGTGGCATTAGAAAAGACAACTTCTCCTACTAAAACAAGCCCTCATACGGCTATGTGAATGGAAAAATAAAAAAGTTATGGCTCCGGGAAGGCAGGGAGTGAAAAACAAAAATGGAAAATCGCTGTGTCAGGAAAGGGTAAACAAACACGAGTGAGATCAATACCAGACATATAAAAAGGTATGAGAAATAAGAAGTCGCCGTGTAGCCCTAGCCTTAGAGTAGATTCCACATGGATTTTTTTATGCAGCATCTGGATGAGATTTGTTTAATATCTCATCTGCTTTGATGCTAGTGTAAAACACTAAGGCCTCATGCAACACTAGGACCCCCAGCTTTATAATGTCCCCCATGGTTTATATAATGCCCTGATAGTGTCCCGCAGCCCAAAAAAAAACTAAAAAAACTCACCTTATCCACTTGCTTGCGCTGCAGCAGTCTCTTCTCTCTTCACAGAACGGGATCTGCCGAAGGTGCGCGATGATGTCACTGCGCACTCCCACGTGGTTATGTCACCACGCAGATTGCAGGTCCTTAGGCAGGTCCTTCTCAATGAAGAGAGAAGAGACTGCCGCACCACGAGCAAGTGGATGAGGTGTTTTTTTTAACCCCTAAATGGCCTGTGTACCCGTTTTTAACGGCCGTTAGACGGGTGCACTCCTGTCAATCAGCCGTTAAAAACGGTCCCATGTCCTGTTTTTGGACGGATGCTATTCACTGGCCGTTAAAAGAACGGCAATGTGAATAGCCCTATATACTTTCACTGGTGCTAAAAATGGTCGTGTGCATGTAGCCTAGGGGAGTTATTTATGAACAGATATATGCCACTTTTGTGGAGTATATCTAGTGCAGATTCTGTAGCAAGCCATGTTGTGGCAGAATCTGCGACTTCTTCCCCGCCCGTGCCAGGTCTTTAAAAGGGGGCGTGGCGTGGGCGGGGAAGGGGACAGACTGGCGGTAAATACGTTGAATTTATGTAGAGGTACCAGCGATCCACCACCAGATCAGGGCCTTATTAAGACTGACATCTAAAACATCGGTCTTAATAAAGGTGCCCCTAAGGATCTTCCACCAACAATTCTGCAGAAGAAAATCCTGACCACAGGTTGCCTGTGAATAAGGTCCTATCCAGAGTTCCTAGTGTGATTTCGTGGCTTTTTACTCCCGACTCGTTGATCGTCTCCATCCTTGCTTGCTCCTTGTGTCTGCTTCACTTCTCCTAGTTTTTGACTTTGGCTTGTTTTTGACCCGTCTTTGCTCATCCTCTTATACTGTTGTTACCTCCTGGTTCTGACTCGGATTGTTGACCATTCTATGTTTTTCTGTCTTGTTTGTCCCTACGCACTTACCAAGGCTAGGGAACGCCGCCCAGTTGCGCTCCGTTACTTAGGATGGATAGTGCAAGTAGGCAGGGACAGGGGTGTGGGTGGAGTCAGTGGTGCACCATCCCCTCCCCCTCTTTGTGACACAGACTCTTTGCCAGGACACTTGAAATTTAATTCTGGGGCCTCCCATTTCTCTTGGACATCTTTGACATGTTTCTGCACTCTGATTGGAGTCCACCTGTGGTAAATTCAGCTGATTGGACATGATTTGGAAAGACACACCCTTGTCTATATAAGATCTCACAGAGCACAATGATTTTCACAGAAAAATCAAACCATAATGAAGAAAGAACTGCCTGTAGAGCTCAGAGCCAGGATTGTGTGGAGGCACAGTTCTGGAGAAGGGTACAAAAACACTTCTGGTGCACTGAAGGTTCCCAAGAGGGGATAATGTACTCAATAATTTTTAAATGGAAGAAGTTTGGAACAACCAGGACTCTTCCTAGAGCCGGTCGCACTACTGAACTAAGTAATTGGGGGAGTAGGGCCTTGGTAAAACAGGTAACTAAGAATCCAATGGACACTCCAGCTAAGCTTCAAAGATCTTGTGTGCATATGATACAAAATTACAGAAGATCAACCATCACTGCAGCACTCCACCAATCTGGGCTTTATGACAGAGTGTTTAAAATAAAGCTTCTCCTCAGTAAAAGACACATCAAAGCCTGCTTGAAGTTTGCAACAAAAAAAAAAAGCACGTAAAGGACTCTCAGACTGTGAGAAAGAAGATTCTCTGCTCTGAAAAAACCATGATTGGACTTTTTGGCCTCAACTGTAAGCATCATGGAGGAAACCAGGCACTGCTTATCACCTGTCCAATACCATCCCTACTGTGAAATATTGGGTGTTTTTCAGCAGCTGGGGCTGGGAGACTGGTAAGGGTTGAAGAAGGGCTGAATGGAGCAAAGTACAGAGATATTCTAAATGAAAACCTAATCCAGAGTGCTCTGGACCTCAGACTGGGACAAAGGATCACCTTCCAATAAAACATTGACCCTAAGCACACAGCCAAGACAACAGAGTGGCTTAGAGGCAAATATGAGAATGTTCCTTGAGTGCCCAGCCCTGACCTGAACCCAATCGAAGATCTCCGGAGAGATTGAAAATGGCAGTCCCAATCTAACCTGACATAGCTTGAGAGGATCTGCAGAGGAGAATGGCCGAAAATCCCCAAATCCAGGTGAGGAAACCTGCACTGCAGTATTTTAGTTTTTCCTTGTCTAATAATGCGGTATTCCAGAATGATAGAGACAAACGTTTTTTTTTTTATTTTAGCACAAAGCCACAACATAAAATTTTAAAAACATCAAAGGGTCTGAAGACTTTCTGAATGCTTTGTACATTATGCGCAACTACCTCTAGTTACACAAAACCAAGCATGGATATATGCTATACTATCGTTCTACTCTCATCAGGTCTGTCAATTCTATGTGTATTTCCATAGTCACAACCAGTGATGGTCAGTTCGCAGTGTCCACCAGCGAACACATGCGGGTTGCCATCTTTAGTAAAGTAGACTAACCCGTCCGGCGATGCACAGGTAAGCCCTTACCTGTGCCAGGAGCCGGTCTGAAATCAAATGCAGTCACAGGGAGCAGGCAGTTCCGAGAACAGTCTCCGGGGGCCTTTATCGGGCTGTTCTCAGAACTACCTGCTCCCGGTGACTGCATTTGATTTCAGACAGGCTCCCGGCACAGGTAAGGGCTTACCTGTGCAACGCCGGACGGGTGAGTCTACCTTACTAAAGATGGCAGCCCGCATGTGTTCGCTGGCGAACACTGCAAAATGACCATCACTGGTCACAACCCTGTGCCTGGTTTTCAGAGTAATGCCTCATTCACACGTCAGAGTTTTGGTAAGTGATTTCCATCAGTGAATGTAAGCCAAAACCAGGTGTGGCTCTAAAAACAGGTGCAGATCTTTCCCTTATAACTTATGTCTGTGAAGGCTCCAATCCTAGTTTTGGCTCACAATCACTGATGGAAATTACTGACCAAAATACTGACGTGTGAATGAGGCTTAAAAAGAAGGGAACAAGGCTACAACCCTAAGAATGCTTACATGACTGTCCAAATTTACTGTAGGAGCTAGTATTGCAAACTTTACCTGAAAGGGTTTTCATTCCTTTCAATGGAATTAGCAGAAGACAGTGATATATAGTTTCTATTTACAAATATAGGGGGTCATTTATGAAATCTGATATGTCAGTTTTGTGGCGTAAAAAGGACACAAGTCGTTGAAACTGACATTTTTGCGACATTTCGCGATCCTCGCCACTTTTCACAGTGGTCTATGTTTAAGAGCTAAAAGTAAGATTAGACCAGGATTATGGCTCATTTACAAGAAAGTTACAACCCACGCCAGAGCACCCCCTGGTCTACTTTTTCACCTAAAGGTGTAAAACAAATTACACTCACGCCACATATATTATTAAGATACACCAGTAGATACATTTTGTGCAGGCACACAAAGCAAAACCAGACTTCAAACATAAAAAGAACCTTAAATGAGAAATGACCCCCGATGTGTTTTAATAGTGCACCTGAGATATTTTTTATAATTTCATATATCCTGTTTCGGTTTCTATGAATGTATTTTATTATCTAGCTCTCCAACTGATGAGAATAAAAAACATGACTCAATTCATTTTAATTTCGATACTTCTACCACTACAGACTTATTTCAATTTTTTATTATTTTACAAATTTCAGTTTTACTTTCAGGAACTACAAGAAAACACCAGTGTTTCTTGCAATAAATGTGTAATAAGAGACTTGTGTCAGGGAACTACAGCTGTTCTGCAGTTATATCCAATGGCTGACACCCCCTCATCTAATTAAGTAAAAGCTAAGCCTTCTGTGTATGTACTGTCTTTGGACAGAGGTTATATTTCATAGAAAAGAAGTGGGTGAAAACATGAAATATTATCTGTGGTCTACCTAAAATCATATACGGTAATCCTTCTATATAAATGTAAAGCAATTGCTCACAGCTGTCACCATTATGGGAATAAATCAGTTTGTCATTTCAGAAAGCAGTGCCATTTACCCATATTACTTGATTACTTGCCATACTAATAGATTTCAAGTCAAATATTTAGAACACAAATGAATAGTTTCATTGATTTTTGGCTTATTTAATATCATAGTTTAATGAGTTCAGACATGTCATTTATATCAGCTCAACACAATTTACAGAGAGAAATTGTATTGTCATTATCTTCAGATTCAATAATTAGAAAATTCTTCTGAAGAAACCATAGCAAGAATCATAATGGGGCAGATTTACTAATATGCTTGTAATGAGAACTTGTCGTAAAATGCATCCAAATCTGGTGCATTTCTGGTGCAAAATGTTGCATTCTGTTTTAGCCTTTATTATGAAGCAAATGATCAGTCCATGAGACCTCATGCAATGAGGGGTGGAGCTCAGCTGTAAAGGGGGCATTACTTAACAGAAAGGGTAGAGTAGCTGGTCAGAAAATCGCACCGCAGCTCCATTGATTATTATGGGAGTACCAGAGATAGCCAAATGCAACACTCAGCTATCTCCAGCACTCCCAAAGTAAGCTAACCGAAAGGAGGTGTAAAAGTTACACAAAATTGTCTAGTCAATACAGATCTCTATCCCCAGACACTAGTCAATACAGATCTCTATACAGATCTCTATCCCCAGACTACCCCAGGCTTTGCAAATCCAGATACAGTATTCTAAGGGACCTTGCCCTTACCTGCTAGGACTCCTGCCTTTGCTAGGAATATTCCTACCCACTGTGCAGCAACTGCAGGTGCTAGGTATTCTGCAGACAAGCCAGTAAACAACAGCAGCTAATACACTTAACGGTTTAATATGATTTAAAAATAGTGCATACAAGTTACAGGTGGACAATACAAAGGAAATTCTAATAAAAGGGATTACCTAAAACTAAATTCACATCCCTAAAAGATGTTGTACAGGATTCCTGCCAGTGGAGCTTGGCACTCAGTTTTTGTATTCCTTTATCCAGTGAGCTGTGATAGCATAGTTATAGCAAAGCTCCAAATTCTATTCAGGTGGGTTTTTAAAAACTTTCCCTGGGCAAACATACAGTATCCTTTACCCATTCAGATGGTTAATAGATTGTATCAGATATGACCTGTCCTCTGGTCAGTCCATTTGGTGACCAAAGCTAGATGGGTCCAGGCTCATTTTCAGTTTCTTCAAACATAGGCAAGATGGAGCCTACTAATCCTATAATCCTCCACTCACCTTTGCCAAGCATCTCTAATTTATAAGCATAGCATTAGCAATATAATACACTGCTCAAAAAAATAAAGGGAACACAAAAATAACACATCCTAGATCTGAGTTAATTAACCGCCTCCGGACCGCCTAACGCAGGATTGTGTTCCGGAGGCAGTCGATTCATTCCTCCTGGACGCGCCGGCGCGTCATCTCGCGAGACGCAAGATTACGCTCAGTCGGCCCGCGCATGCGCATCGCGAGCCGGAAAAAGTTAAAGGACAAGTTCGTCATCAGCCTGCCAGCCAATGATCGTCGCTGGCAGGCTGATGATTTAAAAAAAAACGAATCACAAGCCAGTTAACACATTATATTTATAAATATAATGTGTTAAATGGCTTCTGTGCTCCTCTGCTGGTCCTTTTCGTCGGTTGGTCCCAGCAGAGGAGCACACATCACTGTGAGTACACACCAAACACTTCACTTAGCCCCAGATCACCCCCCATCGCCCCAATTAACCCCTTGATCACCCTTTGATCGCCCCTGTCAATCACCTAGTGAAAGGGAAAAAAGTGATCAGTGTAAACTGTCACTTTTTTTTTCCCACTGGTATTGACTGTTAGGTTTTAGGATAGTTTAGGCCCCTTGGTTAGGTAGTTAGCGTCGGTTAGTGCCCAGCCCACCGCACCGCAGTCACTGATTCGCTGATTAGCGTATCGCTAATCAGCATTGGTACTTTTATAGTATCTGTAAGTGATCAGAACTGATAACAGTCAGATCTATAATAGTGTTAGTGTCACCTTAGCTCGCCCTCCACCCAAAACGCAGTGTATCTGTCCTTGTGTGCGTCCCTGTGTGTGTGTGAATTGTGTCCGTGTATGTATCTGTCCCCGTGTGTGTGTGTTTGTCTGTCCCTGTGTATTTGTGTGTCCCTGTGTGTGTGTATCTGTCCCTGTGTGTATTTTACCATGCCTGTGTGTGTATTTGACTATCCCTGTGTGTGTATGTCCGTGTGTGTGTCTGTCCCTGTGTGTGTGTCTCTGTCCTTGTGTATGTCTGTCCCTGTGTGTGTGTCTGTCCCTGTGTGTGTGTGTCTGTCCCTGTGTGTGTTTGATCGTCCCAGTGTGTATGTCCCTGTGTGTGTCTCTCCCTGTGTGTGTGTCTCCCTGTGTGTGTCACCATCACCATTCCAACAGTGTTCCTATGATTTGACGCAGCTGCATCAGGACATTCTATGCAAGGCAAGAAGAAGATGGAAGAGGAGGCAGCGCCGCCAGCATGGAGTCCGTGGGAGAGACACAGTGAGGCACACTAAGGACGTAGGTAACACTACCACATGATCTACACTAGTGTTATTTGTGGTTTTTACATAGGACTGCAGGTAACACTACCACATTATCAGCACTAGTGTTATCTGTGATTTTACATAGGACTGCAGGTAAATTATTAGCACAAATGTTATCTGTGGTTTTACATATTACTGCAGGTAACGCTGCCACATTATCAGCACTAGTGTTATCTGTGGTTTTACTTAGGACTGCAGGTAACACTACTACATTTTCTTTACTCAGAGAGTTATCATCACTGTGTAAGGGGGCCCACTAAGACTTTATCGAACAAGGGCCCACATAAACCTGGAGCCGGCCCTGCCTACACAGTTCCATTTATTCTTATAAGTAATTGTAAGACCTTCAATTCTCTGTATATAGTTGTTCATTTTTTATTATATCACAATATTTTTGTTGTTTCCATTACTTTGATATTTTTTTTCCAGTTATATATTTTTTGCTTCTTTTATGGTAATTTAACATTGTTATTTTAGTTTAATCTTGTCTGGCTTTTATGATCAACCTTAGGAAAGTTGATGGGCCACTACTTTTGAGACATAAGAAATCCAGCCCACTGTAAATTGATTACTTACAAAGATATATACAAAAGAACTCCAGTGGAGATCAGCCTAAGGCTTCATTCAGACAACAGTGAGAAACAGTTTGGAAAGCTGTCACACTGCTGTTTTTAGAACAATTTGAAGTCAATGGGGCTATTCACATGGCCATTTTTTTAATGACCAGTGAATAGTGGCCGTCAAAAAATGGAACATGTTTTTGCCATTTTCACAGGAAAAAATATATAAACATTTTTTATAAGATTAGGCAGAGAGAGGCCAAACAAGTTATAAGAGCTTCTAAAGCACAGGCAGAAGAGAAATTAGCTCAGTCAGGAAAAAAAAGGCGATAAGGCATTCTTCAGATACATAAATGAAAAAAGGAAACTAAAACAAGGAATTACAAAATTAAAAACAAAAGAAGGAAGGTATATGGAAGAAGATAAAGAACTAGCTGACTGCCTCAAGAATTCAGAGAAGAGCAACTAAACTGGTACATGGATTGCAGGATAAAACTTACCAGGAAAGATTAAAGGACCTTAACATGTATATCTTGGAAGAAAGACGAGACAGAGGGGATATGATAGAAACTTTTAAATACATAAAGGGAATCAACAAGGTAAAAGAGGAGAGAATATTTAAAAGAAGAAAAACTGCTACAAGAGGACATAGTTTTAAATTAGAGGGGCAAAGGTTTAAAAGTAATATCAGGAAGTATTACTTTACTGAGAGAGTAGTGGATGCATGGAATAGCCTTCCTGCAGAAGTGGTAGCTGCAAATACAGTGAAGGAGTTTAAGCATGCATGGGATAGCCATAAGGCCATCCTTCATATAAGATAGGGCCAGGGGCTATTCATAGTATTCAGTATATTGGGCAGACTAGATGGGCCAAATGGTTCTTATCTGCCGACACATTCTATGTTTCTATGTTTCTAAAAAGATCCCACTGAAATCAATGCGACCATTTTTAACGAGCGTTAGACAGGAGTGTACTATACTAGTGCAAAATGCCTTTAAGGGGTTAAAAATAATTACTCACCTCATCCACTTGCACATGCAGAGGCATTCGCACTTCTTTTCATGCTGAAGGACCTCAAGTGTGATGACTTTACCATGGACTCCAATGCAGGTCCTTCGGCGGGTCCTTCAGCCTCAAGAGAAGAGTGACTGAAGGCTTGGACTGGCCCACAGAGGGACAGGTAAATCCCCCGCTGGCCCCCTAAGCAAGGGTTGCTCAAGGGCATATTGCACAGTAGATTGCACTACATATAAATAGGCAGAACTCAGCATCTGAACTAGCCTATGTCTATATAAAAAACTGGGTAGATAACTTAAGATACTAACCAGTTTATTATTATAGATACATCAGGAGACAAGGTACAGAAGCAAGCCAAAGAGCATTGTCTTTCCCCAGGATCTGCCTTCTCCAAGTCACTGCAGGGACCCTATACTCAATCATCTTGAGTGTTTTGCTGCTGCTGGTGCTACTGTGTGAACAGGCGGTATTTGCATTTAGCTGTACACTGGGCACCCCAGAATGAATTTTACTAATGGGTCCTAGGAACCCTAGTCCGACACTGAGTGTCTGCCTTGTCATGTACAATTGGATGAATTGACTACCTTTTTTTTTATTTGGCTTAAAAAAAAACAAAAAAAAAAACATGATTACAGCTAAGGACCACTATGGGGACATTGGGGGCCTCTACAGGGGACATTATTACTTCTGGGGGCCACAATGGGGAACATTATATATACGGCATGGAGATTTATTAAGAAAAGCCAATGAGAATCATCAATTTTTAATGGCTGTTTTTAATGGCTTTTAAAAACGGATGCAAAAAGCCTGGGGGAAAAAAGTCTGGTTAAAAAATAGCCGTTTTTCATAGCTAATTTTTTCACTGTCATCTGAATGTATCCTAACTCTTTGTATGCTACTGAGGAAGAAGTTTAGACAGCTCTGAAATGCATCTAGTAAATATGTGTCACAGTCGTTACCTCTGGCTGTGACCTTCTGTCTATGCTCTCGCTGCAGCTCTGTTCCTGTGTGTCATTTGTGGTTCTTTATGGGTTAACTCCCCTGTGTTCCTATTAGGAGTTAATCCTCTGTCTGCTCCATGGGTGTGGCTTCTCTGCTGCACCCATGGAACCTGTATATAAGGCTGAGGTTTCCTCAGTTCTGGGTCAGCTCTCCTGGTGTGTGTTGGCTTGTCCTGCTCTGCTCCTGGTTTGTACTCTCTCTCCCATGCTGCTGACCCATGGGATCCGTGTCTGTCTGTCTGTGCTCTGTGGGTTTCCCTACTTGTTCATTGACGTCCTCTTTCCCGTCTTTCTGTTATCTGTTCTGCCAGTTATGTTTTAGTTACTTTGTGTTTATTCATATGTCTGTGTCCAGCAAGCCCTTGCTGCACCTTTCTTTGCAGCAGAGTGGCATGCGCAAGGCCACGCAGTATACCACTGGTGGAGCAAGTCCTTCTCTGCTCATTGTCACTCCTGTTTCCTTGCTATGTATTTCTGCTTGTGTTATTAGTTGCCCTGTTTTGTATTTGCCTGTCTGTTATGTTTGCCTATGTGCCGTCGGTACCTTCTGGTACCTGTTGTCCATTCGTTCCTGCTGTCACTGTCTAGTTCACACTCCAGAGTGGACCCTGGCGACTTCCTGCGGCAAAGTCTAACCCTACCATCTAGGGCTCTAGTGAATACCAGGAGTTGCTTAGTCACACCCCTCTGGAGTATTACTAGACAGTGGCGCAGTGGGGGTTTTCTCCCACTGTGCTGACGGTACATAGAGCTCATGTTTTGTCTGTGCTGCCTTCCCTGGTTTTTGTTTGTGCAATAAACTCTTATGTGTCTGTACCTGATTTCCGTTTGTTTATTGCTTGATGACGCGGTGGTCTCTCCTGGGACCTCCAACTCGTGACAATATGGAAGACTGATGTATAGAGCTCTTCATTACTATTAAAAAGAACCTTCATATACCAAGAGATTTAAAAGGAAAATAATTAATTTATTGCAAAGACCATTCAATATTAATGGCCTTTAAGTGAATACCAAAACACTGACTTTGTTACTTCTAGTGTTAAGCAAATCGAAGCATCCGAAGTGGAATTCGATCTGAAGTTTATGTCCTGTGGACATACCATAAATGTCTGGGGTAGGAAAAGTAGTTTGAGCGGTTCATTGCTGTTCAGGTAGCCTGATGTTATGGTAAGACCTAAGCTGTCTGTCGATGTCACACTACTACAGACATCAAGGTAAAGGAGTGTCTGCGCCAAGCAGAATAGGCAGGAAGTCTGGAAAAAATCAACACCAATTTCATGTTGCTATGATAGGCCTCCCCAATCCTCTACCGAGCACCCGAGCACAATGGAAGTCAATGGGAGAACCCGAGCATTAAACCAGGCAACCCTGCTCTGAAGAGGGGAGGGTGTCTGGTTCATAGGAAAAGGTCAGAAATTGATGGAAACACCACTGAAATGGTTCGGGAACAGCATGGGGAGGATGTCTGGATGCATCTTGGACTCCCAGGTCACTGCTGGGAACAATGTTGTCCGAGTAGTACGCCACTTTTACAGACTGACAATAATACGCACAAAACCGAAGATAAAATCGATTTTAGAGGAAAAATTGTTAGGAAACATTCTTTCTTGTATATTTAGTTGTATATAAACTGCAAGTGTTGCCAAAATTACAAGGAAGAGGCACTCCGATACAACCTGTATATCACATAAAGGAGGGCCTCATTCACATTGTGGTACAATTGTTCATGCAGTTGGACTCCTACACTCATAAAGCCTTTGCACTAAGTGAAAGGGCTGCCAAAAATTACAAGGAACTGGCACTCCAATACACCCTTTATTAGCGTAGGATTTGGAAGTGTATGCAGAATCAAATTTAAAAAGGTATTTAGGATGTGGAAACGTCACACAGGAGATATCCCACAGATAATGTCAATGCTGTCACCAGTGGCTAATAAAAAATTTAATGGAATGTCACAGGTATTTGGGTTGAGGAAACATTTTACAGGAGAGGTACCACCGGTAATGTCACTGTCCGAAGTGTCTATGAAAAAAGTACACTGTATGTCACAGATGAATTTTTTCAGCGCACATGTTACACTGCAGATGTGGCACTGGTAATTTCACTGTCAGAAGCGGACACCATATATTGACAAAGTACACTGCATGTCACAGATATTTTTGGGATGCGCACACTTTACACTACAAGTTGTGGTCCTGGTAATGTCACTGTCAGAAGTGGACACAGTCTATTGAAAAAGTACACTGGATGTCACAGATACATTTTTTCAGCGCACACGTTACACTGCAGATGTGGCACTGGTAATTTCACTGTCAGAAGCGGACACAGTCTATTGACAAAGTACACTGCATGTCACAGATATTTTTTGGATGCGCACACGTTACACTGCAGATGTGGCACTGGTAATGTCACTGTCAGAAGAGGACACCGTCTATTGAAAAAGTACAGTACACTGAATGTCACAGATATTTTTTGGATGCGCACACGTTACACTGCAGATGTGGCACTGGTAATGTCACTGTCAGAAGAGGACACCGTCTATTGAAAAAGTACAGTACACTGAATGTCAGATATTTTTTGGATGCGCATACTTTACACTGGAGATGTGGCGCAGCTAATGTCACTGTCCACAGCAGACACTGTCTACGGAAAAAATACACTGGATGTCAGATATTTTTTGGATGCGCACATTTTACACTGGAGATGTGGCACAGCTAATGTCACTATCAGAAGAGGACACCGTCTATTGAAAAAGTACACTGGATGTCCAAGATATTTTTGGGATGCGCTCACTTTACACAGGAGATGTGGCACAGCTAATGTCGCTGTCTGCAGCGGACTAACTATTGCTAACGCTATTTAGCGCAGGATGCGTTAAAAATAGATATTGCTGCCACACACAACAGTCTTTAGCTATTTTGCGCAGTTTGCATGCTCGAACAACATTAGCAACTGTACAAAACTACATAAGAACTGTGGCCCCTTTATTCTCTGGATCGGTGGAGGGTCCCAGAGGTTGGACCCAAGGGTCATAAAGTAGTGGCTTCGTCATATGTCATCACTGTAAAAGATGGGAGTAGACAATCAATAAATCAGCCAGCTCACCTCCTCCTAGGTGCATGAGATCCAGGTTCCTATAGGGGAACTCCACTTAAGTAAAACTTGACTTTTATTCCACATAGTTACAATAACACAACTGTAATTTCCATGTGCAGAAACATTAAGCATACACTGACACATTTCTGGCCCATATGGGAAAGCCCTGTTAATCTTTATCTTAATTCTATTGGATCCATTTAATAATTTTAAAGGTACTAAAATGTCTGCCAAAAGAGGTCGAATTTTATGGAAACATATACTTTTATATTCCGTCTGTGCCATGCCTAATACAAGAAAGCAGTCCATTCAGGTCCACAATACTGCATTATGTGTTAACAGTTGCATTAGTACAACATAAATAATGTTTTATTAACTTCCTCTGGCGAGATAGAAATGTCCTTAAAAATGACCATGGATTACAGCAACTGACTATAATAAAAATGTACTAAAATAACAGTTCCAGCTGCCAGCTAAACACTTTTAACATATGTGAGGAGAGAACATTACTGTCAAGACAATAAAGCCTTGCTGTAACAACAAAAGAAGGTGTCTATTTCAGAAACCTTTTATTTCCATATCACAACCAGTGCTTCCATAAAACCTTACCTGAGAGCAGACTTAATAAGTAAATTCCTGAAAGTTTAGTTAGGGATATGCATATTATAGAGACATCTGTGCCGCTATGATAATACTGGCAGATGTACTACAGTACATAACTAATTATCTCATAAATAATTCACAGGGCTCTACATTAAAATGGCTTAATAGCTCTGAAATGAACACAGTGTAAGTACGATGTAATATGAAAACATGTATAAAACAACCTAATGCTGCAGTAACCGTATAGTATGCACCAAAACCATGCCCACATGTATCTTCATTTCTAAAACCTCCCTTCAGTAATTGCTGTAAAAGAGTGGATTATGTGCTATAATTTGAGTTTCCCTATTACAAAGCACTGTATATACACAGAGTCAAGTCCCATTATTATGACCACAAGCTAATATCCAGAGTTACCTCTGTGTGCAGCACGGACAGCAGCTAGACAGGCTGGGAGTGACTCACTAAGGTCCTGGTAGGTTGTCACGGGTATCTGATAGCATCCTGACTCAGTGCATCCCACAGCTGCTAGAGGGTGCATGGGAGAGGATCCATAGAGAGAACACGATGATCAAAGTGGTCACAAACATGCTCAATTGGGTTTAAGTCTGGGGAATTAGGTGGCCAGGATAGTACTTGGGAGTCTTGGGCATTTGCTTCCAACCAATGTCGGACATTTCTAGCCTGTGTAACATGTTACATTGGATCCCAACCGGGGAAGACAACCAGCATGTATGCTTCTACGTGATCTACAAGGATGGATTCACACCAAAATCGGTTGGGAGTGCCTCTGCATGAATGAGTGGATCAAGAGATTGCCACAAAAACATTCGCCACACCATAATGTTGCCGTCACTAGCTTGTATTCTTCTAGCAATGGTTTCAGGGTGTTCTCTGATGTTTGTCATCTGACATGCCAAAATCTATCTGTTTGATGAAGCAATGAATGTGACTCAATGGAGAAACCAACCCTTTGCCAATAATTGGAGGTCCAAGTCTGATACTGCCTTGAAAATTTAAGCCTTTTCTCTGATGCAACTTTGTTAGCAGAGGTGCAGTGACCATCTGTCTGCTTCGGAGCCCCAATACGCAGTAGGTTTCACTGTTTTAGACACACGTCTCTTAGCCCCTTTGTTTATTTTGGCGGTGACGTCTACACTTTAGCATGTCAGTCTGTCCTTTCGCACCATTGTAGCCCATGTTCTCCTCTGACATCAATGACACATGATGCTCTGCAGTTTCCACATCACTTATTTGCAATTGTGCCATTTGTCCACTCACGATACACTTTCACCACAACAGCACAAGAGCAGTTCACAAACTGCACAGCTTCAGAAATGCTGCCATCCTTGGCCCAAAAAACAATAATCAGCCCTTTTTGCAACTCTGATAAATTGCTCCTTTTACCCATGACAGCAATGAGGGATATGAGTGCAGGCAGCCTATCACACATCTTATATACCCACCAAGCCAGCTCACAACACTTGAGTTCCTTCATAAGCCACGCGTTGCTGTGATCAAAAGCAGGAAGTGGTCTTAATAATGTAACTCGATTGTGAAGAAATGAATGATAAAAGCAGGAATGTGGATAAAAGCTCCTGAACCCTGGTGTGAAAGTTCATCTGATCCCCCCCACACACAATTTCTCTTCCCATTGGCTTGCTGTGACCTGCAATCAACTTTCAGCTGTATTGCTGAACTCTAAGCTTTGGTAGCTAGTCAGCAGGGCAGTTGGGAACCTACTGTAGACACTATTGCCTCAAAGCAGGGCAATAAACAACTGAATCAACTAAATATTAATGTAAGCCACCCTAATAATTAATCCTAAATACTGCCAGATTTGCAGGGCCATACCTTCCAGGAAGATAGTATTAAATAACATCCAGGTCTAGTGTTACATATAGGTCATCCCTATTGGTCTAGGGCAATTTCTGTTTACTTAGTTTTCTAGGGCACCAAAGGTCTAGGGGAAAAGGAATTATTCTTAGTATAACTGGTCATCTAGGGCAGTGAAAGGGTTAAAGTCAGCATACCTGGTGTTTTTGGGCAGTGAATGGGGTTATTATAATAATAATCTTTATTTATATACCGCAGCGCTTTACAATTCAGGGGTTCATGTACAGTCATAAATAACATAGCAACAGACAAGTCAATCATTAGAACAAGAGAAATGAGCTCGCAAGAGCTTACAATCTATGAGGAGATAGGGGTGATGCAAAAGGTAAAAGGCTTGTTTTGTGTCATGGTCAGCCATCTTGGAAAAATAGGGGAGCTGCATGAGGCCAGTGTTAAGCTGTAGTGCTTTTGGGTGCATGGGTGCGGTGGGGAGTTTGGTAGAGGATTAGGTTCAAGAACTGATAATAAATGGTCTATATAGGGAGAGGAGTTAGGTCAAGGAATGTGATTGGTTACTGTCTTAGGGGCTAATGTCAGTATAACTGGTGGTGTACAGCATTGAGAAGGTTAATTCCAGTATCCAGGGTGGTCTAGGGCAGTGAATGGGTGGGGAAAGGTAGAAGTGTTGTGGTTATTCACCTCTCCAGTCTCTAGTGCAGAGAGGGTATAGGGAGGACTGTGTAGCTGTAACTGTATGGCTGAAAAGTTATCTCTATGAACTGGCAGAACAATTCACGAGTATTCTGCCAGATCATTGATTGGGGGGATCAGTGGGTTGGCTTAAGAGCCCTATGTAAACTACAACTGCTGTCACCCCTGTAGCTACACCAATAGATATGTTAATAGGAGCTTAAATTGCCCCCAGTGTCTGTTAGTCTTCTAGGTTTCTGCAGCTTTGCAGAAAACACAGGTGTTAATTTCTTTCTGATCTTTTTTATCTGGTAGATGGCCAAGGATGTAGGGAATAATTCTGTTGGAGGGTAATGTAGTTGTAGAACAGTGAGAAGAGGCTCCTTCTGCATCTGATTGTCTTAAGCTGGCCACACATGAGATGCTTGTCTGGCGAACACTTGTTCATCCGACAGTTATCTCTCTCAATCACCCCATGGAAAAAGATGAAATAATCTGTTTCTAGAGACCTCTAGTGTTGACTTATATGTCCAGCTGCCTGATCATAATGTTCCTTGACATTTGCCATCTAATTTTTTGTGTATTTTTTTTTATAATTGTCATGCAACTTGAAATAGTTCTATATTTTTAATAATTATTTCGCAAATTACTGGTACAGCAAAAACTGTATCCAATTTAGTATTAACATCTATTATCAATGTATGTATTTTATATTTACATGTGAAATGTTATCATTTTACATTATAATAAGGTCTAAAGACCACTGGGCCAGAATAGAGCAGTTAATAACATCTACCATCCCTTTTCTTCATGTTGCTGTAGTATGGCTGTGTGTCAGAGCTGCTTTGAGAAAGGTTTTCCTGCTTACCTTTGATGAGATCTGATATGGCACTTTTACATCTAAAATGTAAAGGATGGATGTAACCTTGGAAGAGATAAAGAGAACAACTTATGGCAGGTATCAAAATCTATCACAATTTATCATAAGGAGAACATTGCTCCTATTATGCAATAAATCATCAAAGTAAACATCTTCAAAATTTGACAGCAATGCCATTAAGTGCTATGTAGTTGATGGACGAATATAAAATGATAGGAACTCATCAATCTGTCAAGTTTATTCAGACATGGGGATATAGTTCAACATCAAAATCCTAGTTGTTGTAAAGTAACTTTGCAGTCATGTCACATACATTATGAAGCTCAGAGTCGGAATGGGGTGCCTTGATCTCAGCAGTAAAATTCATTCTGGAGGACCACTGTGAAGCTAGCTACATGCAAATATTACCTGCTCATCAAATGGCAAGCGCTAGAAGATGATCGATTATGGGGTCCCCTGCAGTGACTTTGAGAAGACAGGTCCCTGATAAAAGAGGATAATGGCTGGCCTGCCTTTGTACCTTCAAGTCGTCTCAGCCACCCAATGCATCTATATTAATAAACTGGGTAGTTATCTACCCATAATGTACCCAGTTTCATATATGAACTTAGACTGGTTGAGATGCTGTACGCTGCCTATCTATATTTAATGCAGTAATTTAAATATGCCCTATGACACTTGTGCAGAAGGTAGAGGACTAGGGGCCCACCTTGCCCAGGGGTCTACCGGGGGATTCACCTGTGGGCCTTTCCAAGCCTGATGAAACTATATGAATGCTAATGTGCATTTAACAAATACTCATAATATATACTTACACTATTTTCATCCAGCATCAGCAGCCTTGAAAACTCAACCCAATGTAAGTTAGTGTCTGTGGGGTATCTCTATAAAGGTCACCATAATTGAAAATATACTCAAGGAGTATCCCTGTAAGGGATAATCGCAGATTATGCAACTGTAAGGCCCCTTTCACACGGGCGATTATTCCGCACGGGTGCAATGCGTGAGGTGAACGTATTGCACCCGCACTGAATCCGGACCCATTCCTTTCTATGGGACTGTGCACATGAGCGGTGATTTTCATGCATCACTTGTGCGTTGCCTGAAAATCGCAGCATGTTCTATATTGTTATATTGTGCGTTTTTCACGCAACACAGGCCCCATAGAAGTGAATGGGGCTGCGTGAAAATCGCAAGCATCCACAAGCAAGTGCAGATGCGGTGTGGTTATAAGGGAAAATAATAGCATTCTTAATAGAGAATGCTTAGTACAATAGGGCTGGAGGGGTTAAAAAATAAATAAAACTAATTTAACTCACCTTAATCCACTTGCTCGCGCAGCCTGGCTTCTCTTCTGTCTTCATCTTTGCTGTGCACAGGAAAAGGACCTGTGGTGACGTCACTACGCTCATCACATGGTCCGTCACATGATCCATCACCATGGTAAAATATCATGTGATGGACCATGTGATGAGCACAGTGACGTCATCGAAGGTCCTATTCCTCAAAGAAGAAGACAGAAGAGATGCCGGCTGCGCGAACAAGTGAATTAAGGTGAGTTAAATTATTATTATTATTTTTTTAACCCCTCCAGCCCTACTGTACTATGCATTTCTGTATTCAGAATGCTATTATTTTCCCTTATAAACTATGTTATAAGGGGAAATAATACAATCTACACAACCTTGAACCCAAACCTGAACTTCAATAAAGAAGTTCGGGTCTGGGTACCACATTCAGTTTTTGCGCTTGCAAAACGCATTGCACCCGTGCGATAAAAACTGAACAACGGAACGCAATCGCAGTCAAAACTGACTGCATTTGGGTACCTACTCGCGCGGATTTGCCGCAACGCACCCGTAACGCATCCGGATCCTATCCGGACACGCTCGTCTGCAAGGGGCCTAAATCAGTTCTATTTATCTGAATAAAGCTTAAAGAAATCCATGAGCTTGCTACCAAAACAACTCCACTCATATGAATGGGGCTCATTTACAGTCGCAAAAATGTCTGCAACAGATGGGTTAGTGCCAGGATAAGTATAGTGGTAAGGTAAGAGATAAGGTGGGATATGAATGGGACAAGTGGTAATGTTTGATTTGGATAGTAGGGTGGAATGCTTTTTTCAGTAATACTTACGAAGCAGTTTATGCGGGATTCCAACCACAAATGAGTTTTCCATCTTTTATATATTGATCTGGAATTCCCCACCAGTCAGATGTTTTCGGTAGCCACCAGTGTTTGAAACATAACAGCAGACGGAACCCAGACCTGACCTCCTAAACTAATACAGAATATAGCCCAGCATTACTCACCTATGTCCAGGTGCGCTCCCATGCCCCGCCGCAGTATGTGGGCGTTCGGGTCAGCGTTGGCCCCCCAGCGATGCCGGGCCCGGGGCTGCCGACCCGAATGCCCTTTATTATAATCCGCCATTGACAATAAACTACCAATCTATGTAAGGGTTTTACCTTTCAGTGCTGAATGTTACAGAAGGACAATATTTTGCATACAATTTTCAATGATATAGTACTGTTGAAAGAAAAAGAGCTAAAGACTAAAAAAATATTTTCTATGAATACTGAGTTAAAAAAATACCCCTTTCTGACAGAATTTTCCTTTTAAGCAGTCAGCTATACATCTGGTAACAAGTGTTCACACCACCAACATGCTGCAGATTTTCATGCAGGAGATAGGCCGCTGACAGAAGAGTACACCGTGCTCTCCATTCACTGCTATGGGCCTTACAGAAATACTCCATATAGTCCATAGGTGGCTGGAGAGCACTCGGACCTCAGTCTCTCTCTGAAATGTTACCAACATAACCCATGCCGGCACCAGCAGCGTCTCCATGTGCTTTCCAACCTTCTATGGACTATATGGATTACTTGGTTTCTGAACACCTATAGGTGAACATTGCTTGACGCCATCACCGATTGTATATTGAACTGTGATGATGGATCATGTATTTATTCTGCCATTAGATATATATGAAGCATTTCTGAAAGCTTCTGTGTCCTGCTCTATTATCTACTATTGTTAGGACATCATTGACAGATGAGAGACCCTTTATTTGCTATATAGTGGTTGGATGTATTTTGCTTTTATTTCATTTTTACTACGATATCTGATGCATCCAGTGTTATGGTAGAGACTTCTATTAGAAAATGATGTGTGCATGGGCTCTATGTGTGTACAAGGTTAGACCATCACTATCATTACTCAGTCCACAGCTTTCCTATTTTAGGAGTGACATAAAATGGCACAGCTTTGTCCTTATGGATATTCCCATAAGAAACACTGATATCATATCCACAGGATAGGTGCAATGCAGCAAAAAGTGATCACAAACTCATATGTATCCGTAATGGCACCATTAAATACCACAGCTTGTCCTGAGAAAACCAAGCCTCGTACAGACCTCAGCCTCCAAAAGACCAAAAATAGGGTTGAGCGAACCTGAACTGTAAAGTTATGGTTCGTACCGAATTTTAGGATTTTTGTACCCCTGACCGTTGTTCGGCGATTTCTTGGCGCTTTTTGAAAGGCTGCAGAGCAGCCAATCAACAAGCATTTAACTGTGTGACTTTAGAAGCCATCACAGCCATGCCTAATAATGGCATGGCTGTGATTGGCCAGTGCAGCATGTAACCCAGGCTCTATATAAGCTGGATTCACGTAGCGCTGCACGTCACTCTGCTGTGCTTAGTGTAGGGAGAGGATGCTGCTGGTGATTTCAGGGAGAGAATAGGACAGAATCTGTTATCAGAACTCCAATTGAACTCAGCGATCTACATAGATATAGTTGTGTGGGTGCAGTGCACAATCTTTTTACCCTGCCCTGAGCCCAGTGACAGAAAAAAATTACTTTCTGTTAGTTAGTTGGGCGGCGGCCATTTTATGCAAGCTCAGTGCACCACCACTGCATCTGTGCTTTTGTGACATTCAAATCCAAGCTTGAAATACTGCACTAATAATCTGGTTTTAAAAAAAACACCCTTTTTTGGCAATGCACCACATCTGGGTTTTTAAAAACAATCTTTTTTGTCAAAATACACTATTTTACAGCCCTTGCTGCATCTGCACGTGTGAAATTCAATCGTTATATACAGCTTTAATATTCTGTTATTAAAAAAACACCCTTTTTTTTGCAAAATACTTAATATTGCAGCCTTTGCTGCATCTGTGATTGTTAAAAACAAGTTTTAAAATATTAAATAATTTTCTGGCTTTGAGAAAAAACTAACATTTTCGTCAATATCCAACATATTGTGCCTTTGCAGGATTAGTCAGTGTGCAATTTAAGCCAGAAATACAGCTATAATTATCTGGGTTTTTAAAAACACCCTTTTTGTGAAAAGTACACTATTTTACAGCCCTTGCTGCATCAGCCCGTGTAAAATTCAAGGGTTATATACTGCTGTCATATTCTGTTATTAAACAAACACCCATTTTGGGCAAAAAAAAAAGGAATTTTGCAGCCTTTGCTGCATATGTCATTGTGAGATACATAAAACTTTAATTGCGGCCTAATCTGTATCTGTACGTGTGAGATACACACTTTAAATACTGTGGTTATATTCTTCTATTGATAAAACACCCTTTTTTGGCAAAATACACAATTTTACAGCCCTTGCTGCATCAGAACGTGTGAAATTCAAGGTTTATATACTGCTGTCATATTCTGTTATTAAATAAACAACCATTTTGGACCATAAACTTAATTTAGCAGCCTTTGCTGCATATGTCATTGTGAGATACAGACTTTAGATAGTGTGGTTCTATTCAGTTATTTAAAAAACAACCATTTTGGGCAAAAAACTTTATTTGCGGCCTAGTCTGGATCAGTACGTGTGAGATACACACTTTAGATACTGTGGTTATATTCTTCTATTAATAAAACACCCTTTTTGGGCAAAAAAATTTAATTTTGGCCTAGTCAACATCTGTACGCGTGAGATACAACCTTTACATACTGTCGTTCTATTCTGATATTAATTAAATACCCATTTAGAGCAAGATCCTAAATTTGAGAAATATGAGGAGAGCGTCAAATAAGGGACGTGGTCCAGGTCGTGGTGCTGCTAGTGGAGCTCCAGTTGCAGGGAGAGGATGTGGTCGATCTGTGCCAGCTACACGCACAAGTGAAACCCCTTCCTCAGGTGTGAGTAGGCGAACCTGCAGCGGTATTTGGATGGGCCTAATGCGGCTCTATGAATGGTGAGGCCAGAACAAGTACAGGCGATAGTAGATTGGGTGGCTGACAGTGCCTCCAGTTCAGTCATTGTCTCCCACCCAATCTCCTGCTGAAAGATCAGAGTTGGCACCTGCAGCCGATGTCCATCAATCTTTCACCTCACCCCCTTGCAAATCAGCCAAGCAGTCTGAGCTCCAAGTCATGCAGCAGTTTCTTCTGCTTTTTGATGACTCTGTTAGAAGGGTTTCACAGGGCCATCCACCTAGTCTTGCCCCAGAAGTGGAAGAGATTGAGTGACCGATGCCCAACCACTTATGTTTCAAGATGAGTACATGGGAGGACCATCGCAGCACGTCTCGGATGATGACGAAACACAGGTGCCAACTGCTGGGGCTTTCGAAAGTGTGCAGACTGACAAGGAGGGCAGGGGTGAAGACTGGGTGGAAGATGATGTGAAGGACGATGAGGTCCTCAACCCCACATGGAATCAAGGTCATGCGCGTGACCTATAGAGTTCGGAGGAAGAGACAGTGGTCGCACAGAGCCACCAGCACAGCAGAAGAGGGTGCAAAAGCAGAGCGGCCGTCACCTAGACAGTACGCCTGCTACTGCCCACCGCAGCAAGGACCGAGTACACCAAAGCCAGCTCCAAGGAGTTCCTTGGCGTGGCAGTCTTCAGACAATGTGCTGACAACAAGACACGAGTGGTTGCACGCTGTGCAATCAGAGACTGAAGCGAGGCATAAACTTTCTCAACCTGAGCACAACATAGAAACATAGAAACATAGAATGTGTCGGCAGATAAGAACCATTTGGCCCATCCAGTCTGCCCAATATACTAAATACTATGGATAGCCCCTGGCCCTATCTTATATGAAGGATGGCCTTATGCCTATCCCATGCATGCTTAAACTCCTCCACTGTATTTGCAGCTACCACTTCTGCAGGAAGGCTTTTCCATGCATCCACTACTCTCTCAGTAAAGTAATACTTCCTGATATTACTTTTAAACCTTTGCCCCTCTAATTACCTGCATGACCAGGCATCTAAGTGCAAAGCACGAGCTGCAGTGGAGTAGACACCTCAAAAACCAAGAAAGGTCTCTGGCTCCTCCTGCTTCCACTTCTGCTGCAGTCTCGGCCTCTTCATCCACCTCTGGAGTGACACTGCCACCTGCCACCACTCCAAACAGAGGATCTGCCAGCAACACCACACCAAGGTCACCAAGCATTTCCACAATGTCCCACAGAAGCGTTCAGCTCTCCATCTCCCAAACACTGTAGCGGAAGAGGAAGTACCCCCCTACCCACCTGCGATCCCTAGCCCTGAATGCCAGCATTTCTAAATTACTGGCCTTAGAAATGCTGTCATTCCGTCTGGTGGACACTGAGAGTTTTAAAGGTCTTATGGCGGTGGCTGTCCCACAGTACATCGTGCCCAGCCACCACTACTTTTTCAGGGGAGCCATCCCTTCCCTGTACAACCAAGTTGGGGACAAAATCAGGTGTGCACTGCACAATGCCATCTGTGGCAAGGTCCACCTATCTACGGATACGTGGACCGGTAAGCACGGTCAGGGAAGTTATATCTCCCAAACAGCACACTGGGCAAATGCAGTGGCGGCTGGGCCTGAGGCGGATAGCAGTTTGGCGCATGTCCTTCCACCACCGAGGATTGCAGGGCGCTTCAGTTTGCCTCCTGTTGCTTCCTCCTCCTACTCCGCTTCCTCATTCTCTACCGCCTCCTCATCCAGTCAGCGTGACACCTTCACCACCAACTTCAGCACAGCCAGGGGTAAACGACAGAGGGCAGTTTTAAAACTTATCTGTTTCGGGGACAAACCCCACAACGCGCAGGAGCTGTGCACGGGCCTTGAACAACAGACCGATGAGTGGTTGGTGCCAGTGAGCCTCAAGCCCGGCCTGGTGGTGTGTGATAATGGGCGAAATCTCGTAGCAGCTCTGGGACTAGCCAGTTTGACGCACATCCCTTGCCTGGCGCATGTGCTGAATTTGGTGGTGCAGAGATTCCTTAAAAATTACCCCAATATGTCAGAGCTGCTGCATAAAGTGCGGGCTGTCCATGCGCACTTTCGGCGTTCTCACCCTGCTGCTGCTCGCCTGTCAGCGCTGCAGCGTAACTTTGGCCTTCCCGCTCACCGCCTCATATGCGACATGCCCACAAGGTGGAACTCCACCTTGCACATGCTGGCCAGACTGTGCGAGCAGCAGCAGGCGATAGTGGAGTTTCAGCTGCAGCACGAACGGATGAGTCACTCTGCGGAACAGCACCACTTCACCACCAATGACTGGGCCTCCATGAGAGACCTGTGTTCCTTGTTGCGCTGTTTCGAGTACTCCACCAACATGGCCAGTGCCGATAGCGCCATTCTCAGCATTACTATCCCACTTCTATGCCTTCTTGAAAAAATCCTGCTGGCGATGATGGAAGAGGATGTGGCACAGGAGGAGAAGAGGGTCATTTTGTAGGGTTCCGGCCAGTCATCACAAGTGGCTCCGAGGTGGGTCCCTGCACCCACAAACTCCAGGTACACAATTGTCCAGCCAGGGCACAGTTCTGGAGGATGACGAGGTGGAGGAGGAGGAGATGGAGGAGGAGGAGATGTTCACAGCAGGGTCGCACCCAGACCAGCTCATGGCAATCACTGGTGTGTGGATGGGGGGATACAGAGGACACAGACGATACACCTCCCACAGAGGACAGCTTTTCGTTGCCTCTGGGCAGCCTGGCACACATGAGCGATTACATGCTGCAGTGTCTCCGCAATGACCGCCGAGTTGCCCACATTCTAACTTGTGCTGATTACTGGGTGGCCACGCTGCTGGATCCCCGTTACAAGGACAATGTACTGTCCTTAAATCCCTCACTGGAGCGTGATCGTAAGATCCGCGAGTACAAGCGCGTGCTGGTAGACGCGCTGCTGGTGGCATTCCCACCTGACAGCGGGGGCACAGTGGAAGCACAAGGCGAAGGGAGAGGAAGAGGAAAAGGTCGCCAACGCAGCTGGGGCACTGCCAGCACCTCAGAAGGCAGGGTTAGCATGGCTGAAATGTGGAAGAGCTTTTCAGCACACCACAACAACAAGCCCCATCAGCTGATATGGAACGTCTTAGCAGGAGGCAACATTTTACCAACATGGTGGAGCAGTATGTGTGCACACGCCTAAACGTACTGAATGATGGGTCTGCCCCCTTCAACTTCTGGGTCTCCAAATTGGGCACATGGCCTGAGCTTGCCCTTTATGCCTTGGAGGTGCTGGCCTGCCCTGCAGCCAGTGTATTGTCTAAACATGTGTCTAGCACGACTGGAGGGGGTTATCACAGGTTATATTTCCCAATGTTTTAGGGTGTACCCTAATTTAAAAAAATAAAAATACATTTAAAACCAAAATACTGTGTAGGCTACCTCCGCCACATCCACCGCCTCCTCAACCTCCTACTCCATATGGACCTCGTCCTCCTAGATCAAGATTATTATTTTTTATTTTTACGTATTTTATGTTATTTAAAGTCATTTCCCTATTCACTTTTGTTTGCAGCGCACTTACTATGCTCTTAACCACATTTTGCTGGCATTTGCAGCTCTCTAGCCCTTTCCATGACATTTTTACAGCCATTTTAGTGCTCAAAAGTTCAGGTCCCCATTGACTTCAATAGGGTTCGGGTTCGGGGTCAAGTTCGGGACCCGAACTTGACCTTTTTTGTGAAGTTCGGCCAAACCTGTCGAACCAGAACATCCAGGTGTCCGCTCAACTTGGTCCAAAAACTTAAGGCTCTCAGAATATGTTTTTTTTTTTTAAGTGAATTTATTGTGCAAAAGTATTAACATTATTGCGACCAAAGTAAGCCATATCCTGGAGGGGTTAAAAAGATTTCCAATTAAAAAAACTTTAAGAAAAAAAAAACTACTGCAGTAACTATGAGAGGTGATGTTGTCATAGCAACCAGACTGTTCTATTGTTGTGTATTTGGTTCTAGAACACGGACACCTAGAACATATGTGAATTACAAGCAGCTTTTCCTCACACGTCAAACATTACAAGTGAAGTGAACATTTACCTACCGTGCGATTACAGCGATATCTCTGGAAACAGATCTCCGGAGCTGAAACGGTAAAGTATAATAAGTGTAATATAGCGTAATATATCTAATCAGATACTGGGGGAAAGTTATTAAGACCCTTGTCTCATACACTACTATTAATATGTAATGTGCTGTAGTGAGGAGTGCCACAGATATTAACAGGCATGTCTTTTTATAAATTTGGCGCATCTTTCTGACATCATTTCATCATGCGGCAGAAAGCAAAGCCGTGCCGGTTATGAGCTGATGCAGGTTTGTGCTGTAATTACTCAGGTTCCGGCACAAATACAAAATCTTTGGGAGCATAAAATTGGAAAAAGTCACAAATTACTTTTGAACACCAGAAAACAAAAAATAATGTTCATTTCCTCCATTGGGTTTAGTTTTCTATGCAAAATGGTTCTCCTCTAGAAGCAAGAAACCCACCTCTCTAGTGCCCCCTATAGGTCACTACCCTGTAAGTTCATGTCCTGAATGCCAACGTCACAGTATGCATATGTAGACAGCTCCTATTGATCTTAAAGTGAGCAATATAAGTATGTATGCAGTAGCTCCCCCTAGCGGTGGCTAACATTTTTGGACAGCTTGAATTTTGGCCGACTCTTGGACAATCAGACAAATCCTGTGCATTTAACTGTTGGCAACTAACTTGTTGCATAAAAGTAAAATGTCCGTGGCCAAGAGCGCGTCTGATCCCCGAAGTGCTCTTTCTTTTCTTCCCGCTCCGAACTCTGACAGAGTCGAAACAGGGAGCGTGCCAGTGGCAGGGGCAGACTGGGCATGTGCTGCTCTTATTAGGCGAAGCAGCGCATGTGCAGTTAGAATAAAGCCATGGACGAA
The DNA here is from genome assembly GCF_905171765.1 of Bufo bufo. Classification (NCBI taxonomy): domain Eukaryota; kingdom Metazoa; phylum Chordata; class Amphibia; order Anura; family Bufonidae; genus Bufo; species Bufo bufo. The sequence goes on along the minus strand of NC_053391.1, from coordinate 511,065,586 downwards.
CTGGCTGCACGCAGAGCAGGGCTGAGGGGGCGGGGCTCATTATAAAAACATTACCATTCGGATTTTTGGGATAAAGTATATTAGGAAACTCTTTTTTACCCTACCTCCCACTATATAGTGGAAAGTACTTATATAGTGGCCAACCCCTTTAAATATCATTAAAAATTATCAATTTAAAAACCATCTCCATTTGACTATGTAGGAAAGCTGGTGTTACCATGACAACAAGACCACTCGCAATTGTTTTATAAGCGGTTCTAGAACTAACTGGTTTACATTTACTCTTGGTAAAGTTGGGTTTAAATGTTTCAATATACTTTTGGAATAATTAATTCCTTGCACTTTTTAAGATCTCTGCATGGTGTCATTCAATAGAAACCTCATTGTTTATTTCCAGTGGATAAAAATCTGTGCCGGACATGTGTTGGGCCCACGGCTCTATCATATATGTGTATGTGTCACATGACCAGAAGGGTTTTATTCCCTGGAAGTAAACACTCAGGATGTTTTCACACATAGCAATGGATGTGCAGTTAAAGTCGCATTGGCAGAACCGCAGTTTTACTGTAATTTGCTGTGGTTTTGCAATGTGATATTTGGCTATGCAATAAATAAATAAATAAATAAATGTGTTTCACCTGTCAGAAACATGAAGTCGATTATCTCGAAAAAACATGGAAAAACCTTGTGTTCTTTTTAATGATGTTTTCCCTCGGCTCTAATTGAAAATCCACTGCTATGTGTGAATATACCCTTAGGTGACACTTGTGCCACTTACTTTTGCAGTGTGTCTGAAAACCATACAGCATTGAGTGTCTGATAGGTGGCCACGCATTTGCAGCTCTCTCCATCCATTTCTATGGGAGTTCTGAAAAGAGTTAAGCACTTTTAGCTCTGAGAACTCTTATAGAACTGTATGGAGAGAGCTCAGTGTCTGTGGCCACCTCTCCATTCACTGTGGCTGCAAGATGGGGCCTTGTTCTTCAAGAAGTTGCAGCTCCTAGTAGTGAAACCTGGACCTATCACCATTTATGGGATATCTTATGGAAATGCCATGAATGTCCAGAATTGATTAATCCTTTAATTTATGCCAGAAAACATGAATCACATACAGATGTAGGAGAGGTAACACTCAAACTCTTAACTCAAATTTCTTAACTCATCTCGTTATCTTGAAACAAAAGCCCCTGAAAAGCAATTGCTTAACGCATTTAGATAACATGTCTCATAAAGCATGAGTGTTAACCCTGCTACATCCGTACAAGTGCTTTCCATGATGGAAACCACTGGAGTCCAACAGACCTCACTGACTTGGGGGTCCATCATGTCCAATCATGGTCTTATAATTTTATGAGGGAGAACAGCGCTGCATGTGCTATGTGACTAGAGCCTTACATGGTTTTTCAATGTCTCTAATGTATTGGCTTGTGAGAGTTGTATATATATATATATATATATAATGGATTTTTGTCTTTAAAGGGAGTGAGAAATACCATAAAACAATGGCGGACAATGCACTTAAGAAGTCCAGGAAGAGACACCACTGCTGCCCCGACTTACCAGCCAAGCGGCGTCTGATTGACCCTGCACAATCATCTCAGAGGCGTGTTGTGCTCTACACCCCGTCCAGTGAGCTCCTGAGGTGCCTCGGACTCTTTCTACGTCGGAGGTGCTATAAGCTTGATCTTTCCCCTACACAGCTTATAGGATGGCTAAAAAATATCGACAACTATCTCCTTATTATGGGTTACCAACCCGTAAGTTTCCTGAGCTCAGGCAGCGTGGTCTTCCTCTATATGCTATGCCGGGACCTCATCTCCCCAGAGGCAGACAGCGTAGAACAGCTTCAAGTGTCGGTCCTGACCTGCTACTTCATCACCCACTGCTACACCGGCAATGAGAATGGGTATCCAGAAACACCATTCCTGGTGGGCTCAAGGACGGCCTTTTGGGACCGATGCCTGTCATACATCAGAATTATGAGCTCCAAGATGATGCAGATCAATTCCGACCGCCAGATTTATAGCGAGACACTCGCTGAGCTGAAAGCTATAGGGCGATAAGACAACCTGTGTCCTGCGTGATCTGGATGGACAGAAGATAGATTGGAAAATGAGGCCAGAATGTCAAATTTGTGAAGGGACCATGTTTTAGGGAGGTATTAACATCTGAGACCACCATGTTATACATATATGCCATATAAGTTATCATGACTCCTGGAGATTTAAGATCAGGATGTGAAAGACTCCAGGGTGCATTGTATGAACTCCTGGTTTATTACATGTCCCCCTCACAATCCACTCTGGCTCTTTTTCAAGCCCCTAGATCTTCTTATTTTTGAAATTGATATCTCTTAGAGATTTCAATAATGGAATTATACCGTATGGCTCTCAGAGCAGACATTAATTTTTCACATTGCTGCACTATGGTGCAAAGACATAAGTTTTCAGACTGGACTTTACAAATGCATGATTTTTATTTGTCTCGGAGCATTTCTTTATAGGTGACAACTGGAGAACCACGGACTAAGTTATTAACTTACTTCACAAAATCGTTCCCTGTTCCGAGCTCTCAGGAACCCTGGAAGCTCTGTTGTGATCCAGTATTGATGACATTTTGTCTACTGGTCCAGGTCTTCCAGGATTCTAAATCATGCCCTGTTGACAGCACATCACCAGTAATGTCCCTTTTGGGGATGGTGCTCTGTGCTGTGTGCAAGGTGCATGTGATGACCCAGTATACAGTAGCTGGATACTATGCATGCACAGACCAAAGAAGAGTGCTTGCCCTCTTCTACAGTAAAGATTGCAGAGAAGTCAGAGGAAGGTAAAGAGCAATACCCAGGACAGAGCACTGCAGCTCATCCAATGTAGTTTCGAAACTACTAACCCACTCTTCAACCTCAGCACCACAATGTCAAGTTTATCAACAAATGGTGCACAACAAGGAGGCAAATAAATAGCAGCAGAAACCTCAAACAAGTTAAGATCAAGTACAGAGCATCACAAAGTCTTCTGAACAGAAGAAGAAGGCAGCTGGGAGCTTTGCTGAGACTTGAACTGTGTGCTTTATACACCCAGTGCACTTAAGTTACTTAGGTAACATTGTTTCTGAAACATGCTGAATTTTCTTTTATTAAACTTAAACAGAACTTCACTGTTTTAATTTAGTAATTTTTTTTCAAATTTGAGGACTTTCATGTAATAAAGATAAGAAATGAATGAAAAAATTATAAACTACATTGTAAATCATGAATATGTAGTGCAAATGCTACAATGCTTGTTCTGTTTCATGTATGATAAAGAAGTGTGTTTTTATTTATTTATTTATAAATATTATTTATATTTGTGGCCCCCTCACAGCATACTGAGGACAGTGGTGTACATTGTATGGTGGGTGTGCTTGATATTGTTGTCCAGATCCCTTTACTTGACTTGAATATGACTGAGCTACACACAGTTTATATGACCAATGGACATTACTGGTCTAGAAAGAGTCAGCGGCGCTTACCACCTTTATTTCTGGTTTATTTTGCATATTGGTTACTTACCATATGGACATCTCTTTCAGGGTTCTTGCCCCTTGTAAGTAAAGAGCATGGTACTGAATTAAATGCCTTTGACGCCACAGCTTTGAGGCTGTACTGCTTCTCAATGAGGAGATCAGGGTGTTGTCTCAGAGTCCTTATAACAAATGCATTGACATCAAAGGGTATTTTTTTGTTTACTTTTATGCCAAATTTTTACTGTGATTCAATATTGTCACACAATAAAGTAAGTACAAATGGGTGAGTACTAGAGATAGTGAATTTCCCAAAATATGTTTCTAGTCCAGTTTGGTTCAATCGCCTATCAGATTGGGCCACCGATGCCAACTCTGCGCTTTCAGCAGTGGACCGGGTGGAAGACAATGTGAAGGAACTGGAGGCACTCATCCAATCTACTACTGCCTGCACTTATTCTGGCCTCACCATTATTAGAGGGGTATTCGGGCCTACAAAATGTAGCATTAATGTCCTTTTGCCTGCGTGCACCAGAGGAAGGTGTTTCATTTGGGCTCGTAGATGGAACAGATCAACAACGTCCTCTCCCTGCAGCAGGAGCTCCACCACCCACACCAGCACCACAACCACGGCCACGTCCCCTAGTTGATTCCCTCCTCATTTTGTTACAGTCACCCACAAAATTGCCTAACAGACGAACAATTGTATATCTGTGTCACAGATGCAAAGGAGGTGTTTAGCACAAAAAAATAAAAATAATAGGTAGGTCACACCGACCAAATTAACCGGCTGAATAACTATTATATATCCCTGTGATAGTGGCAAGTAAAGGTTTTTTCACCAAAAAAATAGGTATTTCTCACCCACACAATTAACAGACTGATTAACTATTATATCTCCCTGTCACTGGTGTAAATGAGCAGCATTGCACCGAATAAAATGCCAACAGGTCACCCTCAGATTGAACAGCACGATTAAGTATGGTATTTCTGTCTCACTGGTGCAACGGAGCTGTATTGCACCGATCAATAAAGCCTACAGGTCACCAGCACACTTTTTTTTAAATAATAAAGGCCTAAACACTCTCCCTGCCTGCAGCAGCGTCCTGTCCCTACAATAGTTAGAGCAAAATGGTGGCACATCATGTGATCCAGCATTTATGCATGCATGGTCACATGATGATCTGGCCAATCACAGCCATGCTAATACTAGGCATGACTGTGATGGCTTTTAAGTGGCCACAGCTTAACCGCTCGTTGATTGGCTGCACTGCAGCCTTTCAACAAGCTTTATTTAAATTACAAACACGAACCCGGACACGGACTTTGGCGCCAAAATCCTGGTTGGGTACACGGACACCCAAATGTCCGGTACGGTCCTGAACGTGGCGGTGCGGGTCCACTCATCCCTACTCCTTACTGCTGAAGATGGGTTCAATAGAAAGTCTATGACCCCATTTGCAGTTCATCTCCAGCAGTGAGGAGACAGAACTTTGTCTAAATGCTTTCTTATCCTTGATCAGATCAGAGGGGTCTCAGTACTCAGACCACCACTGATAAAAAAATCTTTGACATGTCACTCTAACATATCAAAAGTTTCTTTTATGTACAGGTACACTTAAAATGTATATATTTAAACAATTTTACTATGTATATCGCTTGGAATAAATATAAACAAGTGAAGGCCTCCATGCATTGCAGCCCCCGGCATATACATTACAGATACACAAACTTATAATGCAAATCGTTAATCTAATACTCTGCTGTTACTGCTTTGAGAAGTGGCTAATTAATATTCATTTCCCTTGCACTGGTGCATTACATGGCACCCATTAAAATGAATGTGCTGCCATATCATCCACAATTTAGAACGTTTGATTATTTTTCTGTCCATCACTTACCCAGACAGTGAAAATAAGAATCCTAGCAGAGTAATGAAGGGGTTAATGGCAACAAAATTGTGGTCTAGACTCTAGGGTATGAAAGAGGTGAAAGAGTGATCTAGGATATTGATGGGTTAAATGGTAACATAACTGGTGGTGTAGGGTAATAAAGGGGTAAAAGCACTGGCGTAACTATAGGGGTCACACCGGTCGTAGTTACGTACCGGGCCCCTAAGCCAGTGTGCTGTACTTTTCCCCTTTATAAGATGCAGTGAACACTTGGGACATTGTGGGTGACAAAAACACCTTTTTTGGGCCTTTAAAGTACCTTTGCGGCCTGCACTGCGAATCTGATAGTGAAATATAATCAGTAAGTCCATCTGTTTCACTGTGGGTGAAAAAAATCATCATTTTTTTTCCATAAGTACCTTTGCCGCCTGCTCTGCATTTCTGACCGTGCAATAAAACCATTTAAATACTACTGTTACATTGTCGGTTGAAAAAAACTCACTTTTGTGCTAGATAGTACATTAGCGGACCTGCGCTGCATTTCTGACAGTCCAATAAAACCAATTATTACTGCTGTTGACATTGTTGGTTGACAATTCTCATTTTTGTGACCATGAAGTAATTGTATCAAATTCGTCTGTCACACTGTTGTGTGACCTCAAGAAATTTTTCCTCATCATGACACCAGCCCTGCCTTACTGTCAGTGAACTTAATTGTTGACTATTGGCGGTTACATAGTCACCTGACATAAACCATCTGTTAGTTTGGTGGATGAACGCAAAGAATGAGGAGAGCGTTAAATAAGGGACGTGGCCCTGTTCTTGGTGTTTCTGGTGTTGGTGGAGCTCCCTGTTGCCAGGGAGAGGACGTGGTCGATCTGTGCCAGCTACCGCACAAGTGAACTCCTTCCTTGGGTGCAAGTAGGCGACAGAACCTTCGGGCGATATTTGGTAGGCCTAACGCCGCTCTACAAATGGTGAGGCCAGAACAAGTACAGGCGATAGTATATTGGGTGGCTGACAATGCCTCCAGTTCCTTCACTTTGTCTCCCCACCCAGTCCCCTGCTGAACGATCAGAGTTGGCACCTGCAGGCCCATGGCAATCAGTATTTCACCCTCACCACTTGCAAATCAGCCAAGCAGGTCTGAGCCCCAAGTAATGCAGCAGTCTCTCTGCTTTTTGATGACTCTGCTATCAGGGTTTCCAGGGCCAGCCACATAGCCCTGCCCAGAAGTGGAAGAGATTGAGTGCACCGATACCCAACCACATATGTTTCAGGATGAGTACATGGGAGGACCACAGCAGCACGTCTCGGATGATGACGAAACACAGGTGCCCAACTGCTGTGGACTTTCTGCAGTGTGCAGACCGACAAGGAGGGCAGGGTGAAGACTGGGTGGAAGATGATGTGGTGGACGCATGAGGTCCTCGATCCAACATGGAATCAGGTCATGCGAGTGACCTGTGTAGTTCAGAGGAAGAGGCGGTGGTCCACAGAGCCACCAGCAGAGCAAAGGAGGGAGCAGGGTGCAAAAGCCAGAGCGGCCGTCCTCTAGACAGGTATGCCTGCTACTACCCACCGCAGCAAGGGACTGAGCACACCAAAGCTAGCTCCAAGGAGTTCCCTGGCGTGGCAGTTCTTCAGACAATGTGCTGACGACAAGACACAAGGGTTTGCCACGCTGTGCAATCAGAGCTTGAAGCCAAGGCATAAACATTCTAAACCTGAGCACAACCTGCATGACCAGGCATCTAAGTGCAAAGCACGAGCTGTAGTGGAGTAGACACCTCAAAAACAAAGAAAGGTCTCTGGCTCCTCCTGCTTCCTCTTCTGTTGCAGTCTCGGCCTCTTCATCCCCCTCTGGAATGACAGTGGCACCTGCCACTCCACAAACAGAGGATGTGCCAGCAACGCCACCACCTCGGTCACCAAGCATCTCCACAATATCCCATGGAAGCGTTCAGCTGTTATCTCCAAAACACTGGAGCGAGATGGAGAGTTTTAAAAACCTTATGGCGGTGGCTGTCCCACAGTACATTGTGCCCAGCCACCACTACTTTTCCAGGCGAGCCATCCCTTCCCCACACAACCAAGTGGGGGACAAAATCAGGTGTGCACTGCGCAACACCATCTGTGGCAAGGTCCACCTAACTACAGATACGTGGACCTGTAAGCACGGTCAGGGACATTATATCTCCCTAACAGCACACTGTGTAAATGCAGTGGCGGCTGGGCCTGAGGTGGATAGCAGTTTGGCGCATGTCCTTCCACCACCGAGGATTGCAGGGCATTTCTCTTTGCCGCCTGTTGCTTTCTCCTCCTACTCCGCTTCCTCATCCTCTACCGCCTCCTCATCCGGTCAGCGTAACACCTTCACCACCAACTTCAGACACAGCAGGGGAAAACGACAGCAGGCAGTTTGAAGCCCTATCTGTTTGGGGGAAAAACCCTACATCGAGCAGGAGCTGTGGACCGGCATGGAACAACAGACCGATGAGAGGTTGGTGCCATTGAGCCCCAAGCATGGCCTGGTGGTGTGCGATAATGGGCGAAATCTCATAGAAGCTCTAGGCCTAGCCGGTTTGACGCACATCCCTTGCCTGGCGCATGTGCTGAATTTAATTTAATAACTTGTCCCACATTTCCACCCGATCAGATTTCAGCCATTGACCTCCCTTGGATGTGGTATTCTCAGGCTCCCTCTCTGGCATGGAACCCTGATTTCGCATTACACGTGATCACCATGATAGGCGCATAAAAGAACATCGAAAGTTGATAGGGAAGATATCCAATTTAATCGTGGACGTCACGGTGACGTGCCATCAGGCAGAAGTTATCTAGAGTCAAACAAAGCGGCAGCAGGGCCTCTCCTGTATAACGTTTCCTCATCCAAAATACTGTAGTGACATTCCCTGTAATTTTTTATTACTCATTCCAATAACAGGGCATCTTAAGAGTCGTGTATTGTTATTTATCATCACTACCTCCCTGAGTCGGGAGTGGGTAATTGCCGTGCACCCCCCTCCTTTCCTTCGATTCTTCCACTTTATTAACTTGGCCCACATTTCCACCCGATCAGATTTCAGCCCATTGACCCTCCCTTGGATGTGGTATCCCTTTCTCAGGCTCCTCTCCGGCATGGAACCCTTATTCCCTGTTACCCGTGATCCCCATTGTAGGCGCATAAAAGAAAATCAAAAGTTGATAGAGAAAATTTCCAATTGGATCGTGGACGTCACAGGGACGTGCGCACACGCCTACACGTACTGACTGATGGGTCTGCCCCCTTCAACTTCTGAGTCTCCAAATTGGGAACGTGGCCTGACCTTGCCCTTTATGCCTTGGAGATGCGGGCCTGCCCTGCAGCCAGTGTATTGTCTGAACGTTTGTTTAGCATGGCAGGAAGGGGTAATCACAAAAGCACAGCTGCCTGTCCACAGCCAATGTGGACAAGCTCACGTTCATTAAAATGAACCAGGCAGGGATCCCACAGGACTTGTTCGTACCTTGTGCAGAAAAGACATGTATACTGGCCTCACCCAGCCATTGTTGTACTCCAGTACACTTTCTCTTTGTTTTATTTTTTATATTTACCAATATTTTGGGGTCTACTCAAATTTGAACAAAAAATTAATAAAAAAATAAAATTAAATAAAAAACAAAAACAAAAACCAGTGTTGGCTACCTCTTCCTCCTCCACCGCCGCTTCCACCTACACCGCTACATCCACCGCCTCCTCAACCTCCTACTCCATATGGACCTCCTCCTCCTACATCAAGATTATAATTTTTATTTTTATGTATTTTATGTTATTTTAAGTCATTTCACTATCCACATTTGTTTGCAGAGCACTTGCCATGCTCTTAACCACATTTTGCTGTCTTTTGCAGCCCTCTAGCCCTTTCCATGACTTTTTGAGAGCCATTTTAGTGCTTCAAAGTTCGGGTCCCTATTGACTTTAATGGAGTTCGGGGTCAAGTTCGGGTCAAGTTATAGGATTGGATAAGTCCTTTAATAACCCCATATTTTTATGCTTTATTCAGGGTCCAAGTGGTCCACCAAAGAATCCTCCGGTGGGCCCAAGATTTAATACTATAATGGACCCTAAATATTTAGGAGAAAAAAAATACACATTTAAAGCTGCCTTTGGAGCCAATCACTTGCCACTAGGAACTACTTCTTTGATTCAAAACCTTTTAGATATTATTGATGGGTTGATCTCGAGAACACTGGCTTTATTATGGTACTGATGGTATAATGAGATTACATACATATATCATTACAGTCACACATATAAAAAAGTTCCATTCAATTCCTTCTTAGTGTGGTATTTTTTTTTGGTCCATGAGTGTATTCAAACTATACAATATAATATAACTTAGTACTTGCTATAAAACTCTTTAATCCCTTAAGGACCGGGCCATTTTTCACCTTAAGGACCAGACAGATTTTTGCAAATCTGACGTGTCCCTTTATGTGGTGATAACTTTAAAACGCTTTTACTTATCCAAGCCATTCTGAGATTGTTTTCTCGTCGCATATTTTACTATATGACAGTGGTAGATTTGAATAAAAATATTTCATTTTTATTTATAAAAAAATACCAAATTTACCAAAAATTTAGGAAAATTCGCAACTTTCCAAATTTCAATTTCTCTGCTTTTAAAACAGATAGGGATACCTCCTAAAATTGTTATTACTTTACATTCCCCATATGTCTACTTCATGTTTGGATTATTTTGTGACTGACATTTTATTTTTTGGGGATGTTAGAAGGCTTATAAGTTTTATTTTTTGGGCGATTCTCTTAGGTAGGGTATCATTTTTTTGGGGATGAGATGACGGTTTGATTGGTACAATTTTGGGGTGCGTATTACTTTTTTATCGCTTGCTATTACACTTTTTGTGATGTAAGTTTTTTTTTTTTTTTACGGTGTTCACCTGAGGGGTTGGGTCATGTGGTATTTTTATAGAGCAGGTTTATACGGACGCGGCGATATCTAATATGTATATTATATTTTTTTACATTTAACACAATAAAAGCATTTTTGAAACTATATTTTAGTGTCTCTGTAGACTGAGAGCAATAGTTTTTTTATTTTTTGGCCGATTGTCCTATGTAGAGGATCATTTTTTGTGGGATGCGGTGACGGTTAGATTGGTACTATTTTTGGGGGCATACGCATTTTTTATCGCTTGGTATTGCACTTTTAGTGATGTAAGGTGAAAAAATTATTTTTTAACACAGTTTTTATTATTTATTTTTTATGGTGGCTATCAGACGGGATGGATCATGTGATATATTTATTGAGCCAGTCGTTACGGACGCGGCGATACCTAATATGTGCATTTCTTTTTTTTTTATTATTATAAAATCAGGGGAAAGGGGAGTTTTTTTCTACTTGAAACTTTTTTTTATTCAAAACACTTTTTTTAACTTTTATTTTTAACTTTATTTCTGTCCCACTCTGGGACTTCAACTTTTGGGGGTCTGATCCCCTCTGCAATGCATTACAATACATCTGTATTGTAATGCATTGCCTGTTCGTGTACTACAGTGAGTAGTACACAAATAGGTTGCCTAGGAGACCGTGCCTGAGGATGGATCTCCTCGGCACCCGTAGAAGGCAGGTCCCGATGCCGTGTAGGGCATTGGGCAGCTTCTGCATGGCATCGGGCTGTCTCGTCACGCATGCTTCACTCGCCACAAACCACTTCTATGTCGCGGTCAGCGCCGGCGGATACAGCAGGGGCCCGGCTACCATCGCCCGATCATCCCGCTTTGCATGTATGGCGTTCTGCATTAAGGGGTTAAAGGGGTTGTCAGCTATGAATAATCCCTTTTTTTTAGAAAAGTGCTTTTATATGTGAATATTCTATGTAATTAGTTTTCTAAAAAAAAAAAAAGGTGGCATACAGTTTTTGAAGTTGTGTAAGCCCATGTACCGCGGTGGTCTCCCAGGATACAGCGAAGTCACAGTCAAGGAAAGCGACACTGACACCAGCTTAATATGCAAGAACAGAAACACAAGTATAATCGCAACAATACAAACATGCACAGAAAATGCAATACCCCGGGCCCACAGTCACTGTCCCAGCCCACTGGACAGGCCTAGCTGATGGCGGACACAGCAGAGCCTGCAAAGTCAATACTGTGCCGCAGAACAGGACAAACCTAGCCGATGGCGGACACAGCAGAGCCTGCAAAGTCAATACTGCGCCGCAGAACAGTTCTGTACAACCTGGCAATCACACAACCCTATCTATCTAGTTTCAGGCCTAGGCTTAGTCTCTGTTGCTTCAGGCGCCACTAGTACAAAGCAAGGAGTAAACGGGTGTACTGACCTGCGTCCGTTCTGGGCCCTAGGATGCCGCTTACCCGGGATGGCAACCAAGCTCTCAGCAACCGTGCGGCCTTGCTTGAAGATAAGGCTTTCTGTCCACACACTGGAACTGGTCTTCCTGGGACAACTTCTCTTTCAAAGGGCTGGATCCAGTAAGGGGGCAACAGCTACTCTCCTTCCTTTGAGTGTCCATTCACTGCCGGACATCCGCAAGCCAGGATGGAATCGGATTCAGTCACTCACAGCACAATCCTTCCACCATGTCAGATTAGCTAAGACTTCCTGGTTTTCAGAAGCAGCTTGCATGAGTCATCATCTGCTTTGCATAGGCAGATCCCAGGGTGTGCTAACTGTAGCTGCAAAATAGTGGCCTCTAGTGCCCGGAATGTCAAATGACAGCTCCAATACAATCTAGGCATTATGCAGGCAGAGCTTTTCCACAATCTCACAGTTGCTCCATGTATTCTACTTCCTGTTCTGACTCTTTAACTTCTGTAATGCCCCAGAGTGCCGTTACCACCTTTGCGCCTCAATACTGTCTCCTACCATTAACCACGTGTCATCCTGTGTATTAATTTCCAGGTCCTGCAAGATGTGTATATCTATTTCTTGATATGTGACTGTTTAAGTGTAATATGTCTGGTTCACTAGCAGATGGAGGCAACAATGGCAGAGCTATTTTATCTAGAATGGAACCTTCTTTCCATTCTAGCTCTCTCCAAGAGAGGGAGGAGTTTTTATAGTTGGTGATCATTGTAGTTTACCCCCTGCCAAGGAAGGGTGTGCAGCAGGAGCTCGTCCTTGTTGGTCGAGCACTGTCCAGGCCAGCTAGAGCACCTTCAGCTCTGCTGGATAAGGAGGCCACAATTTGAAGCCTCAGAGACCAGGAGTAAAGTTCCTTGGACAATTTAGAGACAGACCACAAGAAGGAGATTGCAGCCTGCAGCTAAAGCTAAGTTCTATAGCTATCCTGTTAGCACAGCAGAGCCAGAGAGCAACAGACATAGCAGAGGGGAGATTACCTGCCACTGTTAATGCCAAAACCTGCTGGAAACCAAGACAAAGTTTGAAGATTGTTTCTGATGAACGCAGTGCAGTTTCTAGCTAAAATTTCTCTCAGGGCGAGTGTCAAAAAAACTCCCCCCCCCCCCGCCCCTCAAAACTGCTCGATGAAATAAGTGTCTCCCCATTGTAAAAAATGTGTAACCACATTGCACAGACGGTCACAGTGACGCACCCAGTGACCCACTGTCCCACAGACTCAGGCTCTCACTCACAGCAGGCTTCTTTCTCAGCACTGCTCCGGGCGGGCGGTAACAGGCAGGCTCTGCGGGCGGCGGTGCTCACCTCACTACTGTACGTCACGCAGCGCGTGACGTACAGTGAGTGAGCGCCGCCGCCCGCAGAGCCTGCCTGTGGGGGGACATTATTTTTAATAAGGAATCACTATGGACATTATTTAGAATGCAGGCTGCTGTGGGTGTCATTATAACTGTATAATGTCTGATAGGCCTAGTCCTGAATATTACCCTGCCTTGTATAATAATGTACCCTGATACCCCTTAGTTATATTACTCCAGCGGGGTAATATAAAATAAGGGGTATCAGGGATGGGTACATTATATACAGGGCAGGGTAATATAACTCAGCTCAGGGACTAGGCCTATCAGACATTATACAGTTATAATGAGTAATGACACCCACAGCAGCCTCCATTCTAAATAATGTCTATAGTGATCCTTATTAAACGTAATGTCCCCCACAGTGACAGTGGCCCCCACTTTCATGTCTCCCACAGTGGCCCCCCCATTGTAATTAATGCTTTGTACTGGACATCACTATGGCCTACAAGTTACCAGACGCTGGGGATACTCTCCATAGGCTGCAACTAAAATAAAACTAGGAACATTCATCCTGGAGCCAGCATGGTGTTTAATAGGGGTTCTCCAGGAATTAAAAGAAAATACTTACATGCACATACTGCACATCACACATCTTATTACATACAGACACCTAGTACACATCACACATGTTATTACATACAGACACATACTGCACATCACACATGTTATTACATACAGACACATAGTACACATCACACATCTTATTACATACAGACACATACTGCACATCACACATGTTACTACATACAGGCACATAGTACACATCACACATCTTATTACATACAGACACATACTGCACATCACACATGTTATTACATACAGACACATAGTACACATCACACATGTTATTACATACAGACACATAGTACACATCACACATGTTACTACATACAGGCACCTAGTACACATCACACATGTTACTACATACAGGCACATAGTACACATCACATGTGCACTCACTTTTATGCAGGATTCCTGGGGCTCCATCATGCAGTGGAAGGGCAGTCCTGCAGCTAGTAACACTGCCTCTCCTGACAACCCTCCCCCTCCGACCCCGATCCAGACTACATAGCTGCATCATTTACACCAGCAGCTGTGTAAATAAGAGGGTAAGGGTTAACAGGGCACCAGCTAGCCATGGGGAAGGGGGGCAGTGACCAGCAGTTGTTACTGCCATGTCGGCTCCTCTGATCAGGAGCAGGCTGGGAGGAGGAGTCTTCTTATGATGTCTTCAGGCTGCTGAGTGCCGGACCGCAGGGCTGGCTGCATAATTAGACGTCACCACCAGCTACCTGCTACAGAAGTCGGGAGAGTAAAGAGATCGCTGTGCCCGGGTCTGAGAAAGTCTTGAACCCGGGCACAGGATTACAAACCCGGACTGTTCGGGTCAATCCCGTACGGGTGGCAACCCGAGGCAAGATGTCAGAGGGAGGGAGCCAGGGCGCACGGCAGAGAAACGACAAGAGGGCGCCCCTGCTGGCGCCCCCCTTCTGACAGCGCCCCGGGCGGCCGCCTGTCCCGCCTGCCCCTAGAAACGGCCCTGGATGAACGTTTACCAAAGCAAAGCTGCTGTTCAACTACATACGTACAAGGTCTGATAAATCGTTATGTAAGAATACTGCGCTGCTTCTCACTCCTCTGAGCTTCCTCTTTTTCCAGTACAGAGCAAATTTCTGGCATGGGAAGGACCAACAAGCTCCACAGATAGGTGTCTCTCCTTTACTCCATGTTCCTGTAGGTAATCAAGGAATCACAACCATAGTGAAGCACTGGCTTCCTCCGTGAATTATAAAAAGGTTTAATATACTCACAAACAGAATTTTGATAAAAGCTTATGTATACATACACTTTTATCATGATTCTATTTGTGAGTATAATAAACCTTATAATTTTCTGTAAAGTACAGTACAATCCAAGTAATCCATCTGTTAGATTCTGTGGGGACAAATTATAATTTTTTTGCTAAAAATTACATTAGCGCCCTGCACTGCATTTGTGATAGAAAATCAGTTAAATAAATCTGTTTAATTGTGGGTGTAAAAATCATATATTTTTTTCCATAAAGTAACTTTGCGGCCTGCACTGCAAATTTGATAGTGAAATATAATCAGTAAATCCATCTGTTTCACGGTGGGTGAAAAAAATTATATATTTTTTTTCCATAAAGTACCTTTGCAGCCTGTGCTGCAAATCTGATAGTGAAATATAATCAGTGAATACAACTGGGACACTGTGGGTCAAGAAAACACTTTTTTTTGGCCATAAAGTACCTTTGCGGCATGCACTGAATTTGTGATAGAGAAAGAAAATCAGTTAAATCCATATGTTTCATTTGTGGGTGAAAAAATCATACCTTTTTTCTATAAAGTTCCTTTGCAGCCTGTGCTGCCAAATCCTAATAGTAAAATATAATCAGTGAATACAACTGGGGACATTGTGGGTGAAAAAAAACAATTTTTTTTGGCCAGAAAGTAACTTTGCGGCCCTGCACTGCAATTCTAAAATAAAATCTGTAAATCCATCTGTTTAACTGTGGGTGAGAAAATAATATATTTTTTTCCATAAAGTACCTTTGCTGCCTTTGCTACATTTGTGATAGTCCAATACAAGCGTTAAATACTGCTGTTAGATTCTGGTTTTAAAAATACACCCATTTTGTGCTCGATACTACAGTTGCGGCCCTTTGCTGCAATGTGATAGTCCAATACAAGCTTTAGATACTGCTGTTATATTCTGATTTAAAAAAAACACCCATTTTGTGTTAGATACTACATTTGCGTCCTTTACTGCATTTGTGACAGTCAAATACAAGCATTACATACTGCTGTTATATTCTGTTTTAAAAAAAACACCCATTTTGTGCTCGATACTACAGTTGCGGCCTTTGCTGCAATTGTGATAGTCCAATACAAGCTTTAGATACTGCTGTTATATTCTGGTTTTAAAAAAACACCCATTTTGTACAAGATACTACATTTGCGGCCTTTGCTGCATTTGTGACAGTCCAATACAAGCATTAGATACTGCTGTTATATTCTGGTTTTAAAAAAACGCCCATTTTGTGTTAGATAATACATTTGCGGCCTTTGCTGCCTTTGTGACAGTCCAATACAAGGGTTAAATACTGCTGTTATATTCTGGTATTAAAAAAACCCCCAATTTGTCCAAGACACTAGATTTGCGGCCTTTGCTGCATTTCTGACCGTCCAATACAAGCATTAGATACTGCTGTTATATTCTGGTTTTAATTTAAAAAAAAAAAACATTTGCTGCATTTCTGACAGTACAATACAAGTGTTAAATACTGCTGTTATATTTTGGTTTTAAAAAAACACCCATTTTGTGATAGATACTACATTTGCGGCCTTTGCTGCATTTCTGACAGTCCAATACAACCAGTCAATACTGATTTTATATTTTGGTTTTAAAAAAAACACCCATTTTGTGCTAGATACTACATTTGAAAGAGTACTCAGGGTCAGGAGGTCAATAGTCGTGGCCCAGTGTATGATTACTCAGAGGTGTCTTTGAATTTTAACTATTGAGCTGAGTGTGCCTTATTGTAGTTATTTAAAACATAACTTTTATTTTATCGATATTTAGAATATTGTGACACTTATATTAAAACAATGCTGGTGTTGCACTGCTTTATTGGAAGTGTGTCAGGTGAAACTAGCAGCTCAGGTCTTTTTTGTTCAAGCGGCAAATTGATCAGAGGGGTCGCCTTCGGAACGATATTTCAGCAGATTGCTCGGCCTAGGTTCTATCCCTACATGAGCTAGTCGTGGTGAGCTTGGGGAACCCTTACAGGCTGTATTCCGGGCACCCGCCCTTAAAAGGACGACCCTCAGCCGCTGGAACCTCGGATCTATTGCTGCTAAACCATGACAAGTAAAATTTCTTCCTCAAAGATGTCCGACGCGTTTCACCACAAAGAGTAGTGGTTCTTCAGTGACACAGAATGAAACGCCGGGGCTCCCAAGTGCAAGTGGCAGCGCTCCCGCACGTATATAAGGCAGTGGCAACAAACTAATTCAAAGTGTCTCTTTTTATGGCGTCTGAACCCCGCCCACTTGGTTAATTAACCAATGGTTGCTGGGTGAGCGCTTTTGGGGCACCTCCCCCTCATGCGTCATGTCATCCAGGGCAGACGCGCACATGTATTGGGCCGTTACCTTGTAGCTCGCCCAGTCAGCAGCGCTCTGTCTCAAACCGGAAGTGACGTTGGTGGGTGGCGTCTCAGTTGCTATGGGGATCTATCACTGCGTCCCTGCAGCGTAAAGGTAAACACACTTGGTACATGCGTCCACAGAAGCGAGCAAAGAGATCAACAATCAAAGTTTACATTATGTGTAGTCTGGAGGGTGCACACAAGCACTCACTCACAGATCTCCCATTCAAACGATTCCAGGATTAAACGATTCCAGGAATAAACACTGTAGGTTTGCAGGATTTAAGGTCCTTGCAGGTCACAGGTTCCTTTTGTATATCCAGCTCACTTACTACGTTTACAGTGATCTAGAGTGCTTGAGGGCAGTAAAATGCTACAGCTTAGATAACAAATATCGATTATAGCCCTTGAAGGGGGCAGATTTAAATAAAGCTTCTGCCTTCAATGCACCCTGGTTTAGCAGAGTGGGCAAATTGAGAGATCCAGGTGCATTCTGGCAGGAACAAATAATGGATTATGGCTAGATATTTACAAAAAAGGCTTATATGAAATGAATTCATTCAAGCCTTGCGGTGAATCTTGACTCCAAACAAAGAAAGGTTAATAGCCTCAGGGAGCAAGCACTTAAATTTAAAGACGAGGCACAATTGCAGAAAAAAGAGGAATATCTTCAAAATACTGTAGATAGATTCCAGTATATGAACAGGGAACGCAAACATCAACAATACCTCCGAGACTCCACTGAATTCAAAGAGAACAGAGCGTATTTATTCCCTAATAAAAGCATACAAAGAGAGGCACAAAGTAAAATATCATCATCAGAAGCTGAGGGTTCAGAAACTGAACAAAGTAGGACAAGTAAAGGGAGAGGACAGAGAAATAGAGGCAAGGGAGGTAGAGGACAGACAAGAGCGGGCTACAGAAAAGGAAGTTATCAAACATGCAGTTTAACAGACCCCTCATCCTCTGCATCATCTTCCACTTTTTTAGCCCAACCCCCCATGCAGGCTACTTACAGACTCAGGAACAAAGTATAGGGGGGTCCTCCTTAGCTATAAATAAAGGCCTATCCTTTGTCCCCACAGTCCCACATGACACTTTTGAGTGGAGTAAAGATATAGCCCTCTTTGAAATGAAATTGCTCTGGCATAAGCACTTCGCTCTACAAAACAAAAAGAAGTGCGAGGAATTAAATATGAATGCCCAGGAACTTGAAGCGACCATGGCACTTGTAAATCTGCTAGAGGAAGGTGAAAAAGACAGGGCCGATGGCCCATTCACACAGTGAAAACTAAAGAGCACACAAATGCCACCCCCTCTACCAGATTCAAATATATCCATTTTTAATAAATTAGTTTCCAGAGACTTGGAGCAAATCTAAGCTATCAGAGGCAGGAACAATTTAAACGAAAATAAATATCAGGCCCTTAAAATGTTAGAAAAAGACCGGAATGTGGTAATAAAAGCCTCGGATAAGGGGGGCAATCTAGTCCTAATGGACATAGGGAAATATAAACAAATGTGTTTAGACATCTTGAATAATAGAGAGTCATATGAACTCCTACCAAAAGACCCTGGCCCTATGTACCTCCTTGAACTGAAAGAAACAAATTGATCAGTGAGGCAGAGATGGATTTTCTCTTGCCACACCACCCGGTCACGGCTACTTTTTACTCCCTACCCAAAATACATAAGGACATTAGTCCCCTTAAAGGACGCCCGATAGTATCAGGGATGGGGAGTATCGGGCAAAACGTAGGCATCTATGTGGACAGGATCATTCAGCCATTCGTAACAGCATTGCCATCCTACATACGTGATACCTCTGACCTTCTCTTGAAATTGAATGGCATTTGTTTGGATGACTCAATGATCTTTGCATCCATAGATGTCGAGGCACTTTATAGTTCTATCAGACATGACCTGGGCTTGAATGTGGTGGAGTACTATCTATCAATGCGTGACAATAGATTGATAGCACATAATAAATTTGTCCTGGATCTTTTGAACTTCAGCCTTGCAAAGAACTACTTTGTCTTTGACGACCGCCACTACCACCAGCTCAGGGGTACCGCGATGGGCAGTTCTTGTGCGCCGTCGTACGCAAATCTACTCCTGGGCTGGTGGGAGGCCAATTACATAGGGTCTGTAGCATTGGTAAAGTGGCAAGACAAGGTAGTTCTTTGGCTGAGGTTCATAGATGACGTGTTTGTCCTATGGAGGGGTACGGAGGAGTCTTTTGCAGATTTTGTTATGACCATCAATGACAATGACCTAGGCCTCAAATTTACATCAACATGCAGAAAAAATGCACTACCATTTCTTGATGTATTGATCGAAAGAGGAATAAACCAGAGCATTGTCACCTCTGTTTACCGTAAAAGCACTGCTGGCAATAGCCTTCTCCGTTGGGACAGTGCTCACCCATTCCCTTTACGTAAGGGAATTCCTATGGGCCAATACTTCAGACTTCGGAGGAATTGTTCAACGATGAAAAAATTAAAAAAACAGGCAGAAGACTTGAGAGTCAGATTTAGGGAGAGAGGCTATCCCGATGAAATTCTACGCACTGCTTACGAATCTGCGTCCAGTGAGAAGCAGGATCAACTCCTCATCCCTAAAAAACAGAGATGAATAGGCACTATGGACCAGAACAATATTCTGATTATTGGCACCTTTGATAGTGGACATCAGGCATTAAAACGAGTCCTATCTAGACACTGGTATATCCTGAAAGCGGACCCAGATCTAGATAAGGTTCTAGGATCATACCCACAGATCACCTTCAGAAAGGGGCGTAGTCTGAGAGACAGACTGGTTAATAGCCACTTTCAACCACCAGAGAGACCAGGAAACTGGCTCTCTAGAAAGCCCATGGGAACTTTTAAATGTGGCAGTTGCACAGCATGTGGCCATATTAAGAAAACAAAAACATTCACGTGCTCCCACAACAACAAAGAATACACCATCAGAGACTTTGTCTCACTACTGGTGTGGTGTACCTGGCCCCACTAGATTATGTGGGCAAGACAAAACGGGAATTCAGGAGATGCGTAAGGGACCACGTGAATGATGTCTTGAATGAAAAAGACACATCAGTGGCACGCCACATTGTACAACACCATGGAGGCAATACCAGCTGCCTTACATTTATAGGAATACAACATGTCCCCAAACCAAAGAGAGGTGGCGATTGGGACAAGATGATCCTGCGAGCCAAAAGAAAATGGACATATAGACTAAACTCTGTGACACTGCAAGGCTTGAATGAATTCATTTCATATAAGCCTTTTTTGTAAATATCTAGCCATAATCCATTATTTGTTCCTGCCAGAATGCACCTGGATCTCTCAATTTGCCCACTCTGCTAAACCAGGGTGCATTGGAAGCAGAAGCTTTAATTTAAATCTGCCCCCTTCAAGGGCTATAATCAATATTTGTTATCTAAGCTGTAGAATCTTACTGCCCTCAAGCACTCTAGATCACTGTAAACGTAGTAAGTGACCTGCATATACAAAAGGAACCTGTGACCTGCAAGGACCTTAAATCCTGCAAACCTACAGTGTTTATTCCTGGAATCGTTTGAATGGGAGATCTGTGAGTGAGTGCCTGTGTTCACCCTCCAGACTACACATAATGTAAACTTTGATTGTTGATCTCTTTGCTCGCTTCTGTGGACGCATGTACCAAGTGTGTTTACCTTTACCCTGTAAGGACCTGCCGGGGACGCGGTGATAGCTCCCCATAGCAACTGAGACGCCACCCACCAACGTCACTTCCGGTTTGAGACAGAGCGCTGCTGACTGGGCGAGCTACAAGGTAACGGCCCAATACATGTGCGCATCTGCCCTGGATGACATGACGCATGAGGGGGAGGTGCTCCAAAAGCGCTCACCCAGCAACCATTAGTTAATTAACCAAGTGGGCGGGGTTCAGATGTCATAAAAAGAGACACTTTGAATTAGTTTGTATTAGTTTGTTGCCACTGCCTTATATACGTGCGGGAGCGCTGCCACTGCACTTGGCGTTTCATTCTGTGTCCCTGAAGAACCACTACTCTTTGTGGTGAAACGCGTTGGACATCTTTGAGGAAGAAATTTTACTTGTCAGGGTTTAGCAGCAATAGATCCGAGGTTCCAGCGGCTGTGGGTCGTCCTTTTAAGGGCGACCCACAGCCTGTTAGGGTTCCCCCAGCTCACCACGACTAGCTCATGTAGGGATAGAACCTAGGCCGAGCAATCTGCTGAAATATCGTTCTGATCAATTTGCCGCTTGAACAAAAAGACCTGAGCTGCTAGTTTCACCTGACACACTTCCAATAAAGCAGTGCAACACCAGCATTGTTTTAATATAAGTGTCACAATATTCTAAATATAGATAAAATAAAAGTTATGTTTTAAATAGATACTACATTTGCGGCCTTTACTGCATTTGTGACAGTACAATACCAGCATTAGATACTGCTGTTATATCCTGGTTTTAAAAAAACACCCATTTTGTGAAAGATTCTACATTTGCGGCCTTTGCTGGATTTGTGACAGTCCAATACAAGCGTTAAATACTGCTGTTATATTCTGGTTTTAAAAAAACACCCATTTTGTGCTAGATTCTACATTTGCGGCCTTTGCTGCATATTTGACAGTCCAATACAAGCGTTAAATACTGCTGTTATATTCTGGTTTTCAAAAAACACCCATTTTGTGCTAGATGCTACATTTGCGGCCTTTGCTGCATTTGTGACAGTCCAATACAAGCGTTAAATACTGCTGTTATATTCTGTTTTTAAAAAAAAAAACATTTTGTGCTAGATTCTACATTTGCGGCCTTTGCTGCATATTTGTGACAGTCCAATACAAGCGTTAAATACTGCTGTTATATTCTGGTTTAAAAAAAACACCCATTTTGTGCTAGATGCTACATTTGCGGCCTTTGCTGCATTTCTGACAATCCAATACAACCAGTCAATACTGCTGTTATATTCTGGTTTAAAAAAAACACCCATTTTGTGCAAGATACTGCATTTTTGACAGTCCAATACAAGAGTTAAATACTGCTGTTATATTCTGGTTTTAAAAAAACACCCATTTTGTGCTAGATACTACATTTGCGGCCTTTGATGCATTTCTGACCGTCCAATACAAGCGTTAGATACTGCTGTTATATTTTGGTTTAAAAAAAATACCCATTTTGTGCTAGATACTGCATTTATGGCCTTTGCTGCATATTTGACAGTCCAATACATGCTTTAAATACTTCTGTTATATTCTGGTTTTAAAAAAACACCCATTTTGTGCTAGATACTACATTTGAGGCCTTTGCTGCATTTCTGACAGTCCAATACAACCAGTCAATACTGCTGTTATATTCTGGTTTTAAAAAAACACGCATTTTGTGCAAGATACTACATTTGCGGCCTTTGCTGCATTGTTGACATTCCAATACAAGCGTTAAATACTGCTGTTACATTGTTGGTTGACAAATTAAAGTTTTTGGGACCGTGAAGTAATTGTATAAAATTCGCCTTGCACACTGTTGTGTGACCTCAAGAAATTTTTCCTCTTTATGACACCGGCACTGCCTTACTGTCAGTGAACTTAATTGTTGACTATTGGTGGTTACATTGTCTCCTGACATAAACGATCTGTTAGTTTGGTTGGTGAACACAAATAATGAGAAGAGCGTCAAATAAGGGACGTGGCCCCAGTCGTGGTGCTGCTGGTGTTGGTGATGCTCCTGTTGCAGGGAAAGGACGTGGTCGATTTGTGCCAGCAACACGCACAAGTGAAACACCTTCCTCAGGTGCAAGTAGGTGACAGAACCTTCAGCGTTATTTGGTAGGGCCAAATGTGGCTCTACGAATGGTGAGGCCAGAACATGTACAGGCGATAGTAGATTGGGTTGCTGACAGTGCCTTCAGTTCCTTCACATTGTCTCTCACCCAGTCTCCTGCTGAAAGATCAGAGTTGGCACCTGCAGCCCATGGTCATCAGTCTTTCACCTCACCCCCTTGCAAATCAGCCAAGCAGTCTGAGCCCCAAGTCATGCAGCAGTCTCTTCTGCTTTTTTATGACTCTGCTAGCAGGGAGACGCCTCTCCCTCTCCTGCACTGCCGCAGCACAGACATCTGTATTGCTGTCCTGAGGACGGCGATACAGATTAATATGGAGATGAGCACTTCCACAATGGAAGCGCTCATCTCCTACTGCCCGCTGCAACCACCTCCGTCTCAATTACATCCAGGGCCGCGCCGCCTGTTGTGATCGGCGGTGCGGCCCTGAGGAATTAAAAAATAAAATAAATTAATTTGTTAAAAGACGGTCAAGCGGTCGTTTTTAGCATGCTTTAGGCGGCCTGGGGGGCAATTGCCTCCTTTCCCCCCGTCCCAGTCCGCCCCTGGGATTGAGCACACCAAAGCCAGCTCCAAGGAGTTCCCTGGCCTGGCAGTTCTTCAGACAATGTGCTGATGACAAGACATGAGTGGTTTGTACACTGTGCAATCAGAGCCTGAAGCGAGGCATAAATGTTCTAAACCTGAGCACAACCTGCATGACCAGGCATCTAAGTGCAAAGCACGAGCTGCAGTGGAGTAGACACCTCAAAAACAACGAAAGGTCTCTGGCTCCTCCTGCTTCGTCTTCTGCTGCAGTCTCGGCCTCTTCATCCCCCTCTGGAGTGACAGTTGCACCTGCCACCCCGCAAACAGAGGATGTGCCAGCAACACCACCACCTGGATCACAAAGCATCTCCACAATGTCCCATAGAAGTGTTCAGCTGTCTATCTGCCAAACACTGGAGTGAAAAAGGAAGTACCCCCTCCTACCCACCCGCGATCCCTGTCCCTGAATGCCAGCATTTCAAAATTCCTGGCCATTGAAATGCTGTCATTCCGTCCGGTGGAGACGGAGAGTTTTAAAAGCCTTATGGCGGTGGCTGTCCCACAGTATATTGTGTCCAGCCTCCACTACTTTTCCAGGCGAGCCATTCCTTCCCTGCACAACCAAGTGGGGGACAAAATCAGGTGTGCACTGCACAACGCCATCTGTGGCAAGAGCCACCTAACTACGGATACGTGGACCAGTAAGCACGGTCAGGGACGTTATATCTCCCTAACAGCACAAAGGGTAAATACAGTGGCGGCTGGGCCTGAGGCAGATAGCAGTTTGTAGCATGTCCTTCCAACACCGAGGATTGCAGTGCGTTTCTCTTTGCCTCCTGTTGCTTCCTCCTCCTACTCCGCTTCCTTATCCTCTACCGCCTCCTCATCTGGTCAGCGTAACACCTTCCTCACCAACTTCAGCACAACCAGGGGTAAACGACAGCAGGCAGCTTTAAGGAAACCTGTCAACTGGATTAGTGTATAGAGCTGGGGACATGGGCTGCTAGATGGCCGCTAGCACATCTGCAATACCCAGTCCCCATAGCTCTCTGCGCTTTTATTGTGTTAAAACCCTTTTTGATCAATATGCAATGACCTGATATGAGTCCTGTATCCGGAGATGAGTCAAGCGGAAGGAGCCCAGCACCGCCCCGCGTCCTCCGAATCTCCTCCTTGCTGGCTGACGTCACAGAGCTGGAGCGACGAAATCTCGCGATGCGCAAGCTAGCGTATGCGCAGTGTCGGCATCATGTTCATTCCCTGTGCTGGCATCAGCACAGGGAACGAACTACGCATGCGCTAGCTCGCGCATCGCGAGATTTCGGCGCTCCAGCTCTGTGACGTCAGCCAGCAAGGAGGAGATTCGGAGGACGTGGGGCGGTGCTGGGCTCCTTTCCGCTTGACTCATCTCCAGACACAGGACTCATATCAGGTCATTTGCATATTGATCAAAAATATTTTTTTACACAATAAAAGCGCAGAGAGCTATGGGGACTGGGTATTGCAGATGAGCTAGTGGCCATCTAGCAGCCCATGTCCCCAGCTCTATGCACAAAATCCTGGTGACAGGTTCCCTTTAAAACTTATCTGTTTGGGGGGACTAACCCCACACTGCGCAGGAGCTGTGGACGGGCATGGAACAACAGACAGATGAGTGTTTGGTGCCAGTGAGCCTCAAGCGCAGCATGGTGGTCTGCGATAATGGGCGAAATGTCGTAGCAGCTCTGGGCCTAGCCGGTTTGACGCACATCCCTTGCCTGGTGCATGTGCTGAATTTGGTGGTGCAGAAATTCCTGAAAAATTACCCCAATATGTCAGAGCTATTGCAGATGTGCGGGCCGTCTGTGCGCGCTTCCGGCGTTCTCACCCTGCTTGCCTGTTAGCACTGCAGCGTAACTTTGGCCTTCCTGCTCACAGCCTCATATGCGACGTGCCCACTAGAGATGTCGCGAACATAAAATTTTCCATTTGCGAACGGCGAATTTCCGCAAATGTTCGCGAACGGGCGAACCGGGCGAACCGCCATAGACTTCAATAGGCAGGCGAATTTTAAAACCCACAGGGACTCTTTCTGGCCACAATAGTGATGGAAAAGTTGTTTCAAGGGTACTAAGACCTGAACTGTGGCATCCATGGCAAAACTCCCATGGAAAATTACGTAGTTGATGCAGAGTCGGGTTTTAATCCATAAAGGGCATAAATCACCTAACATTCCTAAATTGTTTGGAATAACGTGCTTTAAAACATCAGGTATGATGTTGTATCGATCAGGTAGTGTAAGGGCTACGCCCGCTTCACAGTGACAGACCAAACTATGACAGACCAAACTCCCCGTTTAACGCACCGCAAACATTTGCACAAGGTTGGATACCAAGCTAGCCATGTCCCGTTCCTTGTCCTCACTGATGTCATTGAAGGTCTCTTTCTCCACCCAGCCACGTACAACACCAAGGGTCCCGAAAGGTGACAACAAGCCCCCTGGGACGCCTGCTGTGGTTGGTCTTCCACCTCCTCAAAGCCACCTTCCTCCTCTGACTCCTCTTCTTCAAACTCCTCTCTCTGCGTTGCCGCAGGTCCAGCAATCGATGACGACAAGGCTGCTTCTAGTGGTGATGGTGACCACAACTCTTCCTCTTCATGCTCATCTACGGCCTGATCCAGCACTCTTCGCAGGGCATGCTCAGAAAAAACGCATATGGGATGAGGTCGATGATGTTGCCTTGGGTTTGACTGACCAGGTTTGTCACCTCCGCAAAAGGACGCATGAGTCTACAGCCATCATGCTGAGCGTTCAGTAACGCGGCAAAAAAAATACCAGCTCCGCAGAGGCTGTCCTCTTTTTTTTTTAAATAAAAAAAATCTGTTCTCACCAGTTTAATCCCTGTACGCTCCAGGAAGAAAAACAAATGGGATGATGTCGTGATGGTGCCTTCGGTGCGACTGACTAGGTTTGTCACCTCCTCAAAAGGATGCATGAGCCTACAGGCATTGCGCATGAGCGTCCAGTGTAACGTGGCAAAAAAATACCAGCTCTGCAGAGGCTGTCCTAGCACCCCGGTCATACAATTACTCGTTGACGGCCTTTTCTAATTGAGCAGGCGGTCGAACATTAGGAGTGTTGAATCCAACGTGTCGGGCTGTCGCAAATCAAGCGCCTCACTGGCATGTTGTTTCGCCGCTGAATATCGGAAAAGTGCGCCATGGCCATGGAGGAACACCTGAATGGCCACACACCTTCCTGACCTGCTTGAAGACATCCTGTAAGCCTGGGTACTTATGCACAAAGCGTTGTACGATCAGATTCAACACATGTGCCATGCACGGCACATGTGTCAACTTGCCCAAATTCAATGCCGCCAACAAATTGCTTCCGTTGTCACACACCACTTTGCCGATCTCCAGTTGGTGCGGAGTCAGCCAACTGATACACCTGTGCGTTCAGGGCGGATAGGAGTGCTGGTCCGGTGTGACTCTCTGCTTTCAGGCAAGTCAACCCCAAGACGGCGTGACACTGTCGTATCTGGGATGTGGAATAGCCCCTGGGGAGCTGGGGGGGTGCAGTTGATGTGGAGCAAGACGCAGCAGCAGAAGAGGACTCAGCCGAGGAGGTTAGCGAAGAGGATGGAGTAGGAGGAGTAGAGGAGGTGGTAGCAGGCCTGCCTGCAAGTCGTGGCGGTGTCACCAACTCCTCTGCAGAGCCACGCATTCCATGCTTGGCAGCCGTCAGCAGGTTTACCCAATGCGTGTACGTGATATACCTGCCCTGACCGTGCTTTGCAGACCAGGTATCAGTGGTCAGATGGACCCTTGCCCCAACACTGTGTGCCAGACATGCCATGACTTCTTTTCCCACAAAAGAGTACAGGTTGGGGATTGCCTCTTGTGAAAAAATTATTTGGCCGGGTACCTTCCACTGCGGTGTCCCAATAGCTACAAATTTTTTGAAGGCCTCAGACTCCACCAGCTTGTATGGTAAAAGCTGGCGGGCTAAGAGTTCCGACAAGCCAGCTGTCAGACGCCGGGCAAGGGGGGTGACTCTGTGACATTGGCTTCTTACGCTCAAACATTTCCTTGACAGACACCTGACTGTGGGCAGATGAGCAGGAACTGCTGAAGGCGAGAGATGGAGTGGCGGATGGTTGAGAGGGGGCAAGGAGGACAGCAGTGGTTGACGTGGCTAAAGATGCTGGACTAGGAGGAGGATGGTGGCTTTGAGTTTGTGTGCTGCTTGTACTCATCATGTGCTGATCCCATAGGCATTTGTAATGTGAGATCATGTGCCTTCGCAAAGGAGTTGTACCTAGGTGGGTGTTGGACTTCCCACGACTTAGTTTCTTTTGGCACAGGTTGCAAATGGCATCGCTGTTATCAGAGGCAGACACACACAAAAAAAAATGCCACACTGCTGAGCTTTGCAATGACGGCATTCTGGTGGTGGCAACAGCATGCAATGATTGGCGTGCTGTCTGTCTGACCCCGGTGCCGATACATGCTGTCTGACTGTGCCACTAGCTCCTTGCGACAACGTCCCCCTGCTTCCAACTCGTCTTCTCCTCCTCTCTGTCTCCCCATCTGAACTTTCCCCCTGTTCTTCTTCTCTTCGAGTGGGCACCCACGTGACATCCACGGACACATCATCATCATCAACCACTTCACTTGTATCTGACAACTCAGCAAAGGAAGCAGCAGCGGGCACAACATCATCATCATCACACCGTACGTCCATGTGTGTAATGCTGCCTGACTCAGACATATCCCTGTAATCTACATCCTCTGGCAATAATGGTTGCGCATCACTCATTTCTTCCAACTGATGTGTAAATAACTCCTCTGACAGATCAAGTGAAGCAGCTGTGGTGCTAGTGTTGGTGGTAGCGGCAGGCGGGCGAGTGGTAACTTGAGAGGTGCCCGAAGCTGAGCTGGAGGAGGATGGTGCGTCAAGGTTCCGAGCCGAAGCTGTAGAAGATTGGGTGTCCTGTGTTAGCCAGTCAACTATGCCCTCAGAACTTTTCAAGTTCAGGGTACGTGGCCTCTGAACACTGGGCATTATTCTAGGGCCAAAGGAAATCACACCCCCACGATGGCCCCTGCAGGGTGGCCTGCCTCTGCCTGTCATTTTTTTTTTGATTAGTGGTACTATGCGTGCAAGCTACTGTGACACCAGATATGAGTGGTGGGCACTGGCAGTAATGGGCACAGTACACGCTGTGGGCCTGACACACACGCTGGCAGGCAAGTGCAATTATATTACAGTGAAAAAATTGTTTTACTGTTTTAAATGCAAGCTACTGTGGCACCAGATATGAGTGGTGGCACTGGGCACTGGCAGTAGTGGGCACAGTACACGCTGTGGGCCTGAAACACACGCTGGCAGGCAACTGCAATTATATTACAGTGAAAAAAATTGTTTTACTGTTTTAAATGCAATCTACTGTGACACCAGATATGAGTAGTGGGCACAGTACACGCTGTGGGCCTGACACACATGCTGGCAGGCAACTGCAATTATATTACAGTGAAAAAATTGTTTTACTGTTTTAAATGCAAGCTACTGTAACACCAGATATGAGTGGTGGCACTGGGCACTGGCAGTAGTGGGCACAGTACACGCTGTGGGCCTGAAACACACGCTGGCAGGCTACTGCAATTATATTACAGTGAAAAAATTGTTTTACTGTTTTAATGCAAGCTACTGTGACACCAGATTTGAGTAGAGGGCACAGTACACGCTGTGGGCCATGACACACACGCTGGCAGGCAACTGCAATTATATTAAGGTGAATTTTTTTTTTACTGTTTTAAATGCAAGCTACTGTGACACCAGATATGAGTGGTGGCACTGGGCACTGGCAGTAGTGGGCACAGTACACGCTGTGGGCCTGAAACACACGCTTGCAGGCAACTGCAATTATATTACAGTGAAAAAATTGCTTTACTGTTTTAAATGCAAGCTACTGTGACACCGGATATAAGTGGTGGCACTGGGCACTGGCAGTCAGGGCCGTCTTTACCGCAGGGCAAAAGGGGCAGCTGCCCTGGGCCCAGTTGCTCCTGGGGGGCCCAAGCAGCATTTTACTTGGATTTTACTTGGGCCCCCTATATTTTGTTGCCGCCGCCGCCCGCCGGCCATGTAACATAACAAAGTCACGGTCCGGACTATAGAAAGAAACTGAGTGAGGAGGGGGCGGGGCCCGCGGCCGCTCTGCGCTCCGCTCTGCTGCCTGGCCTGCCTGTCTCTTTAACAGAGCAGACCAGTGGCTGCTGGAGCATGACGCAGCTGCCGCACAGGCAGAGAGAAGAAGGAGGCGGAGCCCCAGCCGGCAGCCACAACAGACACAGCCTGAGCCAGCCAAGCAAGTTCAACTAACAGAACTTACAGGTATTTGGTAGCCATGGGGGGGGGGGGCTCATATAGGACAGGGGGGGGGCTCATATAGGACAGGGGGGGGGCTCATATAGACAGGGGGGGGCTCATATAGGACAGGGGGGGGCTCATATAGGACAGTGGGGGGGCTCATATAGGAGAGGGGGGGCTCATATAGGGGAGGGGGGGGCTCATATAGGACAGGGGGACAGTGTGTGCTTTCCTGCTACTACATCAACCCCCCCCCCCAGGGATCTTGGGGGCCATTAAGGGTTGGACTTTAACTCCTTGCTGCTGATGTTGAATGTGCCAGTGTGTGTGTCCGTCCCTGTGTGTGTGACTGTCCGTCCCTGTGTGTGTGTGTCCGTCCCTGTGTGTGTGTGTCTGTCCCTTTGTGTGTGTGTCCGTCCCTGTGTGTGTGTGTGTGTCCGTCCCTGTGTGTGTGACAGTCCGTCCCTGTGTGTGTGACTGTCCGTCCCTGTGTGTGTGTGTGTGTGTGTCCGTCCCTGTGTGTGTGTGTCTGTCCCTGTGTGTGTGTGTCCGTCCCTGTGTGTGTGTGTCCGTCCCTGTGTGTGTGTGTGTGTGTGTGTGTGTGTGTCCGTCCCTGTGTGTGTGTGTCCGTTCCTGTGTGTGTGTGTGTGTGTCCGTCCCTGTGTGTGTGTGTCTGTCCCTTTGTGTGTGTGTGTCCGTCCCTGTGTGTGTGTGTCCGTCCCTGTGTGTGTGTGTGTCTGTCCCTTTGTGTGTGTGTGTCTGTCCCTTTGTGTGTGTGTGTGTCTGTCCCTTGTGTGTGTGTGTGTCTGTCCCTTTGTGTGTGTGTGTGTGTGTCCGTCCCTTTGTGTGTGTCCGTCCCTGTGTGTGTGTGTGTGTCCGTCCCTGTGTGTGTGTATGTCTCTCCCTGTGTGTATCACCATGCCCACAGTGTTCCTATGTCTTGACGCAGCTGCTTCAGAACGTTCTGTGCGGGACAAGAGGAAGAAGATGGAAGAGGAGGCAGCGCCAGCATGGAATCCGTGCCATAGACACAGGGAGGCACACTAAGGACGAAGGTAACACTTCCACATGATCTACACTAGTGTTATCTGTGGTTTTACATAGGACTGCAGGTAACACTACTACATTATTTAGCACTAGTGTTATCTGTGGTTTTACATAGGACTGCAGGTAACACTACCACAAGGTTAGCTCGCACAGGGCGCCTGAACACCTAAGGCCGGCCCTGGCTGCGCACCCCAGCGCCAAGGGATGACGTCACTGATGTAATATGCCTCTTATATGTGGAGAGCGGTGATGTCACAGATGTAATATATCACCTATATATGGACAGCGATGATGTCACTGATGTAATATATTACTTATAAGTGATATATTACATCACTGACATCACCACTCTCCACACATAAGTAATATATTACATCAGTGACATCACTGCTGTCCACATATACCGGTAAGTAATATATTACATCAGTGACATCACCGCTCATCACATATATGTGGAGAGCGGTGATGTCACTGATGTAATATATCACTTATATGTGGAGAGCGGTGATGTCACTGATGTAAAATATCACTTATATGGGGAGAGCGGTGATGTCACTGATTTAATATAACATTATATGTGGACAGCGGTGATGTCACTGATGTAATATATCATTATATGTGGAGAGTGTTCATGTCACTGATGCAATACAGCGCTCCAGATGGCGAGCAAAATGGTCGCCAATGTGCCTTAAAATTTGCAGATGGCGACAAGACTTGTCATAGACTACAGGCCTGAGGTCTATTTGGTAGTGAAATCCCAGCGCAGGCAGGCGTGATGATGTCATCACGCCCGCCTGTGCCAGGACGCGGTGAGGTGTGCGCGTCTGCGTTGCACCATCCCTTGCCGTACCAGCAGCTAGTGAGCGCCAGTGAAAGGAAACAGGTGAGTATAAGATTTTCGCTTTTTTTTTTAAGGTGTGGGAAGGCGGGATCCAGGGGGCCCAAGTAAATTCTTGCCCAGGGTCCAATCAATATTAAAGACGGCCCTGCTGGCAGTAGTGGGCACAGTACACGCTGTGGGCCTGAAACACATGCTTGCAGGCAAGTGCAATTATATTACAGTGAATTTTTTTTTTACTGTTTTAAATGCAAGCTACTGTGACACCAGATATGAGTAGTGGGCACAGTACACGCTGTGGGCCTGACACACACTCTGGCAGGCAACTGCAATTATATTACAGAGAAAAAAAAAAAAGCAGACTGATGTACTAACCCTAAAAAGGGCTTTTTGGGGTCCTGTTAGGACGCTGTCCTTACAGCAGATCAGATGAGTCTTTTAGGACTAGAGTGGACACAGAACACTAGCCTAGCTAACGATTTCCCTATTAAATCAGCAGCAGCTGCACTGTCCCTGGTCTCACTAACACTGCAGCTTCCGAATGAATCTAAGATGGATGCTGTCCTTGCTTTTTGATAGGAGGTGGGAGGGTCTGGGAGGGAGGGTTTGCTGCTGATTGGCTGGAATGTGTCTGCTGACTGTGAGGTACAGGGTCAAAGTTTGCTCAATGATGACGTATAGGGGGCGGACCGAACATTGCATATGTTCGCCCGCCACGGCGAACGCGAACAAGCGATGTTCACCGGGAACTGTTCGCCAGCGAATAGTTCGGGACATCTCTAGTGCCCACAAGGTGTAAGACTGGTAAGACTGTGCGAGCAGCAGCAGGCGATAGTGGAGTTTGAGCTACAGCACGCAGGGGTGAGTCGCTCTGCGGAACAGCACCACTTCACCACCAATGAGTGGGCCTCCATGCGAGACCTGTGTGCCTTGTTGCGCTGTTTCGAGTACTCAACCAACATGGCCAGTGCCGATGACGCCGTTCTCTGCGTTACTATCCCACTTCTATGCCTCCTTGAAAAAACGCTTCGGACGATGATGGAAGAGGATTTGGCACAGGAGGACGAGGAAGGGAGATCATTTACAAGGGTTTCTGGCCAGTCATTCACAAGTGGCTCCGAGGGTGGTTTCCTGAATCAACATACGCCAGGTACACAATTGTCCAGCCAGGGCACAGTTCTGGTGGATGAGGAGGTGGAAGATGAGGAGATGGAGGAGGAGGAACCGTGTTCACAGCAGAGTGGCACTTAAACCAGCTTATGGCCATCACTGATGCATGCTGGGGGGATACAGAGGACACAAACGATACACCTCCCACAGTTGACAGCTTGTCGTTGCCTCTGGGCAGCCTGGCACACATGAGCGATT
Organism: Bufo bufo; assembly: GCF_905171765.1. Classification (NCBI taxonomy): domain Eukaryota; kingdom Metazoa; phylum Chordata; class Amphibia; order Anura; family Bufonidae; genus Bufo; species Bufo bufo. The sequence goes on along the minus strand of NC_053391.1, from coordinate 511,032,288 downwards.
ACATGCTGACTTGTGCTGATTACTGGGTGGCCACGCTGCTGGATCCCCATTACAAGGACAACGTACCGTCCTTAATTCCGTCACTGGAGCGTGATCGTAAGATGCGCGAGAACAAGCGCACGCAGGTAGAGGCGCTGCTGATGGCATTCCCACCTGACAGCGGGGGCACAGTGGAAGCACAAGGTGAAGGCAGAGGAGGAGGAAGAGGTCGCCAACGCAGCTGGGTCACCGCCAGCACCTCAGAAGGCAGGGTTAGCAATGCTGAAATGTGGAAAAGCTTTGTCAGCACGCCACAACTAGTGGCAATATTTCGTGAATATTTTGTAGAATATTCGTGAAATATTCACGAATTTGAATATTCGTAGTAGTATTCGAAAAAACGAATGTATAGCACTATATCGAATATATTTGTTTTTTAGAATATTCGTCTTTTTTTCCATCTGAAGTCATGATTCCTCCCTGCTTCCCTGATTCCCTCCCATGGAAAAAAAGACTAATATACAAAAAAACGAATATATTCGATATAGTGCTATATATTCTTTTTTTCGAATATACGTAATATTCTAAAACAAGAATATATAGCAATATAGCGAATATTCGAAAAAAATAACTAATGTTGAACAATTTAGCTAATATAGTGCTATAATCTTTTTTTTTAATAGTTGCCATGGATATGCCTGGGGGTTAGAATATACCATCAGATCTGAGTTTTTACTATCTCATTGATTCTCATTACGAAAATTTGCATTACGAAAATCCTCATTACGAAAATTTGCAATCAACACTACTCCTAAAGTCAAAGATATTGCAGCCTTCTCATTAGCCCACAAGCTAGAGGCAGGGAAGGATCATGTGTACTGATTAAAAAAAAAAATCTAGAATATTCGAAATGACGAATATATATCACTATATTCTAAATATTTGCGTATTCTCGAAGTGCCGATATTCGCGATAAAAATTAGCAATTCGAATTTTCGTGATCAACACTAACCACAACAACCAGCACCACCAGCTGATTTGGAATGTCTTAGCAGGAGGCAGCATTTCAGCAACATGGTGGAGCAGTATGTGTGCAAAAGCCTACACGTACTGACTGATGGGTCTGCCCCCTTCAACTTCTGGGTCTCCAAATTGGGCACATGGCCTGAGCTTGCCCTTTATGCCTTGGAGGTGCTGGCCTGCCCTGCACCCAGTGTATTGTCTGAACGTGTGTTTAGCACAGCCAATGTGGACAAGCTCACGTTCATTAAAATTAACCAGGCATGGATCCCACAGGACTTGTCTGTACCTTGTGCAGAATAGACATGTATACCGGCCTTACTCAGCCATTATTATACTCCAGCACACTTTCTCATTGTTTTATTTTTTATATTTCCCAATGTTTTGGGGTGCACCCTAATTTAAACAACTACAAAAATTTTTTTTTTTAACCAAAAACCAGTGTTGGCTACCTCCTCCTCCACCGCCGCTTCCACCTACACCGCTACGTCCACTACCTCCTCAACCTCCTACTCCATATGGACCTCCACCTCCTAGATCAAGATTACAATTTTTTTTTTTTACGTATTTTATGTTAAGTTATTTCTCTAATATGTCTTATACATTGTTGGGTGACATTCCCAATTTTTGGCTGTGATATACCCCTGCTCTACCTAGTGGACAGGGAAATACATTTCACTAATTCGTCTGTTACATTTTTGTGTGACATTAAACAGTTTTTGGCTGTGATATACCCCTGCTCTACATAGTGGACAGTGAAATACATTTCACTAATTAGTCTGTTACATTGTCGGGTGAAATTCACCAATTTTTGGCTGTGATATACCCCTGCTCTGCATTGTGGACAGGGAAATACATTTCACTAATTTGTCTGTTACATTGTTGTGTGACATTCAACAATTTTTGGCTGTGACATACCCCTGCTCTACATAGTGGACAGGGAAATACATTTCACTAATTCATCTGTTACATTGTCGGGTGAAATTCACAAATTTTTGGCTGTGATATACCCCTGCTCTACATTGTGGACAGGGAAATACATTTCACTAATTCGTCTGTTACATTGTTGTGTGACATTCAACAATTTTTGGCTGTGATATACCCCTGCTCTACATTTAGTGGACAGGAAAATACATTTCAGTCATTTGTTTTTACATTAGTTGTGTGACATTTACCAATTTTTGGCTGTGATATACCCCTGCTCTACATTGTGGACAGGAAAATACATTTCAGTAATTCGTCTGTTACATTGTCGGGTGAAATTCACCAATTTTTGGCCCTTTGACTAACATCTTTTCCACGACTACGAGATGTGTCTTTCGACATGGTTGTTTAAGAAATGAGAAGCAACTCATTGCACTAGTTGGGGTTAAATAACTTGTTGCCAGCTGAAAGATAATCGCCCATGCAGTAATTATCCAATATGAGGCTCATAACTATTTAGTTAGTTAAATCCAGGTTGTGACTTTTTTTTTGGACAGGCAGTGTACATTTCACTAATTCGTCTGTTACATTGTCGGTGAAATTCACAAATTTTTGGCTGTGATATACCCCTGCTCTACATTGTGGACAGGAAAATACATTTCAGTAATTCGTCTGTTACATTGTTGTGTGACATTCACCAATTTTTGGCTGTGATATACCCCTGCTCTACATTGTGGACACGAAAATACATTTCAGTCATTTGTCTGTTACATTGTTGTGTGACAATCACCAATTTTTGGCTGTGATATACCCCTGCTCTACATTGTGGACAGGGAAATACATTTCACTAATTCGTCTGTTACATTGTTGGGTGACATTCACCAATTTTGGGCTGGGATATACCCCTGCTTTATCTAGTGGACAAGGAAATACATTTTTACTAATTCGTCTGTTACATTGTTGGGTGACAAATGCTCATCTTTTGCTCTAGAAAGTACATTTGCGGCCTACACTGCATTTAGGACAGTACGAATGGTAAGCCCAGAACAAGTACAGATGATAGTAGATTGGGTGGCTGACAGTGCCTCCAGTTCCTTCACATTGTCTCCCACCCAGTCCCCTGCTGAAAGATCAGAGTTGGCACCTCCAGCCCTTGGCCATCTGTATTTCAACTCATCCCCTTGCAAATCAGCCAAGCAGTCTGAGCCCCAAGTCATGCAGCAGTCTGTTATGCTTTTTGATGACTCTGCTGGCAGGGTTTCCGTAGGCCATCCACATAGACCTGCACCAGAAGTGGAAGAGATTGAGTGCACTGATGCCCAACCACTTATGTTTTAGGATGAGGACATGGGAAGACCACCGCAGCACGTCTCTGATGATGACAAAACACAGGTGCCAACTGTTGCAGCTTTCTGCAGTCTGTAGACTGACAAGGAGGGCAGGGGTAAAGAGTGGGTGGAAGATGATGTGGAGGATGATGAGGTACTAAACACCACATGGAATCAAGGTCATGCGAGTGACGTGTGCAGTTTGGAGGAAGAGGCGGTGGTCGCACAGAGGCACCAGCACAGCAAAAGAGGGAGCAGGGTGCAAAAGCGTCTGTTACATTCTCAGGTGACATTTTACAATTTTTTGGCCGTATACAAACCCTTGCTCTGCATAGGTGACAAGGAACTAATTTTTGTAAAATCGTCTGTTCAATTGGTGGGTGAGATGAACCCAGTTTTGCCGTGAATAAACCTCTGCTCTGCATAGGTGACAGGGACTTAAATTTCTAAAATTCGTCTTTAATTGACACGCGCCCCCTCCTTTCATTCGATCCTTCCGCTTTAACAACTTGTCCCACATTTCCGCTCGATCACATTTCAGCCATTGACCCCCCTTGGAAGTGGTATCTCTTTCTCACGCTCCCTCTCCGGCATGGAACCCTGATTCCCCATTACCCTTGTTCACTATGGTAGGCCCATAAAAAAACATCGAAAGTTGATAGAGAAGATATCCAATTGGATCGTGGACGTCACGGGGACGTGCGATCAGGCAGAATTTATCTAGAGTCAACAAAGTGGCAGCAGGGCCTCTCCTGTCTAACGTTTCCAAATCCAAAATACCCCAGTGACATTCCCTGTAATTTTTTTATTAATCTGGGTCTCCAAATTGGGCACATGGCCTGAGCTTGCCCTTTTTGCCTTGGAGGTGCTGGCCTGCCCTGCAGCCAGTGTATTGTCTGAACATTTGTTTAGCACAGCAGGAGGGGGTTATCACAGACAAGCACAGCCAATGTAGACAAGCTCACGTTCAATAAAATGAACCAGGCAGGGATCCCACAGGACTTGTCCGTACCTTGTGCAGAATAGACATGTATACCGGCCTCACCCAGCCATTAATGTAATCCAGTGCACCTTCTCTTTGTTTTATTTTTTATATTTCCAAATGTTTTGTGGTCTACCCAAATTTGAAAAAAAAAAAAAAGGAATAAAAAAAAAAAACAGTGTTGGCTACCTCCTCCTCGACCGTCGCTTCCACCTACACCACCACATCCACCGCCTCCTCAACCTCCTACTCCATATGGACCTCCCCCTCTTAGATCAAGATTATTATTTTTAAATTTTACGTATTTTATGTTATTTGAAGTCATTTCCCTATCCATATTTGTTTGCAGAGCGTTTGCCATGCTCTTAGCCACATTTTGCTGACATTTGCAGCCCTCTAGCCCTTTCAATTACTTTTTTGGAGCCATTTTAGTGCTTCAAAGTGCTGGTCCCCATTGACTTCAATGGGGTTCTGGTTCGGGGTCAAGTTTGGGTCAAGTTCGGGTCCCGAACTTGAACCTTCTTGTGAAGTTCGGCCGAACCCGAACATCCAGGTGTATGCTCAACTCTACCTACATCACATCGAGGACCTGCAGCGCGATAAGTACAGCTACGTATCTAAGTGAAAAATTGCTTACTGTGTACATACAAGGTCTGGACTGCATTTATTTAATCATCCCCTTCATCAACTACCGCTTTGCTGCAGACAAAACTGCCCGGAGTTCAGCGTATACAGGTAGGAGCACCGTTACAAGTGCAACACCATTAAGGGACATTTAGGCCACCCACAAACATTCTGGCATTCCTACACCTGGGTACCACCAACTTCTACATCACTAAATGGGGTCCTGTGCCCTTGTTGCCTCACTGCAACTGGTGTCATGACAAAACAAGTAAAGTTTTTCCCTCTTAATGGGACCCCTGACGGCGGCCGAACGCTGTACTTCCTTCTTTGTTTGGAACTTTATCACAGCAAACAGCCTCGCTGGACTTTCTCATTTAGACCATTTACTGTTGTCAGAGAGGGAAGGGGGATGAGTGACTCAAAAACAGACAAGGATAGTACTGTTCTATTAGGGGGAAGTTGTTCCGTTTTGCAAAATACAGAATGCACACGGACGTCATCCGTATTTTTTGTGGATCCGTTTTTGCGGACCGCAAAATACATACGATCGTGTGCATGATCTCTTAAACTGATAAGTGCAATGCTCTTCTGTGAGTATCTTTACCTAGGCCAAATACAGCTGTCATAATGTCATACCATTTATACACCTACTATAATAACCAAAGTTGGCACATTAAATAAAATAAAAAAACTAAAAAAAAAAACTAAAAGCTAAATACTCACCTATGTCCAGGTGCGCTCCCATGCCCCGCCGCAGTATGTGGGGGCGTTCGGGTCAGCGTTGGGCCACCCAGCGATGCCTGGCCCGTGGCTGCCGACCCGAATGCCCCTATTATAATCTGCCATTGACAATGGGCTACCAATCTATATAAGGGTTTTACCTTTCAGTGCTGAATGTTACAGAAGGACAATATTTTGCATACAATTTTCAATGATATAGTACTGTTGAAAGAAAAAGAGCTAAAGACTAAAAAAAAAATGTTTTCTATGAATACTGAGTTTAAAAAATACCCCTTTCTGACAGAATTTTCCATTTAAGCAGTCAGCTATACATCTGGTAACAAGTGTTCACACCACCAACATGCTGCAGATTTTCATGCAGGAGATAGGCCGCTGACAGAAGAGTACACCGTGCTCTCCATTCACTGCTATGGGCCTTACAGAAATACTCCATATAGTCCATAGGTGGCTGGAGAGCACTCGGACCTCAGTCTCTCTCTGAAATGTTACCAACATAACCCATGCCGGCACCAGCAGCATCTCCATGTGCCTTCCAACCTTCTATGGACTATATGGATTACTTGGTTTCTGAACACCTATAGGTGAACATTGCTTGACGCCATCACCGATTGTATATTGAACTGTGATGATGGATCATGTATTTATTCTGCCATTAGATATATATATGAAGCATTTCTGAAAGCTTCTATGTCCTGCTCTATTATCTACTATTGTTAGGACATCATTGACAGATGAGAGACCCTTTATTTGCTATATACAGGGAGTGCAGAATTATTAGGCAAATGAGTATTTTGACCACATCATCCTCTTTATGCATGTTGTCTTACTCCAAGCTGTATAGGCTCGAAAGCCTACTACCAATTAAGCATATTAGGTGATGTGCATCTCTGTAATGAGAAGGGGTGTGGTCTAATGACATCAACACCCTATATTAGGTGTGCATAATTATTAGGCAACTTCCTTTCCTTTGGCAAAATGGGTCAAAAGAAGGACTTGACAGGCTCAGAAAAGTCAAAAATAGTGAGATATCTTGCAGAGGGATGCAGCACTCTTAAAATTGAAAAGCTTCTGAAGCGTGATCATCGAACAATCAAGCGTTTCATTCAAAATAGTCAACAGGGTCGCAAGAAGCGTGTGGAAAAACCAAGGCGCAAAATAACTGCCCATGAACTGAGAAAAGTCAAGCGTGCAGCTGCCAAGATGCCACTTGCCACCAGTTTGGCCATATTTCAGAGCTGCAACATCACTGGAGTGCCCAAAAGCACAAGGTGTGCAATACTCAGAGACATGGCCAAGGTAAGAAAGGCTGAAAGACGACCACCACTGAACAAGACACACAAGCTGAAACGTCAAGACTGGGCCAAGAAATATCTCAAGACTGATTTTTCTAAGGTTTTATGGACTGATGAAATGAGAGTGAGTCTTGATGGGCCAGATGGATGGGCCCGTGGCTGGATTGGTAAAGGGCAGAGAGCTCCAGTCCCACTCAGACGCCAGCAAGGTGGAGGGGGAGTACTGGTTTGGGCTGGTATAATCAAAGATGAGCTTGTGGGGCCTTTTCGGGTTGAGGATGGAGTCAAGCTCAACTCCCAGTCCTACTGCCAGTTTCTGGAAGACACCTTCTTCAAGCAGTGGTACAGGAAGAAGTCTGCATCCTTCAAGAAAAACATGATTTTCATGCAGGACAATGCTCCATCACACGCGTCCAAGTACTCCACAGCGTGGCTGGCAAGAAAGGGTATAAAAGAAGAAAATCTAATGACATGGCCTCCTTGTTCACCTGATCTGAACCCCATTGAGAACCTGTGGTCCCTCATCAATGTGAGATTTACAAGGAGGGAAAACAGTACACCTCTCTGAACAGTGTCTGGGAGGCTGTGGTTGCTGCTGCACGCAATGTTGATGGTGAACAGATCAAAACACTGACAGAATCCATGGATGGCAGGCTTTTGAGTGTCCTTGCAAAGAAAGGTGGCTATATTGGTCACTGATTTGTTTTTGTTTTGTTTTTGAATGTCAGAAATGTATATTTGTGAATGTTGAGATGTTATATTGGTTTCACTGGTAAAATAAATAATTGAAATGGGTATATATTTGTTTTTTGTTAAGTTGCCTAATAATTATGCACAGTAATAGTCACCTGCACACACAGATATCCCCCTAAAATAGCTAAAACTAAAAACAAACTAAAAACTACTTCCAAAAATATTCAGCTTTGATATTAATGAGTTTTTTGGGTTCATTGAGAACATGGTTGTTGTTCAATAATAAAATTAATCCTCAAAAATACAACTTGCCTAATAATTCTGCACTCCCTGTAGTGGTTGGATGTATTTTGCTTTTATTTCATTTTTACTACGATATCTGATGCATGCAGTGTTATGGTAGAGACTTCTATTAGAAAATGATGTGTGCATGGGCTCTATGTGTGTACAAGGTTAGACCATCACTATCATTACTCAGTCCACAGCTTTCCTATTTTAGGAGTGACATAAAATAGCACAGCTTTGTCCTTATGGATATTCCCATAAGAAACACTGATATCATATCCACAGGATAGGTGCAATGCAGCAAAAAGTGATCACAAACTCATATGTATCCGTAATGGCACTATTAAATACCACAGCTTGTCCTTAGAAAATCAAGCCTCGCACAGCTCCACCAAAAGACCAAAAACTTAAGGCTCTCAGAATACGGCTTTTCTTTAAAAGTGAATTTATTGTGCAAAAGTATTAACATTATTGCGAACAAAGTAAGGCATATCCTGAAGGGGTTAAAAAGATTTCCAATTAAAGATGATAGCGTCACTTTAAGAAGAAAAAAAAAAACTGCAGTAACTATGAGAGGTGATGTCGTCATATCAACCAGACTGTTCTATTGCTGTGTATTTGGTTCTAGAACACGGACACCTAGAACATATGTGAATTACAAGCAGCTTTTCCTCACACGTCAAACATTACAGGTGAAGTGAACATTTACCTACCGTGTGATTACTGCGATATCTGGAGGGGAGGGTGGGTCAGAATAGGGTAGTGGGAGGGCTATAGGTAGGGATGGAGGTTAGGATAGGTAGTTTGAGCTGGGGGGGTGGAGTTAAGGGGTTAAATAGGGTGAGATGAGGAAGACAGGGGGCCATTTTAGGTTGAGAGAAGAAGCTAGCTCACCGCAGGAATGGAGCAGCTGGAAGCCATGCTGGTGGAGTTGCGGGCTGCAGCGGAGGTGAGGGGCCCGGCGTGGGCTCAGGAGCAGATCCGGACGCTGCTGAGGGGGTCGGTGGAGGCGCCTGTTCTGCCTCCACATCCGGCGTTACGGCCGCGGCGGGCCAGGCCGCCGGCGTGCCTGTCGCCATCGGCTTCCCCCCCTCGGGCTCAGCGCCGCATTAGGAGCCCCTCGCGGGACCCTCCACGTCGGGCGCCTATGACTCCGGCTTCTTCCAGGCCCCGACATGGGAGGAATCCTCACGGTAGACGGAGCCTTGCGGGTGGCCGGTCGCGGCCATCTGCGCCATCGCTGGAGGTCGGCGTGGGAGCGGGACCTGGTACTGCGGGCGCCTCCGTAACTCCAGGCACGGAGGCGGCCCCTCGGTGCGGGAGGTCCGTTGGTCAGCGCGGGGCTGCTGCAGGAAGGTCCGTCGGTGGCAGCAGGCCTCAGGATGCCGTCAGTGAAAGAGGCTCCGCCCCCAGGAGCGCGTCAAACCCGGAAGTTAACCCCGGCGTCCCTGGTCCGTGTGGCGCCAGGGGACAGGAGACAGCCGGTCCTCGGAGCTGTTCTGAGGGGTCCTGCTGCGGGGTGCATTCCTGCCCTGCTGGGAGGCAGGGTGAAGAGGAGCGGTACGGCGTCTTGGTTTATCCAGAAGAGGACGTCCCTGGTCCGAGCGGGATCAGGGGACAGCGAGAAGGGGATGGTGCATCGCGGAGGAGTGATCGTCTGGAATCCGGACTTGCGGCTGATGGGAACACAGCACCCAGGCAGCCAGGTGAGATCTCGTGGGGACCGCTTGCGCAGGTAGTGCAGGGTGTGGGGGCCGGGGTGGGAGGTGGCTCCAAGTTAGATTTGAGTAGGGGTTTGGGTCAGTTGTTGGGGGGTTTGGCGGGTTTGGTGGCGAGTTGGGGTTTGAGTGGGGGGACTCCGTTACAGGCCTGGGGGGTGCACGATGTGGCTGCAGGCGCGGGGTCGTCGGGGGAGCCGCAGCAGCGGGGGTTGCCGGGCGGGGGGGTGTCGGTGCAAACACAGGCGGGGACGGATGGGGAGGAGGAGGCTGTTCGGGTGGATGATAAAGCGAAAGGGGAGGTTTATGTTTGTTTCGAGGGCCCGTTGGGGGCGCATTTGAAGTCTGAGGTGAGGGAGAGGATTTGGAAGGGGAATACGTGGAGTTTTTCTCCCTACTTCCGTTAGAGCGCTTTAATTTGGATAGGGTGCGGAAGGAGGACGGTAAGAGGGAAGAAGAGGAAAAGCGTCGTTATAGGCTGATACCGCGGACGTTTGCAAATTGGCTGCAGGCGTTTGCGATATTAGCGAGTGTGATTGGGGAAAAGGCGCCGGAGGCGTGTTCAGGGTTATTTTGCTATTTGGACGCAATCGGTGAGGCGTATAGGGTGTACGGGGGGGTTGCATGGTTGCGCTATGACGAGCAATTCCGGCAGCGGAAAGCGGTGTGCCCTGAGATGCGGGGGGGAACATAAGGACATCGCCTTGTGGTTGAAGGTTACGGCCCCGGTGCGTGTGGTGCAGCCCTTTCGGGGGGACGGAAGTAGTGGGGGGTCAGGCGGTACGGCGGTTGCCTCGGCGAGGGGACTGTGTTTTGCCTTCAATGAGGGAAACTGTAGGTTTGGCGCTAAATGTAAATTTAAGCACGAATGTTCCGGTTGCGGAGGGACTCATGGGGCTGCGCGGTGTTTTAGGGGGGGCAAGCAGGCTGGAGCCGGTGGGAGAGGGGGAGATAGTGCTGGTAAAGGGGGTGACGCCGGTGCGGCTGGTAAAGATGCAGCCGTACTTAGATAGGTACCCCAATAGAGAGGCCGCGAGATTGTTGGGTTTGGGTTTTGCGGAAGGTTTTAGAATTCCGTTTGTGCCGGGGGAGGGGGTTTTGCTTAAGAAAAATTTGCGGTCGGCTAGGGAACATCATGAGGTAGTGGGGGAAAAGTTGGGGAAAGAGGTGCTGCTTGGGTGGATGGCGGGTCCATTTTTGGCACCGCCTGTTGACAATTTGAGGGTGTCGCCGTTGGGGGTCGTGCCCAAAAAGGAGGTGAATAAATTTCGCCTTATACATCATCTGTCGTTTCCGAGGGGCTCCTCGGTTAACGATGGGATTGACCCGGCAGTCTGTTCAGTAGTATATACGTCATTTGATGCGGCAGTGGGTTGGGTGAGGCGTTTTGGGGCAGGGGCGTTGATGGCGAAGACGGACATTGAGGCGGCGTTTCGGTTGTTACCGGTTCATCCGGAGTGTCAACATTTGTTGGGGTGTTTTTAGGATGGTTTTTTTTTTTGTGGATCGTTGTTTACCCATGGGGTGTTCTCTGTCGTGCGCTTACTTCGAAACGTTCAGCTCGTTTCTGGAGTGGGCGGTTGTGGACTCGTCAGGTTGTGATTCACTGATTCATTACCTGGACGATTTTTTTTGTATTGGCCCCCCTGGTTCGCGGGTTTGCGCTTTGTTGTTATAAACGTTGGGCTCTGTTTTTAGGAGGTTTGGGGTTCCGTTGGCAGAAGGTAAGACGGTGGGGCCGGTGACAGAATTGAGTTTCCTGGGCATAGTGATTGATTCGGTGAGGATGGAGTGTCGGTTGCCGGGGCATAAGCTGGAGGATCTGAAAAGTTTGGTGGCGAGGGCAATTCGGGTGAAGAAGTTGCAGTTGAGGGAGATTCAATCGCTGTTAGGGAAGCATAATTTCGCTTGTCGGATAATGCCCATGGGTCGTGTGTTCTGGAGGCGGTTGGCGCAGGCGACTGCGGGGGTGGTGGTTCCGCATAATTTTATCCGGTTAGGAAGGGAGCAGCGGGCGGACTTACGGGTTTGGAATTCCTTTCTGGACCAGTACAACGGTCGCTTGCTGTTTATGGGGGGGAGTGGTGGAGGCTGTTGATTTTGAGTTATTCACTGATGCGGCAGGTGGATCAGGTTTTGGGGCTTTTTGTGGCGGTCAGTGGTGCGCGGGAGTTTGGCCGGCGGCTTGGGTTGAACGGGGTTGGGTGCGGAATTTGGCTCTGTTAGAATTGTTCCCCATTGTGTTGGCGGTTTTGTTGTGGGGGGAGCGTTTCCGGGACCGGAAAGTGCGTTTTCACTGTGACAATATGGGAGTGGTTCAGGCGATTAATGGCCTGTCGGCTTCGTCGCCGTTGGTGGTGCGGCTGCTGCAGCGGTTGGTGTTGGAGTGCTTGTCGCTCAATGCCTGGGTTGTGGCGGTGCATGTGCCTGGGGTGGAGAATTGTATCGCTGACGCTCTTTCTCGTTCACAGTGGACTCGTTTTCGGCAGTTGGTCCCGGAGGCGGACGCGGTTGGTCTGGAGTGTCCGGATTGCCTGTGGGAGCTGTTGGAGGAACGTTAATGGGGCTTGTTCGGGCGTCCTTAGCTCCGGGTACGTGGGATCTGTATATGAGGGCTTGGAGGGCCTGGGAAGATTGGTGTTCAGTGTTGGGAGAGGGAACTGAGGAGCCGGAGTTGGCGTTGTTAATGTTTTTGGGTCATGGTAGGGAGCAGGGTTGGTCGGTCAGCAAGGTTAATGGTTACATGGCGGGATTGGCTTTCGGTTTTAAGGCACGGAAGATGGTGGATGTCACGAAAGCGTTCCTCGTGGTACAAGCGCTGAAAGGGTGGCGGCGAATGGGTGCGGGGGTGGATGGGAGAAGGCCGGTTTCGTTTGGGTTGTTGATTCAGTTGGGGGGTCAGTTGAGGGGTGTTTGTCGGTCAGAGGGGGAAGCACGGTTGTTCCGGTTGGCTTTCTCGCTGGCGTTCTTTGGGGAAATTAGTCTGTCCTTCGGTGAGTCGATATGTGCCCAGTTTGCTGTTTACGGGAGTATGGGTTGGGGGCTGGGGGGGTGGGGTCCCCTTTGTTGGTCCATGCGGATGGCTCCTTTTTGTTTCGGTTTCAGTTCTCGGCGGTTTTTTCTAAATGTTTGATCCGGGCGGGGGTGGATAGGGAGGGTTATTCTAGCCACTCCTTTAGGATTGGTGCGGCGACGGAGGCTGCTAGGTGGGGCCTGGGCGAGGATGTTATTAAGCGGATTGGACGTTGGGAGTCGGCAAGGTTTAAGTCCTATGTTCGTTTGGATTGATTATAGTCGGGTGTGCTGGGTTGGTGTGTCAGTGTAAGGTTTTGGTATTGTTCTTTGTTTTCTTTCGTTGCAGGTGCGGCGCCCGCTCTGGTGTGGATTCTGGGGCATTCGTATGTCTTCTGGGGGGCCGTCCGGGCAGCGGTTCGGCCGGACGGTCAGCAGCTTGGCTTTGATAGAGAGTCTGCGGTGGTAAGGTGGATTGGGAGGCGGGGTATGGTGTGGAAGGGGGTGTTGCCTGAGGTTCACAGGTTTGTGAGGATGGATAGGGCGCCGGATGTGTTGGTGGTCCATGCGGGGGGCAATGATTTAGCGGCAAAACCGATCCGGGAGCTGATCAAGGAGGTTAAATGGGATTTTTTGCGGTTGTGGTCATTGTTCCCGGGTATGGTGACTGTTTGGTCGGACATTGTTCCCCGGCAGGTGTGGAGGGAGGCGCGGTCTGTGGATGCGGTAAATAAGGCAAGGGTGAAGGTAAATAGGGCGGTAGGACGTTTCATGGCTAGGAATGGGGCCGTGGTAGTTAGGCACAGGGAGTTGGAGGCTGGAGTGGGGGCCTATTGGAGGTCGGATGGTGTGCATTTGAATGCTGGGGGCTTGGACATGTGGAGTTTGGCGCTGCAGGAGGGCATTGAGGTGGCCTTGAGGTTGTGGAGGAACGCCCGGAGTTGAGGTGGTCAAGTCCAGGCGTTGGTGGCGGAGGGGGGGGGTCCTTGGAGTTGGTCATGGTAGAAGCTGAGGACAATTGGGGGGGCCCCACGGTTGGGGCTGGACTCCCAGGTGGACCGAGAGGTTGTGGTGAATCGAGGGGGGGTCATTCGGTGGTGCCTTCGAGCTGGGCGTTACGGCTGGAGGCAAGAATGGCTCACCCTGGTTCGGCAGCTCGATGTTTTGGGGCTTCAAGGACCTCCCCCCATTGGGGGGTTTTACAGTATTATGTATGTTATGTTGCATTTGTTATTTAATAAACGGCTGCTGTGGCCATTACATTTCCAGTCGGTGGTCCGTGTTTTATTGGTTATGGGGCTCAATGGTGGGGAAGTGTAATGGTGGAAAAGGGGTTGTTAGAAGTGGGCTATTAAAGGGAATAAGAGGTGGCGAACGGGAATTAACCAATACCCTCGTCAAGCAATGGCCGGACTGAGGGGGGGCGGAGCCCCCTTTAGGGGAGGCCTACATGACTAGGGTTTGGTTTAGTGAGCTGGAGGGGAGGGTGGGTCAGAATAGGGTAGTGGGAGGGCTATAGGTAGGGATGAAGGTTAGGATAGGTAGTTTGAGCTGGGGGGGTGGAGTTAAGGGGTTAAATAGGGTGAGAGGAGGAAGACAGGGGGCCATTTTAGTTGGAGAGAAGAAGCTCCCGCCCACCCGTCCCTTTTTGTTTGGAGTATTTCGGGGATCGGGGTTTGGTTCGGGGGAAGGGTCTTGTGAGGTGGGTCATGTCACGGCGGCTTGTGGCGGTGGGTGGGGGTCCTTGGAGTTGGTCATGGTAGAAGCTGAGGACAATTGGGGGGGCCCCAAGGTTGGGGCTGGACTCCCAGGTGGACCGAGAGGTTGTGGTGAATCGAGGGGGGGTCATTCGGTGGTGCCTTCGAGCTGGGAGTTACGGCTGGAGGCAAGAATGGCTCACCCTGGTTCGGCAGCTCGATGTTTTGGGGCTTCAAGGACCTCCCCCCATTGGGGGGTTTTACAGTATTATGTATGTTATGTTGTATTTGTTATTTAATAAACGGCTGCTGTGGCCATCACATTTCCAGTCGGTGGTCCGTGTTTTATTGGTTATGGGGCTCAATGGTGGGGAAGTGTAATGGTGGAAAAGGGGTTGTTAGAAGTGGGCTATTAAAGGGAATAAGAGGTGGCGAACGGGAATTAACCAATACCCTCGTCATGAGAGATACCATAAAACAATGGCGGACAATGCACTTAAGAAGTCCAGGAAGAGACACCACTGCTGCCCCGACTTACCAGCCAAGCGGCGTCTGATTGACCCTGCACAATCATCTCAGAGGCGTGTTGTGCTCTACACCCCGTCCAGTGAGCTCCTGAGGTGCCTCGGACTCTTTCTACGTCGGAGGTGCTATAAGCTTGATCTTTCCCCTACACAGGCTATAGGATGGCTAAAAAATATCGACAACTATCTCCTTATTATGGGTTACCAACCCGTAAGTTTCCTGAGCTCAGGCAGCGTGGTCTTCCTCTATATGCTATGCCGGGACCTCATCTCCCCAGAGGCAGACAGCGTAGAACAGCTTCAAGTGTCGGTCCTGACCTGCTACTTCATCACCCACTGCTACACCGGCAATGAAAATGGGTATCCAGAAACACCATTCCTGGTGGGCTCAAGGACGGCCTTTTGGGACCGATGCCTGTCATACATCAACATTATGAGCTCCAAGATGATGCAGATCAATTCCAACCGCCAGATTTATAGCGAGACACTCGCTGAGCTGAAAGCTATAGGGCGATAAGACAACCTGTGTCCTGCGTGATCTGGATGGACAGAAGATGGATTAGAATGTAAAATTTTGTAAAGGGACCATGTTTTAGGGAGTTATTAAGATCTGAGACCACCATGTTATACATATATGTCATGTCAGTTATCATGACTCCTGGAGATTTAAGATCAGGATGTGAAAGACTCCAGGGTGCATTGTATGAACTCCTGGTTTATTACATGTCCCCCTCACAATCCACTCTGGCTTTTTTCCAAGCCCCTAGATCTTCTTATTTTTTAAATTGATATCTCTTAGAGATTTCAATATTGGAATTATACCGTATGGCTCTCAGAGCAGACATTGATTTTTCACATTGCTGCACTATGGTGCAAAGACATAAGTTTTCAGACTGGACTTTACAAATGCATGATTTTTATTTGGCTCGGAGCATTTCTTTATAGGTGACAACTGGAGAACCACGGACTAAGTTATTAACTGTACTTAACTTACTTCACAAAATCGTTCCCTGTTCCGAGCTCTCAGTCATGTGGCCCTGGAAGCTCTGTTGTGATCCAGTATTGACGACGTTTTGTCTATTGGTCACATGTCTTCCAGGATTCTAAATCATGCCCTGTTGACAGCACATCACCAGTGATGTCCGTTTTGGGGCTGGTGCTCTGTGCAAGGTGCAAGGTGCATGCGATGACCCATCGTACAGTAGCTGGATACATGCATGCACAGACCAAAGAAGAGTGCTTGTCCTCTTCTACAGTAAAGATAGCAGAGAAGTCAGAGGAAGGTAAAGAGCAATACCCAGGACAGAGCACTGCAGCTCATCCAATATAGTTTCGAAACTACTAACCCACTCTTCAACCTCAGCATCACAATGTCAAGTTTATCAACAAATGGTGCACAACAAGGAGGCGAATAGCAGCAGAAACCTCAATTTCAAAAAAGTGAAGATCAAGTACAGAGCATCACAAAGTCTTCTGAACAGAAGAAGAAGGCAGCATCTGGAAGCTTTGCTGAGACTTGAACTGTGTGATTTATACACCCAGCGCACTTAAGTTACTTAGGTAACATTGTTTCTGAAACATGCTGAATTTTCTTTTATTAAACTTAAACAGAACTTCATTGGTTTAATCTAGTCTTTTTATTTTTTTTATTTGAGGACTTTCATGTAATAAAGATGAGAGATGAATGAAAAAAATATAATCTACATTGTAAATCATGAATATGTAGTGCAAATTCTACAATGCTTGTTCTGTTTCATGTAGGATAAAGAAGTGTGTTTTTATTTATTTTTTTTATTTATAATTATTATTTATATTTGTGGCCCCCTCACAGCATACTGAGGACAGCGGCGTACATTCTATGGTGGGTGTGCTTGATATTGTTGTCCAGATCCCTTTACTTGACTAGAATATGACTGAGCTACACACAGTTTATATGACCAATGGACATCACTGGTCTAGAAAAAGGCTGCGGCGCTTACCACCTTTATTTCTGGTTTATTTCCGATATTGGTTACCTACCATATGGACATCTTTTTCAGGGTTCTTGCCCCTTGTAAGTAAAGAGCATGGTACTGAATTAAATGCCTTTGGCTGGTTTCACACGGGCGTTGCGGATTGGGGCCAGATGCGTTCAGAGTGCGTTTAGTGAAACTCGCACTATTTTGCAAGCAAGTTCAGTCAGTTTTGTCTGCGATTGCGTTTAGTTGTTCAGTTTTTTCCGCGCGGGTGCAATGCGTTTTGATGAGTTTTTCACGCGCGTGATAAAAAACTGAATGTTTACAAACAACATCTCTTAGCAACCATCAGTGAAAAACGCATCGCACCCGCACTTGCTTGCAGATGCAATGCGTTTTTCACGCAGCCCTATTCACTTCTATGGGGCCAGGGCTGTGTGAAAAATGCAGAATATAGAACATGCTGCGATTTTCACGCAACGCAGAAGTGATGCGTGAAAAAGAACGCTCATGTACACAGACTTATTGAAATTAATGGGTCAGGATTCAGTGCGGGTGCTATGCGTTCACGTCACGCATTACACCCGCACGGAAAACTCGCTCGTGTGAAAGGGACCTTTGACGCCACAGCTTTGAGGTTGTACTGCTTCTCAATGAGGAGATCAGGGTGTTGTCTCAGAGTCCTTATAACAAATGCATTGACATCAAAGGGTATTTTTTGGTTTACTTTTAAGCCAAATTTTTACTGTGATTCAATATTGTCACACAATAAAGCAAGTACAAATGGGTGAGTACTAGAGATAGTGAATTTCCCAAAATATGTTTCTAGTCCAGTTTGGTTCAATCGCCTATCAGATTGGATTTTTTCAAAATAGATTTGGTCTGAATACAAAGAGCTCCAGTTGGCCTCAAAACTAGTATATCAAACTCCTGGGTTTATATGAGCGTGAGCATCTTCTTTTTCTTGTTCTATCTACTATATATATATATATATATTTGAAATTGCATAGAATGAAAGTTTACGTGCAACTTAACAAGCATTATGTTAATATTTTGCTTTAAAGGAAACCTGCGACCTCCAAAAACCATCCCAAGCCCCCAGCAGTACCTAACAGTAGCCAGCAGCGTGTTTCCGACGATAATTTTCTTCCTGAAGGCCGATGTGGCTAAAGCTCAGAAAACGTTCTTTTATCCCCTGCCAGCGCGCTTCTCTAGTCATGCTTAAAGTAAAGGGGGCAGCGGCCTCCTTTCTTCAAGTCAAGATAACCACGCCCTCTTCCCAGCTCCTTTGCTGTGACTGACAGCGCTTATGCAGATAGTTCGGCAAAGCCAGCCGAACTGTCGGCTGTCAGTCACAGCAAAGGGGCGGGGAAGGGTGTGTGGTTATATTAACTTGAAGCAAGGAGGCTGCTGCCCCCTTTACTTTAAGCATGATTAGAGAAGTGCTCCGGCAGGGGATAAAAGAACGTTTTCTGAGCTTTAGCCGCATCGGCCTTCATGAAGAAAATTATCGTTGGAAACACACTGCTGGCTACTGTCAGGTACTGCTGGCAGCTTGGGATGGTTTTTGGAGGTGACAGGTTCTCTTTAAAATGATCAACTGCAAGTTAAGTTTGCCTGGCTGCCACTTCATTTAACGTTATTCAAGAAAACTGCTTACAATCTGCCAGAGCTTGTTATATTCAATGTCAACCCCTCTGCATAACCTCAGACTGAGCTCAGAACATATCCATGTCACATCAGAGTGGGCAGTCTGAATATGTGAAACCAGAACACTGAACAGGCGGACAATTACCCATACACGGACAAAGTATTAAATGCATAAAAACACAACTATATATGAAGATTATATGTAGACAGTAAGATATCATTGTTCAGGAAATGGAAATTCACAAGACACAAGGCTTCATGTAGAACACAAGTGATGACATATATACCAAAGAGACAGGTCATGTGGCTTCTAAGGAGCCAATAAAGAGAGGAGGACCACTACATATTAAACTGACCATACACATTATACAGTGATCCCTCAGGATACAATATTTTCAACATACAGTGGTCTTTCCTGAGCCATCAGAAGTTCAAAATAGACTCAACATACAATGCCTCAGACTCAGATCTAACCAATGAATATGGCCATTTTATTGGTAAAACACCTTTACTGGTTGTCTAGTAGCTCCTCTGTGGTACTACATGTTCTTTATTGCCCCCTGTCTGTGCCAATATGCGCTACTCCTTTGGACACCAGGTGGGCGATGGTTTCATTTTATTTCTCTGGTACATGTATGCACTATGCAAGACCCTGAAGAAGCTCCTGTCCTCATCACAGTGATTTATATCTTCCAGCATCTATTTCTGTCTGTTTTCATGGGGACTTGCTCAGTCTGTCTAAGTTATCTGCTTATTTTTTCTTAAAACTTCACTATACTTATTCTGGGAAAACATTTTTGGGCTTTGGAACCAGTTACTGGTTTTCCATAGAATTATAAACAATGGTCGTCCTGAAACCAATTATATATTGCAACTTGAGGGACCACTGTACTTTTGTAGTTTGAACCTGCCAAGAACTGCAGTGTGTGGGGAACTCCCAACTCTCCATGACAGATGATGTTGAGGGCAATGACGAATCATAATAGGGGCATTTGAGTTAGTAGCTGTCAGGAATGTTGAGTTATGATCTAATTCCAGCCATGATCTAATTCCAGCCATTTGCTGTCAGCTAGCAGAGGAAGCAGACTCCACAGGGGGCCTGGCTTCAAAACAGACCAAATGTTTACAGTTTACACCCCACTCAACCCCACTAGCAACTTAACTTCTCTAGCAGGATGAATGCTGGAGGGGAGGGGGCTAAGTTAGTCATCAGAATAAAAGAATCAAACAGACATCATGGAACCGGGAGTTCATAAGGGATTATAAATTGCCCGTCCATCACAGGCATGAACCAGTTACATATATGCAACCCTTGGACCAAGACGGACAGCCCCTGTTTGTAAATAGGGTGCCAGGAAGTAGAGATAGGGAGATCTCCCAGTAGGAACCAAATAACAGCATCATGTTTGGTCCCAGAACTATCTTCCTGTGACCTTCGGTATGGAGCTATGGACCATAATGGGTTTTGTGGATCTTTGGCTACCAGGACAAGGAAGGGGGAGTGGACTCATCCCAGAGGAAGGGAGGAGAGTTGTTTCCTGAGGCGATGTGAGGTAATTCAACAAACTTTATTCAGACACAAACAATATAACAAAGGTTATAAATTGTCATATCTATATAGCCTACAGGTGGCAGTAAACATGTTAACATGTATAACTCCTAACATCCTCCCTTTCTTGTGAAATCAAGTAATATATAACATAAGATGATTGGATACCACAATACATTCCAAAGGTGACAATGTTTTTTTTTATAATGTATCTAGCATACAAAATCCTTATATCTTGTTGGTCTTCTAATAACCCTAGTTCAAGTACGTCTTGGTGTGGCAGGAGCTTCACATTGTTGCATATGATCATCCATCCCTGTTTCTTTGGGAGTTGTCTCATCTGGAGATGTACCTGGTGTAATCACTTCACTTGTTTCAATGTCAGATTTGTCATCTGCAGTCCTCAGAAACTTCCTATTCCTTCTGTACAACTGTCCATTTGCTTCCACTTTATAAGATCGTGGAGCAACTTTCTCCAAACAAATACCTTGTTGCCAAATTTCATCTGTTGACGACGGCGATGGTTGTATTCGCACTGGCTGACCAATGCTTAGTTCGGGAAGTTCCTTGGCTCCTTTATCATATTATGCCTTTGCTTTTTTGCGTCTTTCAGTTAGGTTCTCGACCACTCCTTTTATAACCTTTGGAAACAGCAGTTTCTGAGCAGTCGGAAGTAAAGTCCTGGTCCTTCTTGACATTAGCCGTTGTACAGGACTACTGCTGGTGCCTTCTGATGGGGTATTTCTCCAGTCAAGAACCGCTTTCCAGATATCCTTGTCATCTCGTTTAGCTTTCTTTATGAGTGTTTTTGCTATTTTTACAGTAGCTTCAGCTTTACCGTTGGACTGACTGTGATATGGGGATGATGTAAGATGTTCAAATTCCCACTCTCTACAAAATCGTGCAAACTCTGAGCTGACAAACTGTGGTCCGTTATCTGTAATTACAGAATCAGGGATTCCATGTCTGCTAAAATGTGCTTTGCAACAATCTATAATTGTTTTAGAGGTGGTATCAGAAACTAAATAAATTTCCCAGAAATCTGAATAATAATCAACAATTATTAAGTAATCTTGTCCTGTTAAGGAAAATAAGTCCATGCCTAGTTTGCTCCAGGGTAGAGTGGGCAATTTGTGAGTCATCAGAGGTTCTTTTGTTTGTTTATGCATATACTCATTGCAAGTATTACAGTTCTTTATTGCCTCTATAATCTCTGGGCCCATGTGTGGCCAAAAGATGACATCCTTGGCCTTGCGAAGGCATGCTTCTATTCCTAAGTGGCTAGAATGAGTCCTCGCTATCATTTCTGGGCGCATGTTTTTTGGTATGATGACTCTGTGTCCTTTATACAGAATTCCATTTTGTATGCTTATCTCATCTCTAAAGCCCCAGTAGTCCCTGATACAAATCGGTATTTTTTCTTTCTGGTCTGGCCATCCTGTAAGAACAGTAGTTTTTAATGCTTGCAAGACTTCATCTTGTTCTGTGAACTTCTGAATTTGTTGTAGGCGCAAATCAGACACTCTTAGATATTCTGCAAAGTTTATCCCTTCCAGTTCCTTAGAAAAGGCATCCTCTGATTGCATCAAGAAAATCTCATAATCTGGGGTGTCCTTGTCCATTGTTTTGTGAGGTAATGCTGCTCTTGATAAGAAGTCTGCAATATACATTTCTGATCCTTTTTTATAAACCACATTAAGGTTGTATTTTTGCAACTGTAACATCATGCGCTATAGACGTTTTGGTGCTACTAGGAGAGTTTTTTTTAAAAATGCTCTCTAGTGGCTTATGATCAGTCTCAATGTTAATAATATTTTTTCCATGTAAGTACAGATTAAACTTCTGGCATGCATATACAATGGCAAGACATTCCTTTTCAATCTGGGCATATCTTTGTTCTGTTGAAGACAGTGTACGTGATGCAAACGTCACTGGCTGACCTCCTTGCAAAAGTGTTGCTCCAAGACCTTTTTCACTGGCATCACATTGGACTGTTACTTCTTCTTTGACATTGTAGTATCTCAAAACTGGATGTTTAGTAACAATATCTTTTATTTGCTTGAGGGCTTCATCATGGCTGGATTGCCAGGCCCACAAGCTGTCTTTGTCTGTCAGTCTGCGTAGTGGTTCACATACATCCGAAAGATGTGGTAAGAATTTTGAAAGGTAGTTTACAAACCCTAGCAGTCTCTGAACTGCTTGTACATTGTCAGGCTTTGGTACCTCTAAAATTGCTCTGACTTTTTCTGGATCAGGACGCAGGCCTTCTGCTGTGAGTAAATGTCCCATGTATGGTACCGAAGATAGCCTCAATCTCAGCTTCTTTTTATTGAATTTTAGGTTCAGCTTTCGTGCTCTCTCTAAGAGTCCTATCAAATTCTTGTCATGATCCTTTGTGGCCTCCTCTGTAGTGTCACCACAGCCATACACCAATATATCATCTGCAATAACTTCCACTCCGGGCAGGTCTTCTACTGCTTCATGTTGTCTACGTTGATATTCTTCTGGTGCAGTAGCAATCCCAAAAGGCATGCGTAGCCATCGGTAATGCCCAAAGGGAGTTCAGAATGTAGTGAGATAACTGCTTTTAGTGTCCAGTTTTACTTGCCAGAAGCCATCCTTAGCATCTAAGACAGAAAATACTTTTGCATTTGTTAAACTTGGCAGGATTTCCTCTATAGTGGGCATTGGATAATGTGAGCGTTTTAGTGCTTTATTTAAGTCTTTGGGATCAATGCATATTCGCAGCTTGCCTGGTTTCTTAACAGCAACCATACTACTTATCCATGTCGTAGGTTCTATGACCTTTTTTATCACTCCCAGTGTCTCTAATCTCTCTATTTTCGCCTTTAAGTCTGCTTTAAGTGGAGCCGGCACTCTACGTGGTTGGTGTTGAACAGGAGGTATTGCTTCATCTATTTCTAGGTGATACTCTCCAGGTAGACACCCTAGTCCTTTGAAAATGTCTCTATATTCAGTTGTGATCATTTCATAAGAAAAGGGTGAAGTTGTAGTTGTTTGCTGGTCATCATGTAATAATACATTATGTTCTACATTCAGTGTAAGGAGGCCCATTTTCTGACATGTTTCTGTTGAGAGAAGTGGTTTGTGTTTACCTTGGACAACTTGGAATTGCAGTGTATATGTTTTATCTTTATATGTACAATTTAGATTACATTGGCCCATAGGTATCATATAGGTATCATTGTACCATTTTAATTTGACATTACTCTTCTGTAATGTTGGCTTTCCTTCTTTAACAATTTTGCAATAGTCTTTGTATGTCATAAGGTTGCAGGTGGCCCCACAGTCTAACTGACAGTGTAACCTTTCCCCTGCTTCTCTGTCAATGCTGAGTTCTAGTGGTACAAACCACTGTGACCCCGGACTGCTTACTGCTCCTATTTTATGAATAATAGTGAATACTGATTCTTCTGAGCTGCTGCTCTTGATCTGTGCAGCCATATGTATTCTGGCATTTGCTTTCTGCCTGCATACTCTAGAAAAATGATTTTGCTTTTTGCATTTACTACAGGTTTCTCCATATGCAGGACAGTGGTCTCTCCCCCAGGGGTGATTGTTTCCACAGTATCTACATCTGATTGTTTTTACTTTGCTTTCTTTCATGGGCTTTTTATATGTTTTAGCAGTATAATGTACGGCTTCAGTTTCACTTTTGCTTTCTTGCATTGCTTGTATTTGCATTTCTGTAAGTTCATGGCTTCTACACATATCAATGGCTCTCTGTAGGTTCAGGTCTGGTACTCTGAGCATTCTCTTTCTAGCATTAATATCTTTTGATCCCAGAACTATTCTGTCTCTGATAAGTTCATCATGTAATACTCCAAACTCACATGTAGCAGCAAGCTGCCTCAGTCTAGTCACATACTGATCTATAGTTTCCAATGGGCCTTGGTTTGTGGTATTGAATATGTACCTCTCATAAATGATGTTACGTGAAGGCATAAAATGGCTCTGTAATGCATCCAGAGTTTTCTCTATGTCCTGCTTGTCGGCATCAGAGAGTGAGAGGTGCTGATAAATACGCAGACCGTCTCTCCCCATAACTGAGCGCAGTGTCGCTATCCTTACCTTGGAGTCTTTCTTATCAAGTTCAGTTGCCACCTCATAATCTTCCCACTGGGATTTGAAATATGTCCAGTTAACTGCCAGGTCCCCTTTACAGTCCATGGGAGATGGCACAGGGAAGTTGTTTGCAGCCATTTTCTGTAACACTGTGTGTATCTTAATAATAAATTACCAGAGAAACAATTCTTGTTGATCTTTTGTTCTGATATTAGGACTTTAGTGGTTTCTAAAACACCAAAGCCCTCTCCACTTCTGACACCATGTTTCCTGAGGCGATCTGAGGTAATTCAACAAACTTTATTCAGACACAAACAATATAACAAAGGTTATAAACTATCATATCTATATAGCCTACAGGTGGCAGTAAACATGTTAACATGTATAACTCCTAACAACTGTCAGAAGCGGACACCGTCTATTGAAAAATGAAATTTTATGTCACTGAAAAAAAATTTAAGCACGCATGTAACACAACAGATGTGGGCCTGGTCAGGTCACTGTCAGAAGCAGACACCATCTATTGAAAAATAAAATTTTATGCTCGCTCAACACTAGTCATCAGACGGACATCAAAACGCTGCAAGCAGCGTTTTGGTGTCCGTCTCCAAAGCGGAATGGAGACTGAACTGATGCAAACTGATGCATTCTGAGCGGATCCTTTTCCATACAGAATGCATTAGAATGCAAACTGATCCGTTTTGGACCGCTTGTGAGAGCTCTGAACGGATCTCACAAACGGAAAGGCAAAACGCGAGTGTGAAAGTAGACTAAGAGAAACATAAAGGCAAGACTTCAGAAAAAACTTCAGCTAATCAGAAGAATTCAGATTTCTGTAGATAGGAGGATCATACTTTAGCACAACCAGCACAGTGATGGTGTGGGAAATGTTCTCTTGGCACACCCTAGATCCCCTGTTACCTGTGTATGGATGTTTGGACAGTAGGGCTTACCTAAGCATTGTTGCTGACCAAGTTCATCCTTTCTTGGCAGCTGTATACCCTATGACAGAAGGGCATGTTCAGCAGGACAACAGTTCTATAGTTATGGATTGGCTTTAGGAACATGTCAGCAAGTTTTCCTTGCTACCTTGGCCTTAACAGTCCAGATAGGGGCGTAGCTATAGGGGGTGCAGAGGTAGCAGTCGCTACCAGGCCCAGGAGTCCTTGTGCCACATAAGACACTGGTATTATAGAAAGTGCATACTGGTCAATTTACACCTCTGGCTGCAGGGAAGAGGTTAGGTTAAGAATTTGGCATGAGGGGGTGCCCTTTCAATGTTTGCCTCTGGCAGCAGAAAGGCTATGTGCTCCCCTGCCCCTTGCCAACAAGCACTGAGGGACTGGGACCCAAGCTGAACTCTTGCACCAGGGCCCATGAGCTTTTAGCTACGCCTCTGAGTCCAGATATCTTAATCCTAAAATTAAGATGAGGTAGAATTGTCTAGTCAGAGCAGCAACTCCTGGATGATATCCTGTGAACATATATTCCTGAAGAAAATGTCAACACCTACTGGAATGTATGCTATAACAAATTGCTGCATATTCTTTGTAGAATGAAACATTTTAGATCCTTTCTGGATAATAAACATTAACACAGCTTTACTGAAATGCACCATTATTATTCAATTGGCCAATAAATGGCAATATGAATGATGCAATGCAATATTAAAGTGGTTGAATATTGAAGTGATAAAGCACAATGAATAATTAATGTTCACTGATATACTGGCCCTGAAGTAATCTTCCTTTCAAGGTTAATCTCATTCTTCTAACTTAGCAGAGTTGTGCCCAGAATGCCACCAGTCTGAGAATGTGATTTGACTTTTCTACTTGGTGTGACTTGCTTCTAGTAAACAATTACTATTCTAATCTTGCATCAGCTTTCAGGTTTTCTTGTGCTTATGATACAGCATATTTTCCCATATGTAAGAGAATAAGATTAGAGTTTGCTACTTTAGGTGATTGAAAAGTGGATTGTATTCATTTTGGTGCAGTTGATGCATTGTATTAAAATTAGATACTTTATTCTGACTCCACTTTAAATAATGCCACCCTAAAGCAATGAATGTAACCTAAAGATATAGATGGATAGAGAAAGTGGTCAGTATTATGAAACTCTCCCCAGGTACATAATAAAGACTCACTTATAAGTAATATTTTAAAGGGCATCTGTCAACAGATTTGTGTCTATGACACTGGCTGAACTGCTACTTGTGCACTTGGCAGCTGAAGACATCTGTGTTTGTCCCATGTTCATATGTGCCCACATTGCTGAGAAAAATGAAGTTTTAATATATGTAAATTAGTCTCTAAGAGCAATAGGGGCATTGCCGTTACACCTAGAGGCTCAGCTCCCACTAAAACTGTTAAACCCCCTATACTTTGATTGACAGGGCTAGGTATTGTCAACGTGATCAAGCCTGCACCTGTTGCTTCAGTATCTGGCACAGACACAGTACTGGATAGAGGCTCAGTGGTAGGTCTCGTCAGTCATCCAGGTCAAATATTTACATACATGTTAAGGGTCTATACTCTCAGGATTATCTGACAGCTCTTATTTGTAAGGCAATGGGCACATTTTCAAAAATCTGGACTACCTGAAACTCATACTGTATTGTAATAGGTTTTGTTATTTGTCTAGGTTGTGAATTCTTTCTTTTTCTGTAAAGAGAGATTCAAAAAGGATCATGCAAAAGTAAAGACCTGTAGTTAAAGAAAATTCTGTTCTCGAAAAATGAAAGCTATGTTGTGAAGTCACTTTTCTTTTTGACTGTTTTCATGAATCTGCCCCTTTGTGTACAGGTTAGTTTAAATCTGTATACAAAGGGGCAAGTTTAGGACACTGCAGCAGGAAAAAGCTTTTTGCGTGTTGGAACTTGCAAGAATGGGTTCTGTTGTGACAGTAGAGCACATTTCTTGGAACCAAAACTGTATTTTATGTTGGTTGAAGCAATCTGAAACCATTGGCTGTTTATATCATGGCAAACTCCGGGTCACCCAAAGACTTTTGGAAGAGACAATGAACAAGATTCGAACTATGTATTAGCATAGTCCTAGAAAGTCAACCAGGCTGACTTATATGGAACTACAAGTGCCACAAACCACAATATGACATATCTTATGAAAATATATGTTTTGTAAGCTATACAGATCACAACCTCTTCAGGAGCTGAAACTGAATGACAAACTGAAATGCCATGATTTTTGCATTGACTTAGTTACATAGTTGTTAAGGTTGGAAAAAGACAAAAGTTCATCAAGTTCAACCTGTAATCCTGCTATATCGATCCCTGGATCAATGTCCATCTTCCTTTTAAAAAGGGGTTGGGTCAAAGGGAAAGGGTGTGTAAAACAAGATTTCTATACCTTTGTCATAAGCCTCAATGTTATTTTGAATTAAAAAGTAATCTAAACCTTTTTTGAAGCCATCTACTGTATTTGCAGTGACCAGCTCCTGCAGCAGGCTATTCCAGAGATCCACAGCCCTTACAGTAAAGAATGTTTGTCACCTCTTCAACCATTAAGCATAGGGTGGATCAATCATGCTTTGGGGTTGTGTTGCAGCCAATGGCACAGATAACATTTCATGGGTAGAGGGAAGAATGGATTCAATGAAATTCAAGCAAATTGTGGAAGAAAACATAACACCAACTGTGAAAAGAGGATGGCTTCTACAAATCGATAATGATCCTAAACACAAGTCAAAATCCACAATGTTAGCCCAGTGGTCCGTGCTGGCCCTGCTGTCTCTACCAGCAGGCACAGGTGCCGGACTCCCTCTGTCCCTCCCAAAAGGTAGCCACGCATACTGGACCACGGATTGGGTCCCTTGATGTAACCGCAGTATAGAGGATGTGGCTGAGGTGGTGCATTCTGGCTCGACGAACACCCTGCGGAAGGCTTCTAGGAAGGCCTGTAGATCCATTATGATTGGGTTATTCCTTTCGCAGAGAGGGTTGATCCAGGCCAGTGCCTCTCCAGCCAGGTGTGACATAAGAAAAGCCACTTTGGCTCGGTCTGAGGCAAATTGGTGAGGCAAGAGTTAAAAATAAACGGTGCATTGATTTGTGAACCCCCGGCACTGATTAGGTTCACCATTGAAGCGTGGAGGAGCTGAAAGGTGAGGTCCAGATCCTGGTACATAGGAAGATGGCGGAAAAGGAGCCGGGCTAACCGTGGCAGAGGTGCCCGATGATGCTAGGTTAGCAGACATCAGGTCATTTAGATGCATATTTACATTACGTAAATAGGACAGGATTTGATCCTGGCACTCACACTGTTGAGCCAACTCCTGGTGTAACTCGGTGAGACTAGGAGGGTTCAGATCAGCGGGGTTCATAGCCTGAGCTAACTGTAATGCAAGTGAGTGTGGACTGCAACACTGACTGGCTATACTCTGGAGGGGCGTGACTAAGCATCTACCTGGTCTTCACTAGAGCCTTTTACGGTGAGGATAGGCTTGGGCTGTTAGGATAGTTTCCAGTTGCCACCCCTGAGGAGGGGGTCAAAGATACCGGTGCAAGCACCGAGGGGAAGTACGTGGTCAGGAGGTCCAAAGTCAGGGCAGTCAGTGATAAAGCAAAGTCCGTAAACTAAGTCCAATGTCAGAGGCAGGTGGCAAACAAGCAAAATCCGATAAATCCAAAAGCAGACTCCGGTACACAGAAAAGCAGAACTCCAAAAACACCTTTGCACTAGGAACTAGACAAGCTAGTGACCATGAGTTGCTCAGGCATCTTCCTGGGGCAGAAAGTGCCTTTAAATACTTCCTGCAATCCAGCCATAGGCTGGGGAGACAGATGGCGTGTACGTGCTGCCTCACAAGGGTGGAGAAACACACCCATGAAAGCCTTAACAAACCAGTACAGGACTTGGGCAGGAAGTAGGCTCTGGGCAGTGGCGTACATACAGGGGTTGCAGGGGTCGCAGTTGCGACCAGGCCCGACACTCCAGGGGGCCCGGCCGCCTGTGGACCCCTGGCCCCTGCAGTAGTGCCACTCAGACTCAGGTGTGGGCCCGCGGCAGCGGCGGCGGCGGCAGGTGACAGGGAGATGAACGCTTCCATTGTGGAAGCGCTCATCTCCATAGTGATCTGTATCGCCGTCCTCAGGACATCGATACAGATTGCTGTGCTGCGGCCGGGCAGGGGAGGGAGGCGTCTCCCTTCCCTGTTCCTCTGATAGGCTGCGGGCCTTGTGCCGGCAGCCTATCAGAGCGGTGCAGGCGGCGCGATGACGTCATCGAGCCGCCTGAGCTGTACAGCGCAGGACACAGACCAGAAGAGGCCTGCATCGCATCGCTGCTAAGGAGGTAAGTATGAGGGTTTATTATTTTTTTTTAATACCGGACTTTACTTGGGACATGAGGAGACATTTGATACTGGAAAATGGGGGGGGGGGGCAGGTTGGCACTTGATACTGGAAAATGAGGGGGGGGGGGGACGTTGGCACTTGATACTGGAAAATGAGGGGGGGAGTTGGCACTTGATACTGGAAAATGAGGGGGGGAAGGTTGGCACTTGATACTGGAAAATGATGGGGGGAATTGGCACTTGATACTGGAAAATGAGGGGGAGGGCGGTTGGCACTTTATACTGGCACACAGGGCGGTTGGCACTTGATACTGGCACACAGGGCGGTTGGCACTTGATACTGGCACAATATTGGGGGCACTATTGGGGACCACAGGGCACAGTATTGGGGTAGTAGGATGTTTTGTCCAGAAGATGGTAGGATGATGGAAAAGTAGTAAACTAAGATTTTTTTTTTGTCAAACTGCAGAGATTAAAAACGGCGTAAAAATGGTGGTCTGGTCTGAAAGGAGAAGACGAGGACAGAGAACATCTGCATCGAAGGAGACGTCACTGGATGTAAGAGGTATGGGCGCGATTTATGGGTGGGGCTGTGTGTGTGTGTGTGGTTTGAGGGCGGGTGGGTACACAGGGGCCCCATAATCTCCTATTGCCCAGGGGGGCCCATGGATCAGTTTCGCACCGGGGCCCCATGGATTGTGTGTACGCCACTGGGATGGAGTATGGCAGCAGGAGGGAAAGACGGAGCCTGGCACCCGTGCCCGCTGGTAGAGGTAGCAGCGCTGGTACGGACTGCTTAGCTAACACACAATACACTACCTTAAAAGGCGCAAGCTGAAGATTTTACCATGGCCCTTAAAGTCCCCTGATCTTAAAATCATTAAAATCTGTGGATAGACCTCAAAAGAGCAGTGCATTCAAGACAATCCAGGAATCTCAAAGAACTGTAAGACTTTTGCAAAGAAGAATGGATCCGTCAAGAGAAAATTGAAAGACTCTTGGCTGGCTATAAAAAGTGCTTGCAAACTGTAATACTTCCCAAAGGGGTTGCTACTAGGTAATAACCATTCAGGATGCCGAAAGGTTTGCTTCAGGACCTTTTCCTTTTTTGTTATTTTAAAAATGTAAAAGATGAAAATAAAAAAAATTTTTTGCTTAAAATATAGGGAATGTGCCACATTTAACGTTATGCCTTTTGGAGATTAACTGTTCACAGTAACAGTAATTTTGACAAACGTTTTTCATGCCACCATAAGGTCTGCAAGGCTATCTGCACACATATCCCTTGTTGCTGTCATGGGTGATTTATCAGAGTTTCAAAAAGGGATTATTATTGGCTTTCGGGCCAAGGGTAATTTTTCTGAACTGAACTGTTTGCATGCTGCTCTGGCAAAAGTGTATTGTGAGTGGACAAATGAAACCATTGTGAATGAAAAATATGGAAACTGCAGAGCACCTCGTGCCACTGATGTAAGAGGTGAGCATCGACTACAAAAGTGCACGAGGGTGGACCGACGCGCTACAGTGGAGCAGCTCACCGCCAAAATGAACAAGTGGGCTACCAGATGTGTGGTAAAACAAGAGTTCAGTGAACCCTACTGCATATGGGGCTCTGAAGCAGATGGATGGTCACTGCACCATTGCTAACAAAGTTGCATCGGCAGAAAAGGCTTAAATTTTTGCAGTAGTATCGAAAATTGGACCTCCACTGATTGGCAAAGGGTTTCCTTCTCCGATGAGTCATGTTTTTTGCTTCATCATACAGAGACATTGGAGTGTCAGGCGAGAAACATCAGAGAACAAACACCCTGCAAACACTGCTGGACGAACACAAGCTAGTGGTGTCAGCGTTATAGTCTGAGGAATGTTTTGTGGCATTCTCTGGGCCCACTCATCTACTGTATGTGGAAGACACTCTCAATCCATTCTTGCAAATCATATACACCCATACATGCTGGTTGGAAGAGCATGTCCTAGGCCAGGGGTGCACAACCTATTTTGGTCTGAGGGCCGCATTGTCGCATTGTTCTGTCTCCTGGGGCCACAAAAAAAAATTGAGCTGCTTAAGGCTACTTTCACACTAGCGTTCGGGGCTCCGCTTGTGAGCTCCGTATGAAGGGTCTCACAAGCATCCCCCGGGTGTCCGCCTGGCCGTGCGGAGGCAAACAGATCCGTCCAGACTTACAATGTAAGTCAATGGGGACGGATCCGTTTGAAGTTGACACAATATGGCTCAATTTTCAAACGGATCCGTCCCCCATTGACTTTCAATGTAAAGTCTGGACGGATCTGTCTGAACTACTTTCACACTTAGAATTTTTTCTAAACTATAATGCAGACGGATCCATTCTGAACGGATCCAAACGTCTGAATTATAGGAGCGGATCCGTCTGTGCAGATACCAGACGGACCCGCTCTGAACGCAAGTGTGAAAGTAGCCTAAACTGTAAAAGTTTACTGCATGAAAACTATAACTTGTTTTGCATCATTAATATTTAGTATACATTGATGCATTCATATAGCAATACCACACAGGAGCAGATAGAGCAGTTGATTATGAACGGTTCCTTCCCAATAACTGCCTGCTCATCAGTTGAGGTGAAAAGCTTCATTTACATTGCTACTACCATCTCTCATCTTCATACAGATTCATTGTTTCTGGACAGCAGAGCTTTGTTCACAGATTTAATGTGCTGCATGACAGATCAATTCACCCAATCGGCAGCACACTTACATAGGCCGATTATCAGGAACAAGCATTCATAGTAACATTCGTACCTGATAACCTACAATCAGGTTGCGTAAACCCGCCATTGGATTGCCAATTATTTCATACTAGAATTTTCATGCACCACTGCATGTTTTGAATGGCACAGAGGCCTACTAAAAAGCCATGAAAAATATGAGAAAATTCCTCATAACAGGATTGGGAGTACAAATATATGCTGTGTTATGCAGTTTATTTATGTATCCTGCTCACAATAAACAGAACAAGGTTTACATACCAGTAACAGTTAAATAACATATACTGCACAGTACAGTACTACATAAATGTTAATTAGAGATTAGTAAAATAAACTTTAGAACTGCAAATATAAAAGCAACTGGGTGTTGAGTTCAGCAAATTTTTAGTTTGTGAAAGAGGAGTTAGTGTGATTTCTGGGGTTGCATATTTTTCGCAAGTTTTTGGATGTTAGGTCTCAGCTCAGTTGTGGCTAGTTGCAGAATTGACTGAAGATTCTCATTAGTAAGTCTGCTCCTAAATTTTGATTTGCTAATGTTCATAATAGAAAATGCCTGCTCGCAAGAGTATGTTGACCCAAACAGGCAGGCATAAATAGCTGCTCTTTCACACAATTTTGGATATTCATCTCCTGGCACACATTTATAGAAGGTAAGTAAATCCCCTTCCTTAAACTTGTTTCGTAGACTGTCACATGACTGTAGATCAATGAGTTCCAGATGGAATTCTGGGGGTGCTTCATCAGGAATAACTGAAAATGGGTCTGCAAACATTTCAAAACCCTTTTTCTCATTTTTAAAATCAGTGAAGCGGTGCTCAAATATGGACTGGAGATGTGCAAGTTTTGCGACATACACAGACATGTTTGCGCCACTGACAAACTTTTGTCGGCATGCTGGGAAATGCACAAGATTGCCATTTTCAAGGTGAGATTGGAACAATTTTAGTTTGGATTGAAATGCAAAGATAGAGTTACAAAGATTACTAACAAACTGATTTTTCCCTTGTAGTTTTGCATTCAGTGCATTCAGATGTTGTGTGATATCTACCAAGAAAGCAAGGTCATACAGCCACTTGTCATCTTGTAGTTCTTCAACTATTTTATCCTACCGAACAAGAAATAATTTTATTTCTTCCAACAATTCAAAAAAACGTTGCAAGGTTTTTCCCCGGCTCATCCACCTTACTTCTGTATAAAAAACTAGGTCCTGATATTCAGCATCAATCTCTTCTAGAAAAGATTTAAACTGCCGATGGTTAAGTCCTCGCGATTTTATGAAGTTGACAACTTTCATTACATTTTCAAATCCAAGCTCTTTTCCACACAGGGATTGTTGGTTGATGATGCAATGAAACTGAATCAGATGGTGCTTGTGCTCTCCAAGGTGTTGCCTTAACAGAGAAACCATACCACTTTTGGAGCCTATAATGGCTGGAGCTCCATCAGTAACAATTCCAACTAGCTTACTTAAATCTAGATCCATCTTGGCACATAATTTCAATATACCGCTTAACAAATCACTTCCCTTTGTTTGCCCTTGAAATGAGATCATTCCAAGTAATCCCTCAAAAAAATAAAAATCTGTGGTGATCCCCCGAATAAAAACCAGAAGTTGAGCAGTGGAACTGATATCTGTTGACTCATCTGCCGTCAGAGAAAATAAAATACATTTTTTTGCCTTTTCTTCCGTCTGTCCTGAAACATCTGCAACCATATCAGCAATCCTGCGTTGAACAGTCATACGACTGAGGCTAATAGATTAAAAAATTTTAACAGACTCTGGGCATAGTTTCTGTGAAGAGACAATGAGGCTCTTTTTTACAAAGTCACCATCTGTGAATGGTCTGGAAGACTTTGCAATCAATTCTGATATTTCATAACTAACTTCCATAGCCATTTCACTTTCTTTAGATATCTTGGTGAACATAGTCTGCTGTACAGTTAGGCTGCGCTGTAAAGATAAGATCTTCTGTTTGCGCAATTCTCCCTTACATTGCTCAAAATTGGAATGTTTGGTTTCGTAGTACAGCTTAACATTGAATTCCTTCGGCACTGCAACTACACTTTTGCAAATTAAGCAAACTAGCTTTCCTCTTTCTTCAATAAAGAAGAATTTTTCTGTCCAGGTCTCATTAAATATCCTGTTCTCATCTGCAATTTTTCTCTTCTTTGCACTGCCTGCAGCATCCATTTTAGGTATGTGCAGCAAAGACCCTTAGCTGTCTCAGATCTGTAAAAATCATATCACATATAAGTTGAGGAACAGGAAAATTTATAATGTAACTGTAATTTTTTATATTTTTTGTAATGTATCAGGGCAGTGATATTGACCATTTTTATAATATACTTTAATTATTGAAATTGTCTATTAGAAAAATAGCTCTAAAGTGGCCCATTTTGAGCCTTAGCAGCGCTCCTCTGTCTTCTGTTTATATAACTGTGGAGACGCGCTCAACACTGACTGTGTTATGTAAGCAGAAGACAGAGGAGCATTGCTAAAGCTGAGAAAGGGCCACTTTAGAGCTAATTTTCTAATAGAAATGTACAATTTAAAGTATATTACAAAAATGGTCAGTATCACTGCCCCGATACATTACAAAAATAAAATGACAGTTACATTTTAAACTTTCAGATAAGGTTTAACTGTGCACTAATTAATGACATGATAACCTTAAACTAGGGAATCTGTCACCTATTTTGAGCATATTAAACTGTTAACATAGCAATGTTCAATAAACTACCTTCATTCCAGCATGAGTCTTTTCTTTTATTCAAGTTGTCATTTTGATAAAAAAGCGATTTTTCAGATATGTTAATGAACCTTCAAGGTGCCCAGAGGGGCGTTATTCCTCTCCTCTAGTGCCCAGTAACGCCCCCTGCAGTGCCCAGCCCACCTTTATTTCAAGCCCAGCACGCCTCCTCATAAATAAATGTTTTCCCACAGCCGAGCCGAACGGCACCGCCCCCTCCGCTACGTCATATAATTTATTCACCCCACGATCATTGCGTCCTCCTTCCATGCCCATGAAATCTCGCGCAGCCGCAGAGGCAACAGCGCTCTGATTACGTCACTGGGCATTGCGCATGCCCAGTGACACTATTGAAGCTGTTGCCCTCACGGACAGGCACAGGCAGTTGGCGATACTGCGGCTGCGCGAGATTTCATGGGCATGGAAGGAGGATGCAAGATGTGGGAGTACATTTATTTATGAGGAGGCGTACTGGGCTTGAAATAAAGGCGGGCTGGGCACTGCAGGGGGGCCTTACTGGGCTCTAGAGGAGAGGAATAACGCCCCTCTGGGCACCTTGAAGGTTCATTAGCATATCTGAAAAATCGCTTTTTTATCAAAATGACAACTTGAATAAAAGAAAGAAGACCCATGCTGGAATGAAGGTAGTTTATTGAACATTGCTATGTTAACAGTTTAATATGCTCAAACTAGGTGACAGATTCCCTTTAATAGCCTACTTTCGCACATCTCAATACCGGAGGAAAACACTTCAGTTTTGTCCCCATTCATTGTTAATGGGGACAAAACTGAATTGAAGGGATTTGAGTGCACCAGAATGCATTCCGTTCTGTTTCATTGCGTTCAGCAAGCAGCGTTTTTGAGTGCGTCTTGGGATGCAAAGCAAGACGGATGTAAGTCAATGGGGATGTATCTGTTTTCTCAGAGATAATAGAAAATTGATCCGTCCCCCATTTACTTTCAATGGAGTTCATGATGGATCCGTCTTGGCTATTTTAACCACCTCAGCCCCTATAGCTTAAACACCCTGAAAGACCAGGCCACTTTTTACACTTCTGACCTACACTACTTTCACCGTTTATTGCTCGGTCATGCAACTTACCACCCAAATGAATTTTACCTCCTTTTCTTCTCACTAATAGAGCTTTCATTTGGTGGTATTTCATTGCTGCTGACATTTTTACTTTTTTTGTTATTAATCGAAATTTAACGATTTTTTTGCAAAAAAAATTACATTTTTCACTTTCAGTTGTAAAATTTTGCAAAAAAAACGACATCCATATATAAATTTTGCTCTAAATTTATTGTTCTACATGTCTTTGATAAAAAAAAAATGTTTGGGTAAAAAAAAAATGGTTTGGGTAAAAGTTATAGCGTTTACAAACTATGGTCCAAAAATGTGAATTTCCGCTTTTTGAAGAAATTCTGACTTTCTGAGCACCTGTCATGTTTCCTGAGGTTCTACAATGGCCAGACAGTACAAACACCCCACAAATGACCCCATTTCGGAAAGTAGATACCCTAAGGTATTCGCTGATGGGCATAGTGAGTTCATAGAACTTTTTATTTTTTGGCACAAGTTAGCGGAAAATGATGATTTATTTATTTATTTTTTTCTTACAAAGTCTCATATTCCACTAACTTGTGACAAAAAATAAAAACTTCTATGAACTCACTATGCCCATCAGCGAATACCTTGGGGTGTCTTCTTTCCAAAATGGGGTCACTTGTGGGGTAGCTATACTGCCCTGGCATTCTAGGGGCCCAAATGTGTGGTAAGGAGTTTGAAATCAAATTCTGTAATAAATGGCCGGTGAAATCAGAAAGGTGCTCTTTGGAATGTGGGCCCCTTTGCCCACCTAGGCTGCAAAAAAGTGTCACACATGTGGTATCTCCGTATTCAGGAGAAGTTGGGGAATGTGTTTTGGGGTGTCATTTTACATATACCCATGCTGGGTGAGAGAAATATCTTGTCAAAAGACAACTTTGTATAAAAAAATGGGAAAAGTTGTCTTTTGCCAAGATATTTCTCTCACCCAGCATGGGTATATGTAAAATGACACCCCAAAACACATTGCCCAACTTCCCCTGAGTACGGCGATACCACATGTGTGACACTTTTTTGCAGCCAAGATGCGCAAAGGGGCCCACATTCATTTTATGAGGGCATTTTTAGACATTTGGATCCCAAACTTCTTCTCACGCTTTAGGGCCCCTAGAATGCCAGGGCAGTATAAATACCCCACATGTGACCCCATTTTGGAAAGAAGACACCCCAAGGTATTCAATGAGGGGCATGGCGAGTTCATAGAAATTTTTTTTTTTTGGCACAAGTTAGCAGAAATTGCTTAATATTTTTTTTTTCTCACAAAGTCTCCCTTTCCGCTAACTTGGGACAAAAATTTCAATCTTTCATGGACTCAATATGCCCCTCATGGAATACCTTGGGGTGTCTTCTTTCCGAAATGGGGTCACATGAGGGGTATTTATACTGCCCTGGCATTCTAGGGGCCCTAAAGCGTGAGAAGAAGTCTGGAATATAAATGTCTAAAAATTTTTACGCATTTGGATTCCGTGAGGGGTATGGTGAGTTCATGTGAGATTTTATTTTTTGACACAAGTTAGTAGAATATGAGACTTTGTAAGAAAAAAATATATAATTTCCGCTAACTTGGGCCAAAAAAATTTCTGAATGGAGCCTTACAGGGGGGTGATCAATGACAGGGGGATGATCAATGACAGGGGGGTGATCAGAGAGTCTATATGGGGTGATCACCACAGTCATTGATCACGCCCCTGTAAGGCTCCATTCAGACGTCCGTATGCGTTTTGCGGATCCGATCCATCTATCAGTGGATCCGTAAAAATCATGCGGACGTCTGAATGGAGCTTTACAGGGGTGTGATCAATGACAGGGGGGTAATCAATGACAGGGGGGTGATCAGGGAGTTTATATGGGGTGATCACCACAGTCATTGATCACGCCCCTGTAAGGCTCCATTCAGACGTCCGTATGCGTTTTGCGGATCCGATCCATCTATCAGTGGATCCGTAAAAATCATGCGGACGTCTGAATGGAGCTTTACAGGGGTGTGATCAATGACAGGGGGGTAATCAATGACAGGGGGGTGATCAGGGAGTCTATATGGGGTGATCACCACAGTCATTGATCACGCCCCTGTAAGGCTCCATTCAGACGTCCGTATGCGTTTTGCGGATCCGATCCATCTATCAGTGGATCCGTAAAAATCATGCGGACATCTGAATGGAGCTTTACAGGGGTGTGATCAATGACAGGGGGGTAATCAATGACAGGGGGGTGATCAGGGAGTCTATATGGGGTGATCACCACAGTCATTGATCACGCCCCTGTAAGGCTCCATTCAGACGTCCGTATGCGTTTTGCGGATCCGATCCATCTATCAGTGGATCCGTAAAAATCATGCGGACGTCTAAATGGAGCTTTACAGGGGGGTGATCAATGACAGGGGGGTAATCAATGACAGGGGGTGATCAGGGAGTCTATATGGGGTGATCAGGGGTGATCAAGGGTGATCAAGGGTGAATAAGGGGTTAATAAGTGACGGGGGGGGGGTCTAGTGTAGTGGTGCTTGGTGCAACATATTACTGAGCTACCTGTGTCCTCTGGTGGTCGATCCAAACAAAGGGGACCACCAGAGGACCAGGTAGCAGGTATATTAGACGCTGTTTTCAAAACAGCGTCTAATATACCTGTTAGGGGTTAAAAAAATCACATCTCCAGCCTGCCAGCGAACGATCGCCGCTGGCAGGCTGGAGATCCACTCTCTTACCTTCCGTTCCTGTGAGCGCGCGCGCCTGTGTGCGCGCGTTCACAGGAAATCTCGCGTCTCGCGAGAGGACGCGCCGGCGCGTCCAGTCGGAATCAATCAACCACCTCCAGGACGCGTCGCTGCGTACGGCGGTCCGGAGGTGGTTAAAGATAATACAACCGGATCCGTTCATAACAGATGCAGACGGTTGTATTATCATGACAAAAGTGTTTTTATTGATCCATGATGGATCCAGCAAAAATGCTGGTGTGAAAGTAGCCTTATTCGGATCAGTACAATCTTGGCAATACCAAATTTATTGCATATTTTCTACTTTATAAGATGCACTTTTTTCACCCAACTTGTCAGTGAAAATGTATGTGCATCTTATAAAGCGAATACTAGTGAGTGCTTCATTATAGAAGAGCTCACTAGTATGCAGGAGTCACGGGGAGCAGTCAGTGAAGCGCTGTACTCCCCCTCCTCCTTGGTCTTTTCTGGGCTGCGCTGCTGTGTTCTGACTGTATTATGGAAGAAGTCAAGTGTCTCTGCTGGTTAGAGATGCCAGACAGCTGGGGGATCCATTCAAAAAATTTTAATTACGCAAGTGCTAAGAGAGACTGTTATTAGTACAGAATTTTTTTTCATTAATGATCCAGTGATCTATCAAAAAACCTTACATTGTTAAAAAATCATACCCCACGTGACTTCCGGGGGTGTGCGCCTCTGCGCAAGCGCAGTACCAGGGCATGAATAAGCTAAAATTACAGTGAGCGTTGACTGATGGACGCGCACATGGACACTGCGCGTGCGCTCTCAGGGGTAAGGAGATCTGACGGTCTTTTGTCTTGTTAATTCTCCTTACCCTCACACTGCGCACGCGCGGATTGAAAAATCTCCTTACTCTCACTGCACATAGAGACCGACCTGATCCTGATCGAAGCCAGCCAGTAATGAATCTGAAGCGTGCTGTGTAGTGAGGGTAAGGAGATTTTACAATCCGCGTGTGCGCAGTGTGAGGGTAAGGAGATTTAACAAGAAAAAATACCGTCAGATCTCCTTACCCCTGAGAGCGCATGCGCGGTGTCCGTGGGCGCATCCATAGGTCAATGCTCACTGTAATTTTAGCTTACCCATGCCCTGGTACTGCACTTGCGCGAAGTCACGTGGGGTAAGGTTTTTTAATGACTTGGGGTATTCCCATCATGGACAATGGGGGCATATTGCTAGCAGCATATGCCCCCATTGTCTTATAGGTGCTGGAACCCGCACCTATATAGATAATGGAGCCCCAAAAGTGAAGGAGGGCGCACTGCGCATGCGCAGACTCCCTCCATTATTTTCTATGGGGCCGCCGAAAATAGTCGAGTGCTGGCTCAGCTATTTCCATCGGCCTCATAGAAATGAATGGGAGCATGGGCCGCACATGCGCCGTACGCTCCCATTCACTTCTATGGGAGAGGCAGGGAGAAGCGCTTGGTGGTGGACGGACCCCGGGAAATCTGGGGTCCTCCAGACTCAGCGCTCCCCGTTCCATTCTCGATATAGTTGCGGGTCCCAGTGGTGGGACCCACACCTATCAGACAATGGGGGCAAATGCTGCTAGCGATATGCCCCCATTGTCCATGATGGGAATACCCCTTTAAGGTTTTTTTAATAGAATCCCTGGTTGTATGTAAAGATTGTGGCTGGGACGGTGTCTTACTGTGTGGATGGGCTTGGCAGTGGCACAGGTCCAGAATGGCTGTGGTATTAATGTTTTGGGTGGCTTTGGTGAGGCGTGCGGGCAGCACAAATCAATAACTTCTTCCAGCCTGGATGCGCGCCTGCTGCCTGCCAGCAATACTCTGGGCCAATCAGCAGCAGGATATTTGCACACTGCTAATGCTGATTGGCCCAGTATGTGATGCGGTGCAGGCGCACGAGGGAGCGCCCAGTCAGTGAGACGTCGGGGGGAGGCGGGGGAATCAAGTAATGGCAGCTGCAGGGGGCGGGGCCTTCAGAGCCGGCTTTATTTTTCACAGAGACCCGCTGATCGCAGAGGCAGACGATCAGCTGTGTCTTTGTGCAGGAGTACGGGGGCCGCATGCGGCCCGCGAGCCGCGGGTTGTGCACCCCTGTCCTAGGCTAAGTACTACCCTGGCCCCGCTATTCTCTAAACTTGAAACCAATTGAGCATCTGAACCACCTCGATCATCATGTTTGCTCTATGAATCCTCCCCGACAAATCCTCCAGCAGCTGTGGGATGCACTGCAGTCAGCATAACTCCAGATACCCGTGACAACCTACAAAGGACCTTATTGTGTCACTCCCAGCCCGTCTAGCTGCTGTCCGTGCTGCACACCAGGTTACTCTGGATATTAGCTAGTGGTCATAATAATATTACTCAACTGTGTATTTCTTTGGAAAGTCATTACTCTTTGTGTGAAGTATTTTTTTCTGTATCCCCTTTCCTTATTGCAAAAAAAATTTACATTTTTTTTATAAAGCATACAGTTGAAAAAAGAACATGCTCTTTTTTTAACATATTTCCTTCAGAGTTTCTGTTCAGTGCTGTGTTTAGTTATGGCACTTTGCACAGTATTTGAGACGTCAAATGGATCTCGAATACAACATTTTTTGATCCTTTACAGTCCCATCTTGTGCCTCTACATAGAATTGTGATTTATTTGTAGAACAAAAAAGTAGCATGCTTGCAATAAAGACATTTTATGGAGGCATCACACAGTGGTTTTTCTAAATGGAATAATGAACACGAATGGGCTTTCAGAATAATTTCCTTTGATGCTGCATTTAACCATGTTTACTCACTTATGCTAAACTTAGCAGCACAAAACTAATTCTTTAAAGTGACTCTGAAACGAATATATTATATACTTCTACTTTGTTTTTGCTCAAACATTTTTAGAAATTAATCTATAGTCATTATTGCCAGAACTACGTAAGCAAACATATAAATAATATCATATTTATGTTAATATTATTACCACTAGACAACAAGACAATAAGTGGCCTTGATGAAGAATGTCTTGCGCTTAACTGGATAGGTTAGGGAGTATCAGTTTCCTGTTCCTTAGCTACGTATGTAAGATTGTTTTCTTTTCTGATGCCTATTGCATCCTACTTATTTTATATTACATGCAATAAACAAGGATCATATTACACTAATGCATATTCTAAATGAATTATAGCATATACAGTTTTTTATTTATGGAGCAAGAATAAAAAGTATTACTTTGCATATATATTCTGAAAAACTGCTGAAATCTAAATTAACCTTTTTGGGAGCCCACAAAAGCAACAGGGGCCATAGCAGCCAGGTTTCTGCAGCAGACTCCTGAGACTATGTTTGTGATCATGTCACAGACATTTTACCCCTTATATGCCATGTTCAATTGTGACTATGGCATCTGAGTTGGCTTTTACTGGGAGTGTTGCACTCCCAGGGCCTGAAAGGCAACCCAGCACAGCGATCAGGGAAGCCATTGGTTGTATGTAAAAGTCCTGGTCTCTCGAAAGAAAGACAGGGCTTTTATAGCTTTAGTTCCTATGGAGCCCTGCATAAAAACATCATGAAAATTCAATGGACTGAAATGGTAATTCATTGCAATGTATTGCAGAAGCAATCTAATGATTGCTTGTTATAGCCACCTAGAATGACTTAAAAAAGTTAAAAAAAAGTAAAAATGTTTAAAAAATATATACAGTATATAAAAATTTAAATAACACCCACTTCCCCATAAATAAAATAAAAATTAACAATAAAAAATAGACATCATAAGCATCATTGGATTCCAAAATGCCCAAACTATTAAAATATAAATGTATTTATCCCATACGGTGAATGCTGTAATGAAAACAAAGCTCAAAATGGCTGATTCACCAATTTTTCATTGCTTCACCTCCCTAAAAAAATGTAAAAAGTGATCAAAAAGTCATACACACTCCAAAATGGTATCAATGCAAAATGCAGATCGCCCTGCAAAAAAGTGAGACCCCACACAGCTCCATAGACATACTATAAAACAGTTGGTTATGGTGGTCAGAATATGGCGATGGAAAGAAAAAAAAAAATTATATATATTTTTTTCAGTATTAAAACACAAGAAAAACTATATAAATGTATTTAGGGTACTGTTGTAATTGTACTACAAAAGAAACATAAAGCTGACAATTTGCATTAATAACATTATGTACAGGACT
The DNA here is from genome assembly GCF_905171765.1 of Bufo bufo. Classification (NCBI taxonomy): domain Eukaryota; kingdom Metazoa; phylum Chordata; class Amphibia; order Anura; family Bufonidae; genus Bufo; species Bufo bufo. The sequence goes on along the minus strand of NC_053391.1, from coordinate 510,989,427 downwards.
ATTCCCCTTCCATATACTGTTGCTTTGTGAGAAATAAATTAGGCTATGAAATACAGTTTTTTGGACTCCTATCTTGTTGCACACATATACTGTATATATCTCCTATTCAAAAAATTCAGTTACTTGGAGTACTGTATGTTAAGGTCCCTTTACATGTGACGGCGATCTAGCAGATTGTCGGGAGGGAAGTGTTCCTTCCCGACAATCTGCTGATCAATAGTAGAGGAGACCTCCAGAGTATGGGGAGGAGCGATCGCTTATGCCATTGCTCTTCCCCAAACTAACTTGTTTACACAGCATGATTTGCCACTGGGAAACTGTGATCTTTTGTACTACACAAAAGATACAATTACCCAATAAACTAGCCACTTCTAGTGAGAAGAACAGTCCTGAATTTTCTCCATTTGTAGATAATATATCTAGCCATGGTTTAGTGTACACACAGGTCTTTAGCAAATGTATTTGTGGCCTTTTTGTCATAACCGGCGTGCCGATCACATACGTGACGCAAAGGGAGGGAAATGGGAAGGCCCTGTCCAAGGGAGAGGGAAAGGTGGTGACCCCTAACTCACCTTGAGGCTGGCACCTGATGGGTTTCTCACCCGTACGCCGATCACGTGCCTAAACCCTGGCTTTCCCTGAGATGAGCCCTACGTAGTGAATAGGGCGGTGGGAACACTAGTCCGCACCACTAACACTAAAGGGAAACACCAAGGAGAGGACAGACAATACAGAACAGACAAAACATATAATCCCAGGTGGGCGACAACAGCGGACAACAAAAGCCCAACAGGGATCCGGAGGGTAACGCTCTGGAACAACAACCAGGAATCACAGCTGCACAGCTCCAGTGGGTCAGTATAGAAGTCCAGGCAGGAAGCTCTATATCTGGCAACCAGAGAAGTGGGAGATGGGAATATAAGGAGGTTGGGATTGCTGGACAAGAAACAGCTGAGGATGAGAAGCTACGGATCCCTGAGTGAGCCAAAAAGGATTGCAAGGCAAACCCAGAAAGCTACCATTAAGAAACAGCACTATCTTTAGACATAGAGCGCGCAGCCACCCGCTGCGACTTCCTGACCCCGGGTATAACGGAGTCAGACGTGGCTCTTGACACCCTTGTGACACTTTTTCAGTACGATATATCTTTAGATCATGACTTGTGAGGTATTCTGAAAGTTATTTGCATCTAGACATAGTTCGCATTAACCATTTATTCTTGAAAAGAACATATTTGTGAGTAACCATGTTTTGTGTATTTTTAATTACTGGGTAGGCCACCTGTGAAACCCACACTTCCAATCTCATCATCTTAATTAAAACACTTTTTGCCCATTAGCTCTTGGAGAAGTTATTAACATGGAGGTCAACTTACTTTTTCTTCTTGCACTGTGGATGTTTACTCAATGTACTGAATAAGACATAAAAGAGTACAACTGTATGTGGGTTATTAATTTAGTTAAATTGTATTTGTCTATAACTGTGATGTAACACTCAAGCCATATTAGTCATCAATATACAAATCTAGATAATTTTAATGGTTCACTTATGGTTTCTTGAAACTATGGGAAAACAAGCTCATAGTAAATACAATACAATAAAATATACACTACTCACAAAATGTTAGGGAAATTTAGCTTGTTGGTAAAATTTCAGGATGAACCTAAGATGCACTCTAACCTTTACAGCTTAACTTAATGTGACCTTCTCTAAAATTTTTAATGCATACATCCAACTGTTCAATGTGTTACTACTTTTTGCACAACTTGCTGTTCTCTAACAAAGTGCATAATGGCAAAGTTCACAACAGGTGTTTGATTTATTAATCGCCCAATACATTTCCTGGTTCAATTAGAATTTGGTCTTTAAACGGTCCTCCTCATCATGCTGTTCAAATTTTGACATCATGACACCAAGACGACACCTAACAATTGATCAACAGTACCTCGCTATTATTCAATAAATTGTTTGAGTTGAGGAATTCACCATTGCATGATTCTACTTAAATGCCCTACTTTCATGATATAATATCACTGTAGCATGAACTTTTTATGTTTTGCATACATTTCACCTGAAAGCCAACTATCCCTAACTTTTTGTGAGCAGTGTACAATAAAAAAGCAATATTAGCTAGTGGTCATAATAATATTACTCAACTGTGTATTTCTTTGGAAAGTCATTACTCTTTGTGTGAAGTATTTTTTTCTGTATCCCCTTTCCTTATTGCAATTTTTTTTTTTAATTAATAAAGCATACAGTTGAAAAAAGAACATGCTCTTTTTTAACATATTTCCTTCAGAGTTTCTGTTCAGTGCTGTGTTTAGTTATGACACTTTGCACAGTATTTGAGACGTCAAATGGATCTCGAATACAACATTTTTTGATCCTATACATGATCCTATACAGTGCCATCTTGTGCCTCTGAGTTTACATAGAATTGCGATTTTTTTGTAGAACAGAAAAGTAGCATGCTTGCAATAAAGACATTTTACCTGTGAAACCCACACTTCCAATCTCATCATCTTAATTAAAACACTTTTTGCCCATTAGCTCTTGGAGAAGTTATTAACATGGAGGTCAACTTACTTTTTCTTTTTGCACTGTGGATGTTTACTCAATGTACTGAATAAAAGCCATAAAAGAGTACAACTGTATGTGGGTTATTAGTTTAGTTAAATTGTATTTGTCTATAACTATGATGTAACACTCAAGCCATATTAGTCATCAATATACAAATTTAGATAAATTTAATGGTTCACTTATGGTTTCTTGAAACTATGGGAAAACAAGCTCATAGTAAATACAATACAATAAAATATACACTACTCACAAAATGTTAGGGAAATTTAGCTTGTTGGTAAAATTTCAGGATGAACCTAAGATGCACTCTAACCTTTACAGATTAACTTAATGTGACCTTCTCTAAAATTTTGAATGCATACATCCAACTGTTCAATGTGTTACTACTTTTTGCACAACTTGCTGTTCTCTAACAAGGTGCATAATGGCAAAGTTCACAAGAGGTGTTTGATTCATTAATCGCCCAATACATTTCCTGGTTCAATTAGAATTTGGTCTTTAAACAGTCCTCCTCATCATGCTGTTCAAATTTTGACATCATGACACCAAGACGACACCTAACAATTGACCAACAGTACCTCGCTATTATTCAATAAATTGTTTGAGATGAGGAATTCACCATTGCATGATTCTACTTAAATGCCCTACTTTCATGATATACAGGGAGTGCAGAATTATTAGGCAAGTTGTATTTTTGGGGATTAATTTTATTATTGAACAACAACCATGTTCTCAATGAACCCAAAAAACTCATTAATATCAAAGCTGAATATTTTTGGAAGTAGTTTTTAGTTTGTTTTTAGTTTTAGCTATTTTAGGGGGATATCTGTGTGTGCAGGTGACTATTACTGTGCATAATTATTAGGCAACTTAACAAAAAACAAATATATACCCATTTCAATTATTTATTTTTACCAGTGAAACCAATATAACATCTCAACATTCACAAATATACATTTCTGACATTCAAAAACAAAACAAAAACAAATCAGTGACCAATATAGCCACCTTTCTTTGCAAGGACACTCAAAAGCCTGCCATCCATGGATTCTGTCAGTGTTTTGATCTGTTCACCATCAACATTGCGTGCAGCAGCAACCACAGCCTCCCAGACACTGTTCAGAGAGGTGTACTGTTTTCCCTCCTTGTAAATCTCACATTTGATGATGGACCACAGGTTCTCAATGGGGTTCAGATCAGGTGAACAAGGAGGCCATGTCATTAGATTTTCTTCTTTTATACCCTTTCTTGCCAGCCACGCTGTGGAGTACTTGGAGTCGTGTGATTGAGCATTGTCCTGCATGAAAATCATGTTTTTATTAAAGGATGCAGACTTCTTCCTGTACCACTGCTTGAAGAAGGTGTCTTCCAGAAACTGGCAGTAGGACTGGGAGTTGAGCTTGACTCCATCCTCAACCCGAAAAGGCCCCACAAGCTCATCTTTGATGATACCAGCCCAAACCAGTACTCCACCTCCACCTTGCTGGCGTCTGAGTCGGACTGGAGCTCTCTGCCCTTTACCAATCCAGCCACGGGCCCATCCATCTGGCCCATCAAGACTCACTCTCATTTCATCAGTCCATAAAACCTTAGAAAAATCAGTCTTGAGATATTTCTTGGCCCAGTCTTGACGTTTCAGCTTGTGTGTCTTGTTCAGTGGTGGTCGTCTTTCAGCCTTTCTTACCTTGGCCATGTCTCTGAGTATTGCACACCTTGTGCTTTTGGGCACTCCAGTGATGTTGCAGCTCTGAAATATGGCCAAACTGGTGGCAAGTGGCATCTTGGCAGCTGCACGCTTGACTTTTCTCAGTTCATGGGCAGTTATTTTGCGCCTTGGTTTTTCCACACGCTTCTTGCGACCCTGTTGACTATTTTGAATGAAACGCTTGATTGTTCGATGATCACGCTTCAGAAGCTTTGCAATTTTAAGAGTGCTGCATCCCTCTGCAAGATATCTCACTATTTTTGACTTTTCTGAGCCTGTCAAGTCCTTCTTTTGACCCATTTTGCCAAAGGAAAGGAAGTTGCCTAATAATTATGCACACCTAATATAGGGTGTTGATGTCATTAGACCACACCCCTTCTCATTACAGAGATGCACATCACCTAATATGCTTAATTGGTAGTAGGCTTTCGAGCCTATACAGCTTGGAGTAAGACAACATGCATAAAGAGGATGATGTGGTCAAAATACTCATTTGCCTAATAATTCTGCACGCAGTGTAATATCACTGTAGCATGAACTTTTTATGTTTTGCATACATTTCACCCGAAAGCCAACTATCCCTAACTTTTTGTGAGCAGTGTACAATAAAAAAGCAATATAAAAAGGGAACATTCTTTATTCTATATACGTGTACCCCAGGCAATCTATAGTTACAAATGCAAACCACACAGTATTACTGTGCAGAAATATAGAAATTGCTTAAAATACAGTGACATACAGTACAGTTTAAAAAACAAGTGATGTATCAAATTTGACCAAACTGGTTTATAATAGTTTTGTGCTTTTGCAATTTCTTCATGTTTTTTTTAATGAAATTATACAATCACAATGTAACATTTAAAAGCACTCTTCAGATGATAAACTACGTTGAGTATTTTTACATGTACATTATAGCATCATATAAAAGTGACTGCTACATGTGAAAGAAACAATGAAATAGAGTTTACAGCATTTAGGGGGTCATTAATGAAACTGAAATACACCTATATTAGGCATATTTCTAGGGCAGATTGCGTCGCAAAGGTAATTTGCATTGCAATCTGTGACTTCTCCCCGCTCACGCTAGGTCTAAAAAAGTGGGCATGGCGTGGGAAGGCGATGGGTCGGCAGGCTCTCATTTACCTTTTTTGATCTGTTGTAGGTGTAGAAAATGGTCTAAATGTAAGACAGCTAGGAAGCTATCTTACATTTAGAAGTGGCAGTGGATTGGCCAAAGTAATGTAGAGGCCGACGCCTCTTCATAACTTCGGCAGATCCACCGCCAGGACAGGGCTTTATTAAGACCGGCGTCTAAAACGCCAGTCTTAATAAATGTGCCCCTTAATTTAAATGTGCCCCTTAATTTTTGAAACACAGTGGGCAGATTTACTAATTCTGTCTAATTTTTAGTGCAAAGTGGCTTGTACTTCATGAGAAATCTGGCACACATTCATGCTGTCTAGTCTAAGTTCATACTTCCTGTCAGTATGGGATCTGCGTCTCCACTGCAGGGTGGCAGATCGCTGTCTGCACATCGCAGCACTATGGGTCCCGGTACTGGCTTACCTTGTAGGAGACGCAGGTGCCCGCCAGCATACCGCCGCATCTGTCCTCTCTGCCAGGTGTCATCTGATGCGCTATAGCACGCGCGCGCGCGCGCACCTCTCCCTTTCTTATAGGAGTAGGCAGCTGGTTCCTGATTACCATCCCCACCCGGAGGTGGGACTATTTGTATTTAAAGCAGCTTTACTCATCATGAAATGCCCAAGCGTGGTTGTTGTACCTCTTGACTCCCGCTGAAGCGTCCCACTGTGTCTGTTTATTGGATTTCCTGGATTCTGACCTCCGCTTCATTTGACTACGCATCTGCCTGTTGTCTGTTTATTGGATCACCTGGATTATAGACCTCTGCACTGCCTGACTACGCGTCTGCCCATCTCCTCCTGTAAGTCTGCCTGGATCCAGACCCTGCACAGCCTGACAATGAGACCACTTATATCTGTACTGCCTGAATACACATCTGCCCATCTCCTCCTGTAAATCTGCCTGGATCCAGACCCTGCACTGCCTATGAGACTGCTTATATCTGCACGCTATATTGCTCTGAACTTTGTGTTGCCTGTATCTGTCAAGTGACTTTTGAATACTGTCTGCCAGTAAAGACCATCTGTTCCTTTATTCTGCCTTTGTTGGACTCTGTTCACACTACTGCAGGTAGCTGCATTCAAGGTAACAGGTGCAGACACCAGGGTCCTGACTCTGAGAGTCAGCAGTCAGCAATATTGGACTAATTCCCAGTCCTCTATCAGCTGACACAGAGGATCCACATCCTCTGGTCATAACAGTACGCTTGGGCAATGGATCCCGCTGGCTCTAAACCAGGAATGTCTGAAGTACTACATGAACTTGAACAACAGCTTACCACCCAGAGACAAGTGATAAATTACTTGCAGCATGTAGCTGCTCGCCTGGACTCCCTTTCTACAGCACAGTCTGCACAGGCTCCTACTGCTCCTGCTCTCCCTGTTGTGGCTGCAGCACAGCCAAGCATTTCCGGACCACGATTATCTGCTCCGCCCCGTTACAGCGGCAACCCGAAAGCCTGTCGTGGGTTTCTTAACCAGTGTACAATTCACTTTGAACTGCTTCCTCATCACTTTCAATCAGACAGGGCTAAAGTGGCGTTCATTATCTCTCATCTCGAGGGTGAGGCTCTGGCCTGGGCGAATCCAATATGGGAGAGATCTGGTCCTATCACCAGTAATGTGGCACTATTTATGGACTCTTTTAAGAAGGTGTTTGAGGAGCCAGGTCGAGCTTCTTCTGCGGCCTCCTCTCTGCTGCACGTCCGTCAAGGAAGCTGGTCGGTGGGCCAATATTCGATTCAGTTCCGCACCTTAGCGTCTGAAGTTTCGTGGAATGAGGAGGTTTTGGTGGCGGCCTTCTGGGAAGGTTTGTCTGGACGTATTAAGGATGAACTTGCAGGTCATGATGTGCCTACCTCCCTTGAGGCTCTGATCTCTCTGGCTATTAAAATCGACATACGGTTTTCGGAACGAGCTCGGGAGGCCCGTCGGGAAAAAAGACTTCCACAACACCTGTTTAAGTCTAATATGTCTCAACCTCCATTACGCACCTCCTTTTCGGATCCTGAACCCATGCAGGTGAATTCCACTCGGCTCTCGGATGAGGAACGTCGTCTTCGCATGTCTTCTGGACTCTGCCTCTACTGTGGTGGTCCAGGTCACCGTGTCCGCAACTGTCCCCAGAAGTCGGGAAACTCTAATGCTTAGGGTCTTTGGGAGAGGCGGCCCTTGGCGAAAACTGTTCCACTCTCCAAATTCCTGTGACTTTGGTTCTTGGGGGCATCAAGGTCTCCATATCCGCTTCCTTGGATTCCGGGTCTGCGGGGAACTTCATACACCAAGCTATGGTGAGTCAATACCACATTCCTGTACGCCTGCTTAAAAATCCCCTGCTGGTGACTGCCGTCAGTGGACAAGTACTGACAGATCCAGTGCGGTTCGTCACTGAGCCGTTGGAAATGCTGGTAGGGTAGTTACATGTTGAAAAGATTTCTCTATATGTGCTCCCTGAACTGTCCCATTCTCTTTTGCTGGGGTTGCCCTGGCTTAGGATGCACAATCCAGTAATCGAGTGGAGCTCTGGAGAGGTTCTTCAATGGGGACAGCTGTGCCAAGGCAAGTCCTTATGTTCTATTCAACGAAGGGTCTCTATATCCCTCCCTAAAAACCTGGAGGCCTTGCCGGTGGTCTATCATTCCTTTGCGGATGTGTTCGATAAAAAAGAGTCTGAGACACTACCTCCCCATCGCCCCTATGACTGTCCAATTGATTTACTACCTGGGACATCTCCTCCTCGGGGTCGTGTTTATCCTCTGTCTCCTGCTGAATCGCAGGCAACAGCAGATTACATTAAGGAGAACCTTGAGAGGGGTTTCATCAGGAAGTCTTCCTCACCTGCAGGGGCAGGATTCTTTTTTGTGAAAAAGAAAGATGGGTCTCTTCGCCCCTGTATAGACTACCGTGGTCTGAATAAGATCACCATCAAGAATAAATACCCTTTACCATTAATTTCTGAATTATTTGATAGACTCCTTGGGGCTCGGATCTTCTCTAAGCTGGACTTGCGGGGGGAATATAATTTAATACGGATTCGTGAGGGTGACGAATAGAAGACTGCTTTTAATACCAGGGATGGCCACTTTGAAATACCTCGTAATGCCCTTCGGACTCAGTAATGCCCCTGCTGTCTTCCAGGAGTTTGTCAATGACATTTTTCGAGATCTGCTCTATTCTTGTGTTGTTGTCTATTTGGATGATATTCTTATTTTTTCCAGAGACATCAGAACTCATCGCAGGCATGTGCAGATGGTCTTACAACGCTTATGAGAGAATCGTCTGTACGCTAAATTGGAAAAGTGTGTCTTTGAAAAGTCGTCCCTGCCCTTCCTGGGGTACATCATCTTGGATCATGGTCTCAAAATGGATCCTGGAAAAGTGGCAGCAGTGCTCGACTGGCCCCGTCCCTCCGGCATGAAGGCAATACAAAGGTTCTTGGGTTTTGCCAATTACTATCGTCAATTCATCCGTAATTTTTCTACCCTGACAGCTCCTATTTCCGGTCTGACCAAGAAGGGTGCCAATCCCAAACAATGGTCCCCTGAAGCAGAGACGGCATTTTCCTCCCTCAAGCAAGCCTTTTCTTCAGCTCCAGTCCTTAGACGCCCAGAACCCAACAAACAGTTCTTCTTGGAGGTGGACGCATCCTCCTTGGGAGCCGAGCGGTCCTGTCACAGAAGAATGCCTCAGGTCGTATGTCTCCTTGTGTTTTTTTTTCTAAGTTATTTTCCACTACCGAAAAAAACTATTCTATTGGGGACAGGGAACTCCTAGCAATTAAGTTGGCTCTAGAGGAATGGAGATATCTTCCGGAAGGTTCTAGCCTACCGGTCATAATTTACACCGATCATAAGAACCTCACCTATTTGCAGACAGCTCGACGACTTAATCCTCGTCAGGCCCGTTGGTCTCTCTTCTTTGCCTGATTTAATTTTCAATTGCATTTTCGGTCCGCTGACAAAAATATCAAAGCGGCTGCTCTCTCCAGGTCCTTTGAAACCACAGATTCAGAAGACGAACCCCAGTTCATCATTGAACCAACTAAAGTAGTCCCAGTGGCTCCAGTTAACCTGTCCAAGGTTCCCCCAGGTAAGATCTTTGTTCCGAAATCTAAACGAAGGAAGGTTTTACAGTGGGGGCATGCATCCAAGATTGCTGGCCATCCAGGTCAACGGGGGACCTTGAATCTCATCTCCAGACATTACTGATGGCCATCCAAAACCGCGAATATTGTAGACTTTGTGGCTTCCTGTACCTTGTGTGCCCAGAATAAGTCTCCCAGACTGAAACCTGCAGGTTTATTATTGCCTCTTCCGGTGCCTGAGGTCCCCTGGCAGCATATTGGTATAGACTTTATAACCGATTTACCTGTCTCAGAGGGCTGTACAGTCATTTGGGTTGTCGTTGACTGTTTTTCTAAGATGTCGCACTTTATTCCGCTTCCAGGTCTGCCATCTGCTCCTCGTCTGGCTGAGCTATTCATTTTACATATCTTCCGCCTTCATGGATTTCCTCTCCATATCGTCTCGGATAGAGGAGTACAATTCACCTCCCGGTTCTGGAGATCTTTATGTAAGTCTCTGAATGTCTCTTTGGACTTTTCTTCTGCCTATCATCCACAGTCTAACGGCCAGGTGGAACGCATGAACCAAATATTGGTCAGCTTCCTGCGACATTTCACCAATGCCCATCAGGACGACTGGGTGAAGCATCTTCCCTGGGCGGAATTTGCTCATAACAATAGAGTCAACCAAGCCACAGGTAAATCTCAATTTTTTGTGGTTTATGGACGACATCCAAGTGTTCCTCTTCCCGTGCGGCCTTCTTCTGGAGTTCCTTCGGCAGATTCCTGTGTGGAGCAGCTGTCTCGGGTCTGGTCTGACACTAAAGTATCGCTTCAGAGAACAGTGGACCAGATGAAAAGGTCTGCGGATAAGAGGCGCAGACCTCCTCCTCAGTTTGCCATTGGAGACAAGGTATGGCTTTCTTCTAAGAATATCCGTCCCAGACTTCCCTCTTACAAACTAGCTCAGCGATTCTTGGGACCTTTTTCTGTGATCAAGAAAATTAATCCTGTTGCCTACAAGCTCAAACTACCTGCTACCTTGCGGATTCCCAACTCATTTCATGTTTCGTTACTTAAGCCAGCTGTCTTTAACAGGTTTTGCAAAGGCACTTCACAGAACCCTCCTCCTGTCACTATGGATGATGAGTTTGAAGTTAAGGACATTCTAGACAGGAGGATTATCAGAGGTAAGACCTTCTATTTGGTGGACTGGAAGGGCTACGGGCCTGAAGAAAGTTCATGGGAATCTGCGGAGAATATTCATGCCCCTCTGTTGCTGAAGAAATTTCTCTCCAGGTCAGCTGTGTGGAGGAGGGAGCGTAAGGGGGGGGGGGGGGGGGGTACTGTCAGTATGGGATCTGCGTCTCCACTGCAGGGTGGCAGATCGCTGTCTGCACATCGCAGCACTATGGGTCCCGGTACTGGCTTACCTTGTAGAAGACGCAGGTGCCCGCCAGCATACCGCCACATCCGTCCTCTCTGCCAGGTGTCATCTGATGCGCTATAGCACGCGCGCGCGCACCTCTCTCTTTCTCATAGGAGTAGGCAGCTGGTTCCTGATTACCATCCCCACCCAGAGGCGGGACTATTTATATTTAAGGCAGCTTCACTCATCATGAAGTGCCCAAGCGTGGTTGTTGTACCTCTTGACTCCCGCTGAAGCGTCCCACTGTGTCTGTTTATTGGATTTCCTGGATTCTGACTTCCGCTTCATTTGACTACGCATCTGCCTGTTGTCTGTTTATTGGATCACCTGGATTATAGACCTCTGCACTGCCTGACTACGCGTCTGCCCATCTCCTCCTGTAAGTCTGCCTGGATCCAGACTCTGCACAGCCTGACAATGAGACCACTTATATCTGCACTGCCTGACTACGCATCTGCCCATCTCCTTCTGTAAGTCTGCCTGGATCCAGACCCTGCACTGCCTATGTGACTGCTTATATCTGCATGCTATATTGCTCTGAACTTTGTGTTGCCTGTATCTGTCAAGTGACTTTTGAATACTGTCTGCCAGTAAAGACCATCTGTTCCTTTATTCTGCCTTTATTGGACTCTGTTCACACTACTGCAGGTAGCTGCATTCAAGGTAACAGGTGCAGACACCAGGGTCCTGACTCTGAGAGTCAGCCGTCAGCAATATTGGACTAATTCCCAGTCCTCTATCAGCTGACACAGAGGATCCACATCCTCTGGTCATAACACTTCCTATTAGTTGGCTTACATTGCAACAGGATTGAGTACTGATTCTGTTGGAATTTTGGAACATGATGATGTTACTGTACATATTAAGCCTCCCCCCCACCCAGTGAAGTCACATCTCTTTCCAGTGGATTCTGACCTCTCATTGACTGCATTACAAAAATGATCTGTCACTTAATAAATGTGGCACATGCTGTATGCACCACAATTCAGGCTTGATTTGAGTGAGAATTCTGATATATTTAAATTAATAAGTCTATGCCAATACAGGGAGTGCAGAATTATTAGGCAAATGAGTATTTTGACCACATCATCCTCTTTATGCATGTTGTCTTACTCCAAGCTGTATAGGCTCGAAAGCGTACTACCAATTAAGCATATTAGGTGATGTGCATCTCTGTAATGAGAAGGGGTGTGGTCTAATGACATCAACACCCTATATTAGGTGTGCATAATTATTAGGCAACTTCCTTTCCTTTGGCAAAATGGGTCAAAAGAAGGACTTGACAGGCTCAGAAAAGTCAAAAATAGTGAGATATCTTGCAGAGGGATGCAGCACTCTTAAAATTGCAAAGCTTCTGAAGCGTGATCATCGAACAATCAAGCCTTTCATTCAAAATAGTCAACAGGGTCGCAAGAAGCGTGTGGAAAAACCAAGGCGCAAAATAACTGCCCATGAACTGAGAAAAGTCAAGCGTGCAGCTGCCAAGATGCCACTTGCCACCAGTTTGGCCATATTTCAGAGCTGCAACATCACTGGAGTGCCCAAAAGCACAAGGTGTGCAATACTCAGAGACATGGCCAAGGTAAGAAAGGCTGAAAGACGACCACCACTGAACAAGACACACAAGCTGAAACGTCAAGACTGGGCCAAGAAATATCTCAAGACTGATTTTTCTAAGGTTTTATGGACTGATGAAATGAGAGTGAGTCTTGATGGGCCAGATGGATGGGCCCGTGGCTGGATTGGTAAAGGGCAGAGAGCTCCAGTCCGACTCAGACGCCAGCAAGGTGGAGGTGGAGTACTGGTTTGGGCTGGTATCATCAAAGATGAGCTTGTGGGGCCTTTTCGGGTTGAGGATGGAGTTAAGCTCAACTCCCAGTCCTACTGCCAGTTTCTTGAAGACACCTTCTTCAAGCAGTGGTACAGGAAGAAGTCTGCATCCTTCAAGAAAAACATGATTTTCATGCAGGACAATGCTCCATCACACGCGTCCAAGTACTCCACAGCGTGGCTGGCAAGAAAGGGTATAAAAGAAGAAAATCTAATGACATGGCCTCCTTGTTCACCTGATCTGAACCCCATTGAGAACCTGTGGTCCATCATCAAATGTGAGATTTACAAGGAGGGAAAACAGTACACCTCTCTGAACAGTGTCTGGGAGGCTGTGGTTGCTGCTGCACGCAATGTTGATGGTGAACAGATCAAAACACTGACAGAATCCATGGATGGCAGGCTTTTGAGTGTCCTTGCAAAGAAAGGTGGCTATATTGGTCACTGATTTGTTTTTGTTTTGTTTTTGAATGTCAGAAATGTATATTTGTGAATGTTGAGATGTTATATTGGTTTCACTGGTAAAAATAAATAATTGAAATGGGTATATATTTGTTTTTTGTTAAGTTGCCTAATAATTATGCACAGTAATAGTCACCTGCACACACAGATATCCCCCTAAAATAGCTAAAACTAAAAACAAACTAAAAACTACTTCCAAAAATATTCAGCTTTGATATTAATGAGTTTTTTGGGTTCATTGAGAACATGGTTGTTGTTCAATAATAAAATTAATCCTCAAAAATACAACTTGCCTAATAATTCTGCACTCCCTGTATACAGTATCAGTCAAAAGTTTGCACACACTTTTTCATTTCATTGTTTTTTGTTTTTTCATTATTTTTTTTTACATTGTAGATTCATATTGAAGACATGAAAATAAAAGGAATACATATGAAAAAGTGTTAAGCAAGAATCTAATTTATACTGTAGATTCTACAAAGAAGCTTTTTTTTTTTGCTTTGATAACAACTTTGCACACTCTTCTCTATTCTCTAAATCATCTTTATGAGGTATTCACCTGAAATGATTTCTTAACAGACTTGGAGTTCGCAGAGGTGCTGAGCACTTGTCTGCTTTTCCTTGAATCTGTGGTCAAACTCATCCCGAACAATCTTAATTGGGTTAAGATCGGGTGATTCTGGAGGCCATGTCATCTGACACTCACCCTCCTTCTTGGTCAAACAGTCCTTACATAGCCTGGAGACCTGCAGGTGTTTTCGGGGTAAAAAAAAATAAAAAGTCATGGTCGCAGTCCCAGTAAGTGCAAACCAGATGGCCTGCTGCCACCCAATACTTTAGTAGCAATGCTGGTTAAGCGTGCCGTAATTTTTAATAAATCACCAACAGTGTTACTTGCAAAGCAACTCCACACAATCAAACCTTCTTTTCCATGCCTTACAATAGGAACCACTCATGTAGAAACCTTCTGCTCACCTTTTCTGCCTCTCACAAAGACATTGAGGATGGAACCAAAAATCTCACATTTTGAGTCGTCAGACCAAAGTACTAATTACCACTGGTCTAATGTCCATATTCCTTGTGTTTCTTGGTCCAAGCAATTCTCTACTGATTGTTATTCCTCAGTACTGGCTTCTTTGGAGCAATTCAATCATAAAGGCCTGCTTCTTGCAGTCTTCTCTGAACAGTAGATATTAAGCTATGTCTGGTACTTGATCTCGATAAAGCATTTATTGTAGGCTAGAATTAGAGGTGCTGTTAATTTTCAGTTTCTGAGGCTGGTAGCTCTAATAAACTTATCTTCTGCAGCAGAAGTAATTCTTTATTTGCTGGGGCAGTCCTCATGCTAGCCAGTTTCATCATAGCTTTTGATGGTTTTCATGACTTCACTTGAGTATGCTTTAAAGTGCAGGAAATTTTCTGGATTGACTGACTTTCATGTCCTACAGTAATGGTGGTGTTTCTTGCCTTAATGTGGATTAGAACAGCAGGAGAATAGGAACACTATATGAAACTGTGTACCGATACTACCTCTGCACAGTATATCTGACGGTCTCAAATACATTATGAAGAGAAGAAGTTTCACAAATTAACTCTTGACAAGGCATACTTGAAAATGACTCCAAGTAACTACCTCATGAAGAGAATGCCAAGACTATTCAAAGCTGTAATCTAAGCAAAGGATCTAAAACATAAAACATATTCAAGTTGGTCTAACACTTTTACAGTTTACTACTTCATCTTCATTTTCATGTCTTCAATATGAATCTATAATGTAGATGTGTGGCGTGTTGGAAAATCAAGTCTATTCATGGAGACCCCATTTTTCAAATTACAGAACTGAAAGGATTGGCTGCAAATGTTTTGATGCCAGAAACCACAGGACAGTTTTAGAGGTCTTTTGGAGTCCATGTGTCAATGAGTCAGAACTGAGTGATAACTAGGTGTCACAAAGAGGATCTACACAATGTTTTCCAGGTGGTTCTAATGTTATGACTGATCAGTGGTAGTGTTGAGCAAAGCATTCAAAGCAGAATTCGGTCCAAAGTTTAGGAAAACTTTGATTTGCAACTGTAACAACCCAGAGTGGTGTTACCACTCCTGCACCCTGCTACTATCTCTAATGGTCTAACTTGTATGTCATCTTATGTATTTTGTTCCAGGTCCTCTCCATAATGTGCATTGATAATCTTGTTATGTAACTGTTTATTACATGCAATGTGCCTGGTTCACCAGCAGGTGGCAGCAAATATGGCAAAGCTATAGTTAGATAGAATATAACTCACCATTTCATTCTCCCCCTTTTGGGAAGAAGTGGGCCAGTCCTGCTTGCTACCAGAAAGAAGTGTGGCAGTTCTAGATTGTCCCAGTTTAGACTCCATGTTGGAGCTGACAGGACACTAACCTGTTCCTTGGCTGAAACAAAGTCAGACTAAAGCATGGAGTGCAGCATAAAGAAGGAATCAAAGTTACTGAGCAGGCTTGTCAGCACAGCAGAGAGAAAGCGATAAAGCAGAGTTGAGTTTGCCTGCCAGTTCCTGCTAAAGCCTGCTGGAACCAAGACAAAGCCTGAAAACTGTTTGGAGAAACGTTTATTCAAGTAAAGCTGCCATTGAACTTCATCTCGAGGTCTATTCTTTCAAATCCCTCAATTATTCCCCCTTATCCTTTAGAGCCAAAGCCTGGGGTCCAGCGGTATCCAGGTAGGAGCACTGTAACACACTTAAAGAGGACCTTTCACTAGAATAAAACATCTAAACTAAGTATACAGACATGGAGAGTGGCGCCCAGGGATCTCCCTGCACTTACTGTTATCCCCGGGCGCCGCTCCGTTCTCCCGTTAGAGCCTCCGGTATCTTCATAGTTAGGCTCTACCCAGGGGAACCTGCCGGCATCTCATTCTCCCATGCTGTAGCACTGGCCAATTGCAGCGCTCAGCTCATAGCCTGAGAGGCTTTTTTTTCTCTCAGGCTATGAGCTGAGCGCTGCGATTGGCCAGCGATACAGCATGGGAGAAGGAGACCCCGGCAGGTTCCCCTGGGTGGAGCCTAACTATGAAGATACCGGAGGCTATAATGGAAGATTGGAGCGGCGCCCAGGGATAACAGTAAGTGCAGGGGGATCCCTGGACGCCGCTCTCCATGTCTGTATAGTTAGTTTAGATGTTTTATTCTAGTGAAATGTCCTCTTTAAAGAGACATTTAGGCCGCACTACACCACTCAGCATTCCTACTAAACCTGGGACACGATATACAAGTGCAATGAACAGACACTGGGTCAGTGGGAATGCTATGCAGTGGGTCAGTTTATATGTATATAAGTTCGTGACGCCAGTTGCAGCTTGCGCAGGTACTGTAGCAGGGCCCTTTAAGATGGTATAGGTTCACGTACCAGGTGAGGAATGCCAGAGGGGGATATTGTCTCTGTATAGTGTCAATGGTGTCTCCTACCTGTGGTACAGCTGGACTCCTGTATCCCGGCTCACATGCAACAAATTGAGTGTGGTTAATAGGAGTAATGGAGGAATGATGCAATTCCTCACAGATAATAGGGTCCAACTTGTCTTTACTTGGTGATATGCTATGCAGCTTTGATCCATACAAGTTACAGCTTTAGTCTAGAGTCCCAACAGGTATTGGCAATATGTGGCAGGAATTTATGTGTATTCTGCATCTGATCATATGCCTAGTAGAACTGGCAGGTATCTATCTTCTGCTCTGTCTGTGGTCTGCTTAGTTTGGGTCTGACTAGCTGAAGAGGTACTTATCTTCTCTTTATCATTGGATCTTTACTTACAGGACTGCTCGCAGGATATGATGGTGGCTTCCTGGAGATCTAATAGTTCTGTAGATGGCTGCTTTCTTTGTCCACCAGCTGAGGTAAGGGACTCAGGCTGGGAAGGTTGATCTGGGGCCTCAGCCGAGGCTTGGATCCTTGGTTGGGGTCCCTGTTTCTGGGAGCTCCTACTAACACAGCCTACCCCGGCAGGGGGGTGGCTCACACTGCCTAGAACTTTCCTTCCTCCCCCTGAAGTAGGATGTGGGAACATTCTACTCCTCCTCAGATAGGGGGAAGCTAGCCTGGAATGAACTATTCCAGTCTAGGTCTATTAACTAGCTATGGTCTACTTACATATTGCTGCCACCTGCTGGTGTACATTGAGAATTACAGCAAATTACATGAAACAGTCACAGTAAATCCATATAACACAAATGTAATGTCAGATTACACAGGATGTTAACACATTTACACTTTAACATCATATGGCAGGGTGACAGAGTTTTAGTGACATACTCTGGGATGTTACACAAGGAACTGGGGGGAGGCGCAGGTTGCACAACAAAGCCAAATTTCCTTGCGCTTCTGCACACCAGCAACTTAGCCAGGTGATGGCAATGCAGCCTCTGCATTGTACTGCTGGGATTTCTGTGCCAATGTCCTCCTCTTCCTCCTCATCCTTCACATTGTCCTCACCCTCCTCTCTAGGCACAGTTCACAGTGGTCCTCCAGCATATCACCTATGCAAAGCTAGGCATTTCATGCTGTTTTGCACCTAATCAGCCTTGGCGAACACAGCCACCCCAGGGAGGAACTTCTCAGCGTCATCAATGAAGTAATCAAACACTGGCTGTTTAAAGCAGATGACCCCGACAGTGCATCACCAGCTCCATAAGCAGCAACTTAAGTCTGGAGTCTATGATGAACAGTTTTCTTCAGTTGTCTTCTGAAAAAACCACCCAGCAGCAGAAGCGGGACATCCAGCAGAACCTCAACCAGCAGGTGGTGGCATATTTGGACTGCACCCTTTCACCCATGATCCAAGATCCCTTACTGGGCATGCAAACCTGAAGTGCGGCCATGACTGGCCGAGTTTGCAATGGGCATGCTTTCCTGTATGGCATCAGAGTGGGTGAGTGGGTGTGGTGGTGACATAGTTTTCCCTAAGAGAACTCGCCTTTCCTCCAAAAATGTTGAGAGACTACCCTTCATAAAAATGAATCAGGCATGGATTAACCAGGATTTCCAGGCGCCGGTGCCTGATACAACAGAATAGATCAGTCTGCCACTAATGATTATGCAGTAGTGTGCTGCCACAGTGGGATATTCTGTAAAATGTGCCGTTACTTCTGGCCACGTGCTGCTACCACCATTCTGATGCTGCCACCTGCCTGCTGCCTCTATTGCCATTCCTACAATGGGGCTTCTTGGCCTACTGATATGTACATGTTACATTTTTACAAGTACAGGGAGTGCAGAATTATTAGGCAAGTTGTATTTTTGAGGATTAATTTTATTATTGAACAACAACCATGTTCTCAATGAACCAAAAAAACTCATTAATATCAAAGCTGAATATTTTTGGAAGTAGTTTTTAGTTTGTTTTTAGTTTTAGCTATTTTAGGGGGATATCTGTGTGTGCAGGTGACTATTACTGTGCATAATTATTAGGCAACTTAACAAAAAACAAATATATACCCATTTCAATTATTTATTTTTACCAGTGAAACCAATATAACATCTCAACATTCACAAATATACATTTCTGACATTCAAAAACAAAACAAAAACAAATCAGTGACCAATATAGCCACCTTTCTTTGCAAGGACACTCAAAGCCTGCCATCCATAGATTCTGTCAGTGTTTTGATCTGTTCACCATCAACATTGCGTGCAGCAGCAACCACAGCCTCCCAGACACTGTTCAGAGAGGTGTACTGTTTTCCCTCCTTGTAAATCTCACATTTGATGATGGACAACAGGTTCTCAATGGGGTTCAGATCAGGTGAACAAGGAGGCCATGTCATTAGATTTTCTTCTTTTATACCCTTTCTTGCCAGCCACGCTGTGGAGTACTTGGACGCGTGTGATGGAGCATTGTCCTGCATGAAAATCATGTTTTTCTTGAAGGATGCAGACTTCTTCCTGTACCACTGCTTGAAGAAGGTGTCTTCAAGAAACTGGCAGTAGGACTGGGAGTTGAGCTTGACTCCATCCTCAACCCGAAAAGGCCCCACAAGCTCATCTTTGATGATACCAGCCCAAACCAGTACTCCACCTCCACCTTGCTGGCGTCTGAGTCGGACTGGAGCTCTCTGCCCTTTACCAATCCAGCCACGGGCCCATCCATCTGGCCCATCAAGACTCACTCTCATTTCATCAGTCCATAAAACCTTAGAAAAATCAGTCTTGAGATATTTCTTGGCCCAGTCTTGACGTTTCAGCTTGTTTGTCTTGTTCAGTGGTGGTCGTCTTTCAGCCTTTCTTACCTTGGCCATGTCTCTGAGTATTGCACACCTTGTGCTTTTGGGCACTCCAGTGATGTTGCAGCTCTGAAATATGGCCAAACTGGTGGCAAGTGGCATCTTGGCAGCTGCACGCTTGACTTTTCTCAGTTCATGGGCAGTTATTTTGCGCCTTGGTTTTTCCACACGCTTCTTGCGACCCTGTTGACTATTTTGAATGAAAGGCTTGATTGTTCGATGATCACGCTTCAGAAGCTTTGCAATTTTAAGAGTGCTGCATCCCTCTGCAAGATATCTCACTATTTTTGACTTTTCTGAGCTTGTCAAGTCCTTCTTTTGACCCATTTTGCCAAAGGAAAGGAAGTTGCCTAATAATTATGCACACCTAATATAGGGTGTTGATGTCATTAGACCACACCCCTTCTCATTACAGAGATGCACATCACCTAATATGCTTAATTGGTAGTAGGCTTTCGAGCCTATACGGCTTGGAGTAAGACAACATGCATAAAGAGGATGATGTGGTCAAAATACTCATTTGCCTAATAATTCTGCACGCAGTGTATATGCAAAACATTGACCCTTGCCACCATACCCACTCTGTAATGGGGCTAGTATCTTCACTGTTACTGCCACCGCTGCTGCCCCCCTTCCCACTGTGTTATGGGACCGCTATTGTCCCTGTTTGGCCATGTTCACATCACCATTCATTTTTCTGTTCTTCTGATCCAACAGAAGAACTGAATAAAAAGGATCCTGTATTCTGAGCATTCATAAGGCCTCTTTCACATGGTCAGTGTTTGGTCAGTATTTGATAATTATTTGTAAACCAAAAGCAGGGATGGGTCCAAAACATAGAAGAGTTGCAAATATTTCCATTACGTTTTGTCTCTGTTACAGTCATCTCTGTATCTTTGCTGGCTTTACTTCTTCCAAATCATCCCTCTTGGTCTCCATGTCTTAGAGAAGTCTGCAAGGAGCAGAGAGAGGAGGAGCTATTTTCATCTATATTAGATGATGTGAAAGGGAGAAAAAGCAGATGGCAGAAGAAGGGCTTCCACTTGTAAGGCAGGAAAGCGCTGGGGTTGGAGAAGAGGGTATGCCAGAGCTGATTAAAAGGGTTCTCCAAGAATTAAGAAAATGAAAATACTTAAATATTACTTTATTATAAATATATTCCCAAATACCTTTCATTAGCTATAATGGTTCATTTTGTGTAGGGAGCAATCATTAGGAGAAATAAAATTGCCGCCATCCTATTAGTACTCTCAAAACCTGTCCTATCACACAGAAGGACAAGTTACTTTATAAAACTGAGGTAAAGAGCTGCCTTATCCTCCTCTCTGCTCTGCTTGTCAGGAATTATGATCTTAAATACAGCTGATAAGATCTTCAGCTGAATCTCTGTAGGAATAGAATTCATGAGGAGACATAAAGTACAGAGAGGGCAGACTGTGGTAATGGAGACTGCATACAAGTGCTGCTGCTTATCAACCACATCCCCACCCCCTCAGTGTACTTTATGTTTCCTCATGAACTCAATTCACAGAAATTCAGATGAAGATCATATTAAACTGTATTCTGGCTCATAATACCTGACAAGTAGGAGAGGAAGATGGCGCAGCTCTTTAACTTGTCCTCCTGTGTGATTAGGACAGGTGTTATGTGTACTAATAGGACGGCGGCCATTTTATTTTTCCTAATGGTTGCTCCCTGGACAAAACGAGCGATTATAACTAATGAAAGGTATTTGGGAATATGTTTATTATAAAGTAATATTTAAGTATTTTTATTTTCTTAATTCCCAGAGAACCCCTTTAATATTCAGGGGTCATTTATTAAGTGTGGTGTTCTAGATGCCGGTCTTAATAAAGCCCTGCTCTGGCGGCGGATCTGCCGCAGTTATGAAGAGGCGCTGGCCTCTTCATAACTTTGGTGGATCCTCCACCACTTCTAAATGTAAGACAGTTTCCCTGTGAGCCGATCAGGCAGTCAAAATAACTCCTTGTATCAACGACCCTTCTCCAGAAATCTAAAAACTATAACCTGTAATATTGGTACACTCCAAAAACACATCCAGGCCCCTCTTGAACTCTTTTAGTGAATTCACCATTACCACCTCCTCCGGCAGAGAGTTCCATAGTTTCACTGCTCTAACAGTAAATAATCATTTTCTATGTTTGTGTATAAACCTTATTTTCTCTAGACACAGAGGATGTCCCCTCGTCACAGCCCTGGGTATAGTTAGATCATGGGAAAGATATCTGTACTAACCTTCGATATATTTATGCATAGTTATTAGATCTTCCCTCAATCATCTTTTTTCTAAACTAAATAACCCTAATATTGATAATGTTTAAGTAATAAATTTACCTGTGCTGGCTCTAGCAGTGCAATCTTAATCCTCAGCACAGCCACGCTGGGAGAGTCGAGCTGCTGATTCATGCCCCCTGGGGACACGACCGCATCCTTAGTAACAGGATGCAATTCTCTGTTTTTCTCCACAGCCGGCATGTGCTGGGGTAGATTAGCAGTGTGCTGATTATTACTATGTACTAGTGTTTCAGACTAATTTAGGTCAAGTAAATGGACCTTTCAGGTTCTGATTCAGGGACTTGGGGCTGTTTAAATACTTTCCTGGGCATACACCATTGGCAGTGGTAGTCTTGTTTGGCTCACTAGCTGGTTCCTTGTTCCTGTCACGGCGGACGTGCACTCAGACTAACAGATAAACCACCAACCAGGCTCTAGGCGAGAGGCAGGGGAAGGGTCACCTCCTAGCTAATCTCTGACCTCTCTCCCTGCACTGCTCAGCCCACATGCAGACCTTGGTGGTAGGTATGATGTGTCCCCGTGCCTGGGCTGAAACACCCTAAATTCCCTGAGATGGTGAAGAGGGGAAATAGGAGCAGCCTGCTCGCACAGAACCTGGATGGGAGAGATGACACAAAACAATCAAACTTGAAACCACACTTATCTTTCTGAGCTGGAACAGACAACCTTCCTTCCTAGCTTCCAAGACCAAAGTGATTCCTATAATCCGCTCAGAGCACTGGGCTGGAGTGCTATTTAAACTAATGACCCCACCCAGTGCACCTGATGGGTGGCGGATCCAGCACTGCTCCAAAACAAAACACTAAACTCGTGCTGCTATTCTGGCCAACCTCCGCACATAGTCAAGGCGGGGCATGACAGTACCCCCCCTTCTACGGGTGACCTCCGGACACCCCGGACCAACCTTATCCGGATGGGACCTATGAAAAGCCCTCACCAGTCGGCTGGCGTTGACATCTAGAGCCGGAACCCACGTCCTCTCCTCAGGGCCGTATCCCCTCCAGTGCACCAGGTACTGAAGGGAACCCCGAAGAATTCTAGAGTCGAGAATCCTGGAGATCTCGAACTCCAAGTTTCCCTCGACTAGAAGAGGAGGAGGAGGAGGCAACGGCGATGGTTCCACCGGTTTCACGTATTTTTTTAATAACGATCTGTGGAACACATCATGGATCCTCCAAGTCTGTGGAAGATCCAGCCGAAACGCTACAGGATTGATCACCGCAGAGATTTTATACGGACCAATAAATCTTGGACCCAGTTTCCAAGATGGCATTCTTGATTTGATATTTTTTGTGGACAACCACACCAGATCACCCACACACAGGTCCGGACCAGTCACACGTCTCCTGTCAGCCATTCGTTTATACCTCTCACCCATCCTCTCCAAATTCCCTTGAATCCTCCGCCAGATGGAGGATAAGGCAGAAGAGAATCTCTCCTCCTCTGGAATCCCAGAGGAACCAGTCCCAGAAAAGGTACCAAACTGAGGATGGAAACCGTATGCGTCAAAAAATGGCGACTTACCCATGGACTCCTGCCTACGGTTATTCAACGCAAATTCTGCTAAGGACAAGAATGAGGACCAGTCCTCCTGATTCTCAGCCACAAAGCACCTCAAGTAGGTCTCCAGGTTTTGATTAGTACGCTCCGTCTGACCATTCGACTGCGGATGAAAAGCCGAAGAGAATGAAAGTTGAATGCCAAGCCGAGAGCAGAACGCCCTCCAAAACCTGGAGACAAACTGCGTGCCCCTATCAGAGACCACATCCGAAGGAATACCATGCAATTTCACAATATTATCCACAAAAATCTGCACAAGAGTCTTAGCGTTAGGCAGACTAGTTAGCGATATAAAGTGAGCCATTTTACTGAAACGGTCAACTACCACCAAAATCACTGTTCTCCCGGAGGAACTCGGCAGATCCGTAATAAAGTCCATAGACAAATGCGTCCAAGGACGAGATGGAATAGACAATGGAAGAAGTGAACCAGCCGGTCGAGTATGAGCAACCTTTGACCGAGCGCAGGTTTCACAGGCTGTCACGTAATTCTCAATGCTCTTACGTAACCTGGGCCACCAGAACCTCTGGGACACCAGATCACAGGTGGACTTACCACCAGGATGTCCAGCAAGGACAGTATCGTGATGTTCCTTGAACACCTTGTATCGCAGGCCCTCAGGAACAAACAACCTCCCTGGGGGACAAGAACCAGGAGCCTCCTCCTGGGCTCCCAACACCTCCATCTCCAATTCAGGGTATAGAGCGGAGACCACCACCCCATCCACTAAAATAGGCGCAGGATCCTCTGAATCACCTCCCCCAGGAAAGCTGTGAGACAAGGCATCTGCCTTGACGTTCTTGACCCCTGGGCGAAAGGTAACCACAAAATTGAACCTGGTAAAAAAACAGTGACCATCTGACCTGCCTAGGGTTCAGACGCTTGGCAGATTGCAGGTAAGCCAAATTGTTATGGTCTGTATATACCGTAACGGGGTGAGACGCCCCCTCCAACCAGTGACGCCATTCCTCGAAGGCCAACTTGACAGCCAACAACTCTCTATCTCCAACATCATAATTCCTCTCGGCGACCGAGAGCTTCTTGGAGAAAAAGGCACACGGGACCCACTTGCCAGGGGATGAACCCTGTGACAACACTGCACCAACCCCCACCTCTGATGCATCAACCTCCACTACAAATGGCTGACACACATCCGGCTGCACCAGAATGGGAGCAGACGTAAAACGCTCCTTAATAGCCGAAAAGGCCTGCAATGCCTCATCCGACCAGACAGAGACGTCGGCGCCCTTCTTGGTCATATCAGTGAGAGGTTTTACTATGGTAGAGTAGTTCAAAATACATTTTCTATAATAATTCGTAAACCCCAAGAACCGCATCAAGGCTTTCTGAACCGCCCGGACCTTCTCGGGGTCCATACGAAAACCAGAATCAGAAAGCAAGTATCCCAAGAACGGAAGCTCTTGCACCGCAAACAAACATTTCTCCAATTTAGCATATAATTTTTTCTCCCGAAGGATCGTCAAAACCTGTCTCACATGATCCTGAGGGGTCTTCAGATCAGGAGAATAAATTAAAATATCATCCAGGTAAAGTACTATGAACCTCCCCACCAAATGATGAAAAATGTCATTGACGAATCGCTGAAATACTGCTGGCGCGTTCGTCAACCCAAATGGCATAACCAGGTTCTCAAAAAGACCCTCGTGCATATTGAAGGCCGTTTTCCACTCCTTGATTCTGATCAGATTGTAGGCTCCTCTCAAATCCAACTTGGAGAACACCTTGGCTCCCACAATCTGATCAAAAAGATCAGAGATCAAAGGCAGGGGATATGGATCCCGGACTGTAATACGGTTCAACTACCGAAAATCCAAACACGGTCTCAGTGATCCATCTTTTTTCTTCACAAAGAACAAACACACTGCCACTGGAGACTTAGATGGTCTAATATGACCTTTTGCCAAACTCTCGGCGATATACTTTCGCATGACCTCTCTTTCGGGTTGAGAAAGGTTGTAAAGCCGAGACTTTGGCAACTTAGCCCCTGGGATGAGATTAACTGGACAATCATAGTCACGATGAGGGGGCAATTCCTGAGCCCCACCCTCTGAAAAGACATCCGCAAGATCTGAGAGATATTGAGGTAAAGCCGTAATGGACACACCAGAGATTGATGTGCCAAAACAATTATCCGAACAAAACTCACTCCAACCGATGATTTGTCTCGCTTGCCAGTCTATAATGGGGTTATGTTTAGTCAACCATGGCAACCCTAAAACTATAGGAGCTGGCAAATCCTTCAAGACAAAACAAGAAATAATTTCAACATGTGAATCACTCACCCTTAAGTGAATACCATGAACAATGTGAGTAAGGCTCCTCTGAGAAAGAGGGGAAGAATCAATAGCAAAAACACAAATCTCGTTCTCTAAAGTGCAAGTACTTAGTCCTAGATTTTGAAGGAAAAGAAAGTCAATTAGGTTTACCCCAGCACCACAATCAAGGAACACCTCAACAAAAACATTTCTTGACTCCAGCGCCACCATAGCTGGAAGGAGAAAACGGGAACTGCAGGGAGCTTGCATACCTGCCTGCTCCACCACACCATTCATGCTACCAAGTGTCAGGGAAGTTTTTTTTTTTTTTTTCTCTACCACCTGCGGTTTAACATAAGGACAAAAACAAAATTTCCACTCTTTCCACAATAGTAACATAGTTTGTGCAATTTCCTAAAGTCTCTACTATCAGAATGGCAAGAAATCTGACCCAATTGCATGGGTTCCTCCGCTACCCCCGCGTTACCTGTAACATCACCCGGGGAGGCAGTAGAGAGGAAACCACTCACAGAAGGAATACCTTGCGCAGGGGGAGCCCTATACCTCTCTCTGATACGTCTGGCTAGCCATACTGCTAAAGACATGGCGTTCTCCAAAGAGTCTGGGTATTCATGAAAAGCAAGGGCATCCTTCAATCTTTCAGATAACCCCTGACAAAACTGGCTACGTAACGCGGGATCAATCCACTCTGATTCAGTAGCCCATCTCCTAAATTCAACACAGTAAGCCTCTGCAGTATGTTCCCCCTGAATCAAATTACGTAATCGCGACTCTGCCATCGAGACCCGATCTGGGTCATCGTTCATTAATCCCAGAGCCTTAAAAAATTGCTCCACCGACCGGAGCGCCCGAGAACCAGGTGGCAGAGAAAAGGCCCAGGATTGCGCGTCCCCTTTAAGCAGAGAAATAATTATACATATCCTCTGACTCTCATCACCTGACGACGATGGACGCAGCCTAAAGTACAATTTGCAGGACTCTCTAAAACGGACAAAGTCATCCGTACCCCCTGAAAATCGATCAGGAAGAGCCACTTTAGGCTCCACATAAACTTGACCTCCTCCTGATGCCAGAGCACTCTGACACTGTGCGACCGAACCACGCAGCTCTGCAACCTCTAGGGATAGCCCCTGCATGCGGTCAACTAATGCTTCAATTGCCATCATCACAAAACCGCTAAGTAATGACAGTCAAAGTTTTGGGCGGATTATAATGTCACGGCGGACGTGCACTCAGACTAACAGATAAACCACCAACCAGGCTCTAGGCGAGAGGCAGGGGAAGGGTCACCTCCTAGCTAATCCCTGACCTCTCTCCCTGCACTGCTCAGCCCACATGCAGACCTTGGTGGTAGGTATGATGTGTCCCCATGCCTGGGCTGAAACACCCTAAATTCCCTGAGATGGTGAAGAGGGGAAATAGGAGCAGCCTGCTCACACAGAACCTCGATGGGAGAGATGACACAAAAAAATCAAACTTGAAACCACACTTATCTTTCTGAGCTGGAATAGACAACCTTCCTTCCTAGCTTCCAAGACCAAAGTGATTCCTATAATCCGCTCAGAGCACTGGGCTGGAGTGCTATTTAAACTAATGATCCCACCCAGTGCACCTGATGGGAGGCGGATCCAGCACTGCTCCAAAACAAAACACTAAACTCGTGCTGCTATTCTGGCCGACCTCCGCACATAGTCAGGGCGGGGCATGACAATACCCTGTTCCTGCATTTGCGTAATGATTACTCTGTGCTTCTGACTTCGACTTGTCTTTTAACCACCCTCTGTCTCCTGTTTGGTACTACGTAGCCCATCTGGTTCTGACCCATTTCCATATGATTCTGCTTTGGTGCTTGTTTGTCTGTTTCTGCACTTATTTAGAGTAGGGTCTGTCATCCAGTTGCGGTTCTGCCAAGTAGTGCTTATACTGCAAGTAGGTAGGGAAAGCAGCCTAGGTTCTAGATTAGGGCTCACTGTCCTTGTCTGTCCCTACTTATAGGCATTAGAGTTTCTGGCTACTGTAGTCCACTCATTCCAGTTATTTCTTTAGTTGCCCTCCTCTGAAACCTCTCCATCTCTGCTATGTCTTTTTTGTGCACAGCAGCCCAAAACTGTACACAATACTCCATGTGCTGTCCTATGTTGCAACAAACTATAGTTAATTTCTAATGATAATTTGTTTTCCCTTAGTCCTAACAGCAGCACAGATGGGGTTAACCACCCCCCATGGACTGGTAGGACCGGCGGAATTTTAATGAGCCCAAGTAATAATTAAACACTTAAACCTCCCCTATAAAGGAGGGAATCACCTCCAGCCTATTGTGTTATAGCAAGAAAAAACTAGTCTTACTAGGGTGGGAAATTTGTGTGCTGCTGTTAGGACTAAGGGAAAACAAATTATCGTTAGAAATTAACGATTCCCTTACTGTCACAAACTATGGATGCGATCGGTCCGGATCCCACAGCTCTGACGTAGTGGTCTGTGACGGAGTCTGCGCACACACAGAGACCTCACGTGACCCAGGCTTCAGGAAGATGAGAGTTCACTGTTCTTTTACATAGGCCAGAAGCATACAAAATGGCTACCCAGAGGAATTATGTATGTATGCCGGCACACTTACCTCCTACCAGAAGCACAGATGGGGAGATAGCAAGAAGAACCCCTAGGGAGGGCCATCATGCCTGGCAGAACTAAGAATAGTCTGCCCAAAGGTCGAGTACTCAGCTAATCTGGCATCTAGTCTATAATGGGAGATGAATGTTGATTCAGAGCTCCAGGAGGCAGATTTACAAATCATGTCGAGCGGAAGAAGACTCCTCTCGGCAAAAGAAGTAGCTACAGCCCTCGTAGAATGGGCTTTTACAAACTCTGGAGGGTCTAGAGATTGGGAAACAAAAGGATTCCCCATTAGCCTCCTTAATCCATCAACTGATGGATGGTTTAGACACCTTACGGCCTTTAAAAATACCTTCAAACAGGATTAGAAGATTTTCATCTTTCCTGAACTCCTTGATCTATCCACATAGATCCGGAGGCATCTCAAGACATCCAAAGGATGTATAGCAGGTTCCTCGGAGGAGGTAGAAGGTCTAGAAAGAACCGGGAGGGATATCACCTGGTTGATATTCTGGAAAGAAGGAACCTTAGGCCTAAAGTACGGGAGAAATCTTAAAAGGACCCGGTCTGAGGGATGGGTTTCAGTACTGTAGGCTTTAATCTTTCAGCTCCTTTAAGGAACCGTTTAATGAGCGGGTCCTGCGAAAAAGACTTGTTGAAACAAGCTGAAATGGCTGAAACTTGACCCCTCAAGGTAGATGGAGCAAGGCCTTTGTCACGGCCATCTTGCAGAAACTGAAGGATGATGGGAAGGGGCGGATCTGCAGACGCCACCTCCTTTGAGGAACACCAAGAAGAGAATATCCTCATAATCTGTGAGTAGGCTCTCTTAGTAGAGTCTGCTCTTGAATGAGACTGCGTTCTCAGGACCGACTCTGAAAGCCCTTCTATTCTGGGAAGGGACTGATCAACCTCCAGGCTGTCAGGTTGAACCTGTGCAGATCTGGGCAGAGATGAGTGTCCCATGACACCAGGGTCTGCCGTGGGGGGAGCCTCCAATAATGTCCCTGACTCATCTGAATGAGCTGGGTAAACCAGGATCTCTTGGGCCAAAACGGTATGATGGCTATTATCGAGGCCTGATCCTGACGAATTTTCACCAATACCCTCGGTATCATGGAAAAGGGAGGGAAGATGTAAGCCAGCCTGAACCTCCAGGATATTGACAGAACATCTATCGCCAGGGGGTTGTCCTCCCTGTAAAGGGAGCAAAACCTCTCCACCTTGGCGTTGAACCTTGTTGCCATAAGATCCACCTCTGGCATTCCACACTTGAGGACTATCTGCTTGAATATCTCCGGATGTAAAGACCACTCCACTGTTGGAAGACCGCGGCTCAACCGATCCGCTATCATATTGAGGGAGCCTCGAATGTGGATCTCAGATAAGTGTGAAAGGTTCAATTCTGCCCAATCCAGAATCACCCCGATCTCTGATAAGAGGGTAAGTGATCTTGTGCCTCCCTGCTTGTTGATGTAAAGTACCGCAGTCATATTGTCTGACTGGACTTTCACCGCTTTGCCCCGGATCTGAGGGGCGAAGTAAAGGAGGGCTAGCCGGATAGCTTGAATTTCGCGGAGATTGGATGAGAGGAGCCGCTCCTGAGGAGACCAGGATCTGTGCACTGGAGAATCGTCTAGATGAGCACCCCAGCCTACTTGGGACGCATCTGTTGT
This sequence comes from Bufo bufo, assembly GCF_905171765.1. Taxonomy (NCBI): domain Eukaryota; kingdom Metazoa; phylum Chordata; class Amphibia; order Anura; family Bufonidae; genus Bufo; species Bufo bufo. The sequence continues at coordinate 510,959,494 of NC_053391.1, read as the reverse complement.
CAATATGACCCAGGTTGGCTAGGTCATAGACTTCCCATCTAAAAGATGGCTCCACCATCTGAGGGAATGCCGAGTTTGCCAAGACAGGGAGCACAGGGAGTTCAGCCCGGCGGGGCTGCCATTCCATTTGGAGAGAACCTCCGACTGCAGCGATCGGAGGTGCCATAAGGCCCAAGGGACTGCTTACGCAGACGCTGACATGAGCCCCAACATCTTCATGAGAGTCCAAATTGGAACTCGCCAAGGCACGGATAGGAATTCTGCCATGTTCTGTATTCGGGATCTTCTTTCTGGAGTCAACCGGAGAGATCTCCCAAAGGAGTCGATTATGGGGCCTAAATATCTTACTGAAGTCGACGGGTTCACGTTCGACTTCTGCCAGTTGATGATCCACCTTAGGCGGAACAGAAAGATGGTGGGTCAGGACCAAAAAGGAAGAGGCTTTTAAAAGCCAATTGTCCAGATAAGGAATGATGGTCAGTCCTTGGAGTGCTAGCTGCCACCACAGAAACTACCACCTTGGTGAAAGTGTGAGGGGCAGAAGAAATGCTGAAGGGAAGGGCAACGAACTGAAGGTGTCTGGTGACACCTGACACCTGGACCGCAATCCTGAGATATTTCCTGGGAGAAGAATGAATTGGGATGTACAAATATGCATCCTTGAGGTCCAGGGTTGCCGTCACCTCTCCAGGATTGAGAACGTGAACCACTGACCTGATGGTTTCCATACGGAACCTTACTTTCCTTACGTATCGATTGAAGAATCTCAAATCGATAATCATCCTGAGATCCCCTGACTCCTTGGGAACCAGAAACACTGGTGAGTAAATCCCTAAGCCCTGTTCTCCTCCAGAGCCCCCTTGTGGATGTAATCCTGAATGTAAGCCTCCAGAACCGACTGCCTTGCGGCCTGTGGAAGTTTGGTTCTGATCAACCTGTCCGGAGACAGAGAAAGAAGATTGATTGAGTACCCCTCTGATATGACATTCAGGACCCAGGGATACGAAATCTCTCGGATTCAGATGTCCTTGAAGTGGGAGAGTTGACCTCCGATGGGAAGATGAGGCAGGGTAGTGGGGAAGTCTTCTGGCAGGATGGCAGGAGTCACGGGAGTCATCCAAGAGCCTTGAGGAGGCCCGTAGTCAGGAGGTGGATTTTTATCCTTGACTCCTTCACGAGAGCGCCTCGAACCTCTTCGCTGCGCTCCCCAGTCCCTCCGGGCTCTTGACTGCTGGTCAGACCTACCACCACAGTTTTGTCTGCCCCGCCCCCGAAAGGACTGTTGGGGAAGACTCTTCCCCTTTTAATCTGACAGGTCTTCCATAATCTTATCCAACTCTGAGTCAAACAAACGGTTGGGCTCAAAGGGAAGGCTACATGGAATTGTCAGCGACCCAAGGCTTAAGCCACAAAGGCCTGCGGGCCGCTGAAACCAGGGTTATGGTTTCGGCCGCCAACTTCAGCTGTTGTTGCGCTGTATCAGACAGTAAATTTATCGCCAGGTTGACAGTCTTGAAAGCCGCCAGAATGTCGTCCCGAGACACCTTCTGATCCACATCCATCTGGATCTGGTTTAATCGAGACCGGAGGAAGGTAGAAACTTCTGTAGCAGCGATGGCTGTAGACGCGGAAGCTGCAGCTGCCGTATAACCTCTCCTGAGTGTGCACTCTGCTCTCCTGTCAAGGGGATCCTGCAGACTCGACCCATCTTCCGCAGGAACCAGAGTGCGCTTTGACAGTTTGACAATCGCCATGTCCACCATGGGAATGGAACCCCACGATTCCACCAAGGGTTTAGCCATCGGAAACATGGTTCTGAATCTTTAGTTAGAATCGGACCCCTTTCGGGTTTCTTCCACTCTGTGCGCATGACAGAGAGGACGGTCTCATCCGCTTTAAAGACACAAAGTGCCCGACTAGCGGGATCAGATGGCTCCCCAGGTCAACATCATGGTCCCCCGACCTGATGGACTCAAGTAACTATTGCGTCTTATCAGGAGGAAAGAAGCATGAAGTAAGCTCCTCCTCATCCGAGGAGGAGGAACTCAAGGAGACTACGGACGGTCTCTCTACTGGAGCCGAAGACTCCATAGGAGTCTGAGTAGGAAGCCTCTCATCCAGCAGGCTTATAACCCCTTTGATGGATCCATCAACATAGGTCTTTACCCACTGATACATATCCTGCATCGTAGGTTCGGTGGAAGGTTGAACCCTCGGACGGCAGCCGTCACACCTGGAGTAGGGACAGCTATCCTCCAAAAGCGCGTTACAATCATAGCACGAAAAATGTTTCCGCTTGGCTTTCTGCCATTCGAATCCCGTGGAGGCTTTTTTTTTTTTTTTTTCTTAAAGTCAACGGAACAAGGGATTCCCAACCAGTCTCCCAAGCTGGTTCCTACCAAGCCCCAAGCTGCTTATCTTCTTCGATCTGACGAGTGCAGGTAAATTCAGCTTAGAATAACCGTTGACCGACCTCACTGCGGGAAAAAAGAAAAAAAGGATAAGTAAAACATTTGTAAACAACCAATAAATGTTTCAGGAGAAAGGTAAAAGAAAAGGCAGACTGGCGGATAGCTGAAAATGAGGACCAGAAATAAGGCACCAACAAGTGGAGGAACACCAACTTATGGGACTCTGGGAGCTAGCTTAAAAAGCATGTGCAGCCAGAGAACGACCTGGTTCACAAATGTTTCCTTAAATAGGGGAGGGAGTGGGCTCAGAGCCGAGTCCCCGCCCCCAGAGGTGAGAACGCCATAACAGTAAATAAAAAGGTTTCCCCCCAGGAAGGAATACAATAAAACCTCCAACCGGAGGGAAAATCGCGGATTATATATAAAAAAAATCACAGTAATGACGCAAAATCGCGTCGCAAGAAAAAAATTACGGAAGTGACGTCAGATTCGGAAGATGGCGGCGCCCAGCGGCCGCAAGGAAAAGGACGCCGAAAAACGCACCGCAGCGAAGCACCGCTGCGCAGCGCCGGCAGCAGGTGAGCTGCCGGACAAGCCATAGTAGTAAAAGCGGAGGCAAAGCCCGCAGATAACATGAAAAAAAGATTCCCCCCTAAGAGAGGGGGAAGCACCGCCTTGTTCACCTGTCCGGAGGACAGAAAAAAACACAATAGGCTGGAGGTGATTCCCTCCTTTATAGGGGAGGTTTAAGTGTTTAATTATTACTTGGGCTCATTAAAATTCCGCCGGTCCTACCAGTCCATGGGGGGTGGTTAACCCCATCTGTGCTGCTGGTAGGATGTAAGGGAACCAGAATTTCAATCTTTCAATCACATATGTGGATGTAACCTTATAGTGCTACAATTTTAAGAGAACCTTCTTTAGGCTCTGTTTCATGATTCAAATCTGGGCCAGTTGACAAAATGCAATATTTTACATGGCCCCATGTAATGTGACGGGGAATGTTGTTATGAACATTTTTCACACATTCCGTCTGCGGGACAGTAGGTTGCCAACAAGCAAGGATTGGTGGCGTGTAAACAAAGCGATGGCCTGACAATCAAGTGGCACATTCACGCTGGAAAATTATCAGAAAATAGTTATTTTTAGAACATTCATTCCCAATAATTCGCCTGTGTAAATGGGCCCTATTTTTTCATAAGTTCATTGACTTCCACATAATTTACACAGTGTCTGCATAGCTCCTATATATCTCCTTAAATAAATCCGAAAATAAAATGAAAGGTCATCCTCCATTCTACTAATTGAGAAAATGAAGTGTGGGAATTACTGATTATTCCAGTAATTGCTTAATGGGAAACTCTAATTAACACTGCATGTGGTCTAAGTCAATTTAGATAATTTTTTATTGTAGATGAATTCCCATTCATCTTGCTAAAATTACACTGAACTTTATAGTTTTGCCATATTTGTTTGAACTGAAGGAGGCAGCTATAATGCAAGGTATTATATCTTATTGATATGTTATTTTTAGTTTTATGTTTCCTAGGACAATTAATTCCATAAAACGCCTGACCCGAAGGAACAGTTGATTAAACATAAAAAACAATTATATAACTGAAGGACGACTAAATGTAACTGTGCCTACAGGAAGTCTCTCTTGGCAGCCTGCAGATAGTAATCCATTTTATTTTGAAGGAGAATAGACGCACTGTACCATACCATCTAATATTCCCATTTGCTTTTCACACACATATACTCACAACAGACCTGCCTACATAACAGGTTTCTTTATTAAGTTGTGCTGCAGTAAAGAATGTCAGAGTCCCGAACTACATTAAGATTAGATTTTATAGCGTACACTGAATATAATACAAATTAGGGAAGCACAACTTTCTTACGCCCAGGGGTCATATTGTCACCTTGTACCACTTGAAGAGACTGCAGTGCAGTTTAAACTGCAAAAATGTTTTCACATAAAGGTATGGCACACAAATATTCAGGTGCTTTGTGGAAGGGTTCTTCAATTGAGTCATATATGGAAGAAAAATCCATGGCACACTGATATGATGCATATACAGGGAGTGCAGAATTATTAGGCAAGTTGTATTTTTGAGGATTAATTTTATTATTGAACAACAACCATGTTCTCAATGAACCCAAAAAACTCATTAATATCAAAGCTGAATATTAATATCAAAGCTGAAGTAGTTTTTAGTTTGTTTTTAGTTTTAGCTATTTTAGGGGGATATCTGTGTGTGCAGGTGACTATTACTGTGCATAATTATTAGGCAACTTAACAAAAAACAAATATATACCCATTTCAATTATTTATTTTTACCAGTGAAACCAATATAACATCTCAACATTCACAAATATACATTTCTGACATTCAAAAACAAAACAAAAACAAATCAGTGACCAATATAGCCACCTTTCTTTTCAAGGACACTCAAAAGCCTGCCATCCATGGATTCTGTCAGTGTTTTGATCTGTTCACCATCAACATTGCGTGCAGCAGCAACCACAGCCTCCCAGACACTGTTCAGAGAGGTGTACTGTTTTCCCTCCTTGTAAATCTCACATTTGATGATGGACCACAGGTTCTCAATGGGGTTCAGATCAGGTGAACAAGGAGGCCATGTCATTAGATTTTCTTCTTTTATACCCTTTCTTGCCAGCCACGCTGTGGAGTACTTGGACGCGTGTGATGGAGCATTGTCCTGCATGAAAATAATGTTTTTCTTGAAGGATGCAGACTTCTTCCTGTACCACTGCTTGAAGAAGGTGTCTTCCAGAAACTGGCAGTAGGACTGGGAGTTGAGCTTGACTCCATCCTCAACCCGAAAAGGCCCCACAAGCTCATCTTTGATGATACCAGCCCAAACCAGTACTCCACCTTGCTGGCGTCTGAGTTGGACTGGAGCTCTCTGCCCTTTACCAATCCAGCCACGGGCCCATCCATCTGGCCCATCAAGACTCACTCTTATTTCATCAGTCCATAAAACCTTAGAAAAATCCATCTTGAGATATTTCTTGGCCCAGTCTTGACGTTTCAGCTTGTGTGTCTTGTTCAGTGGTGGTCGTCTTTCAGCCTTTCTTACCTTGGCCATGTCTCTGAGTATTGCACACCTTGTGCTTTTGGGCACTCCAGTGATGTTGCAGCTCTGAAATATGGCCAAACTGGTGGCAAGTGGCATCTTGGCAGCTGCACGCTTGACATTTCTCAGTTCATGGGCAGTTATTTTGCGCCTTGGTTTTTCCACACGCTTCTTGCGACCCTGTTGACTATTTTGAATGAAACGCTTGATTGTTCGATGATCACGCTTCAGAAGCTTTGCAATTTTAAGAGTGCTCCATCCCTCTGCAAGATATCTCACTATTTTTGACTTTTCTGAGCCTGTCAAGTCCTTCTTTTGACCCATTTTGCCAAAGGAAAGGAAAGTTGCCTAATAATTATGCACACCTAATATAGGGTGTTGATGTCATTAGACCACACCCCTTCTCATTACAGAGATGCACATCACCTAATATGCTTAATTGGTAGTAGGCTTTCGAGCCTATACAGCTTGGAGTAAGACAACATGCATAAAGAGGATGATGTGGTCAAAATACTCATTTGCCTAATAATCCTGCACTCCCTGTATGGAAAGTAGACATAAGCAACTGGTCGATATTGACAGCAGCATTTGGGGGTTAAATAGCTAGGATCAGCTCGATGTCAGCTGTATTATACGGCTGGCGCCTGCTGGATAAATCTGATAAATAAATCTGTCATTGGTCATTAGGTGTTTACTTATTAGAATGTATTAATAGGTCCCATCAGTATTATTGGCTATCAATACTGATCATGAGGTTCTGAATTCGGGTCACCCAAGCAATCATTGCAGTGAAAAGAACTCCTGTGTTCCTGCAAGTCCTGCACAATAGCTCATCTACTGCATAAGATGGCTGTGCCAAACACTGCATCTTGTCCTTTGTAAGTACAAAAGCACAGATACAGCCATATGTACATAGATGAAAGGGATGCACAACTCAATGACCCCTTTCATGTGACGATTGGCGAGGGTACCGGACCGCCACCAATTAGACATTTATTGCCTAAATTCCAGGGAGAATTGATATGTTGTGCAGGCAGCAAGATGATAAGTTAAGGAAAACATTAATGTAGAGGTACTGGGAAAGCATGAGACATTACCCGCAGATAACACAGTAATAACCCTCTGAGTACAGTGGATGTTACCTGCAGTCCTATGTAACACCACAGATGACACTGTAATAACTCTCTGAGTACAAAAAATGTAGTATATATTACCTGCAGTTCTATGTAACATCCCAGATAACACAATGATAACTCTGAGTACAGATAATGTAGTAGATGTCACCTGCAGTCCTATGTAACACCACAGATAACACAGTGATAACTCTCTGAGTACAGATAATGTAGTAGATGTCACCTGCAGTCCTATGTAGGACCACAGATAACACAGTAATAACTCTCTGAGTACAGATAATGTAGTTGATGTTACTCCCTTTCTGTTAAGTGTCCGCATAATGATGCATGCACACATAGGGAGTACACAGTTCAGGAGGCAGGTCCCACAGTTGAGGAAGATGGGCCCCAAGGCAATGCCACATTGATACAGGAGGGCAAGTAGTGAGATATCAGTCATATGAATAACCGTCTCGCCACTTGCTGCAAGTGCTGCGCTACTAATATATATCATATACATTGGTAGACAGAGGTGCTTGTCAGCAGGCAACTGTTAATACAGGGTCCACCATGACAGGCCCTGTAGTAAACAGTCCTCCCGCTGTGCCTGCAGTTCTGGGCCTAGTGTCCTGGGCCCCCTGGTGGTGCTGGCTGTAGTTATGCCCCTGGACATAACATTACATATACATATACTTAATCCAAAATGCAACATCCATATTAACTCCAGGCTAATAGTCGTCTCAATCTATCGCTGACATTTCTCAATTTGTATCTGATTTGGGCATGATATATATGTATGCGGATTGGCAACCTTTCTTCCAAACTTCTTTATCTACAGAAGGTGCTGCCGATTCACATTCGAATATATATCACATGCCAACCAGGTGCAACTTAAGGAATGTGTCTATTATTCTGGAGTTAAAGAGTAACTGTTGTTTAATTTTTTCCCAAAAATTAATAGTACTCGCAAATATAAGGAACATTGTATTATATATAAGATGCTTCTTTTTCCAATTTACTGCTCAGATCTGTATTCAGTGAAGGCAGACTGCCTGCTCACTGAAGGATATTGTTACATGCTGTAGATGTTTATGGAGAGGGGAGGGGGGAGTAGGAGAAAAGGGGGAGGGGGGGTGGACTGCTGGAAAAAGGCAGACGCAGAGAGACTTACACATAGACTACTGATTTACTAGTGATTTACTGTCTTAATTGTTGGATTCACATCTAAACTGCTTATTTCTGTTCTATAATGTCCTCCACTATCGCTGCTGCATCTGAGGTTGTGCTGTAGAGAGTTAGGAAGCAGGAATCTGTGCTTCTCAATGTTCAATGTCTGGACAGATATGATCCCAGTAGTTCTCCACCCACTAGCTCAGCCATAGATGAATGACCAGAAATATTGTTAGTCCATATGCACATCCACAAGACAGCTTATACTGAAAAATGACTTGAAACGATGGTAACATAGTAACATAGTAACATAGTTTGTAAGGCCTGTCATTTTTTTTAGATTAGTTAAGTTGTACTATGCGTGCAAGCTACTGTGACACAAGATATGAGTTGCGCTGAAGTGACACTATGCACTGCACTGGGCCTTAGGCCTAGTTCACACGAACATTTTTTTTGCGAGTCAACGGGCCGTTTTTTTGTGTTCCGTATACGGTCCGTATACGGAACCATTCATTTCAATGGTTCTGCAAACAAAACGGAATGTGTTCCATATGCATTCCGTTTCCGTATTTCCGTTTTTCCGTTCCGTTGAAAGATAGAGCTTGTCCTATATTTGGCCGTAAATCACGGATCGTGGCTCCTTTAAAGTCAATGGGTCCGCAAAAAAAACGGAATGCATACGGAACACATCCGTATGTCATCCGTTTTTTGCGGATCACTAATTTAGAAATACTAGGCCCAGCCTACTTTTGCCATGTGTTCGGTGTTTACAAACTTTGTCAAGAGCACATGTGCAGGTGCTGAAACCGGCTCCAGCCTGTCTGCCTTGCAAGATAGCAGCTTCTCAAGATGGATGCAGAGAAATTGATCTTGCTGATCCAGGAACGTCCCCTGCTTTGGGACACTCGAACGGAGGCCTATCACGACCGCATGTGCAAGGAGCGGGCATGGGAGGAGGTGATCCTCGGCTAGTTCCTCCAAACGCCGAAAATTAGGTATGCCAACCCATGTTGATGTGTTTTATGTGTAAAATGCCTATAATGTCATTGTTACTTGTCAAGCAGTGGTGTATATTGGAGTCTATTACACAAGCAGGTAAATCAGTATGTGTTTTTTTGAATGTGCACCATGAGGATGTTGTGTAGCACTTGCTTTTTCAATGTCAAAGTGCTCAGCACTATATATTGTTTGATTATTCATCAGCCATGGCCACCTGTGGCTCACCTGCTGTAGTAAAACCTCAATTTTTTAACCATGGCCTGCTGCAGTCTGATATAGATTTCATGTGTGGACATGCTTAGAGGTATACATTTTAACCAGCTTTAGAGCTTCATATTGTGTATCCCTGTAATGTCAAAATATCAAGTCTGAATAATGTTTAAAGGCCTGTTATGATTACCGGGTTACAACAATCCTGCTATCTCGCAGGTTATTCAGCCTATGAAGTTTCAAAATCTCCAGTATATGGTATATTAAATTAAGTATTTTCTGGTTTTAATGTAGTAGTAACCATATTTAGTGATGTGATTTTATACGTGTGATGACATTTTTTAAGTTCCAATTGTTGTTATGTTATATTTCTACAGTCCAACGCTTAAAGACTCGCTGGCAGTCGTGCCGGGATCAGTTCCGCCGGGAACGAGTTCAGGCCATGGGCAAAAGTGGTGATGGAGGCGTCCGAAAGAAGCCCTATATTTATACCCGGCAGCTGGCTTTCTTAAAGCCAGTGCTGAACCTTAGGCCGTGAGTATGAAATGTCTAGATTATTTTGAATGTTTGCTTCGAAATGTCCCCAAATATATTAGTAGTGGCTTATTTATTGAAAAAGATTTTTCATTTTACCAGTAATGTTTTATAGGCTAGTATACAACTAGGGCTGGAGTGCACAAGCCAGGTACATGTTGTTATAATATAGTGTGGGAATATACTGGCCTTGTCACCACAATGATCACTAAAGTATTCCAGCTACCATTGTTTATCCTGATATGACCGGCACAAATGGCTAACATTATAAACAGGTGAGGATAGCGATAAGGGACAACCATCTGTGCAGCTCTATATTACATAATAAGGATCTCCAAACGCCTTTTCAGATTGATTATTTATCCTGATAATCAATATGTGACACGTCTACTGGAGCCATGTCATCCAGTGTGGGTTACGAAATGTGGCTTATATGTTCATACAATGTATATATATATACCAATGTTATTTACATTACTCTCTCATTCCACAGCACAGTTGACAGCCTGGAAGAGCAGAGGGGCCATGAGTCTACGACCAGTGATGAGGAGCGTGTGGCTGCTCCACAGGATTCCCCTTCTCTGGCCACTGAAGAGCAACAACTGTCGCAACCGTTGGATCCGGCAGAGAGGGAGGAGTCCTCTGCTGTGGAGGTTGGGGCTGAGGTTCAGTCGAGCCCCGAACCTTTATTAAGGAGACCACGGCGGAGAAGGGGCGCACCACAGCCTGCCGAACCTGCCTTAAATACTCGAGCCATTGTTGAAAGTCAGGTGCTCGAGTATTTAAGGCAGAGAAGGATTGAGGGCAAGGAAGAACGAATGCTCAGTGGCCTAGCGCCACTTATAGAACCTTTGTCTGCTGAAAAGCAAGATATATTTGTTTCTGTTATGGCTACTGTAGCCAACATTCTAAAAAGCCCTATGGACCCAGTAGAGCTAGTGCGGGCAGTCCATAATGTACATTGTCGGGCTTTAACTATAAGCGTTGGCACATCAGCCCAACCAGGGCCCAGTATATATTACCAGCAGCCCATCCAACAAACTTATTCCCAGCCCCTATTTTCCCAAGAACATGATTTTGCCCCTCGACCCCCTTGTCCTGTACCAAGGATGCGATACCCACCACCCCCTAATGTGGCTGGCCCTAGCACACAGGGCTCTTTTATGCAGGAATTATCCGAAATTTAATTTTGATGTTATGTTTTGGTTTTGTATTTGATAGCTGAATATGAAGCACTTTTATTTTTACCCTGGAAAATGTTCATTACAAATATATACAAAGATTCCAAAAATCAGTTTCCTTTTATTAGCAGAGCATCAACATTTAAACGGTATACAACATGACATGTTTGAATTACATCACTACACTCCAAACGTCATACACATCTTTTTTTTGGTGAATCATTACAACTCGGGCTGGCAATAAACGTAAAGTCAACGCTGCTCAACCTTCCGCCATCCAGCTGTATAAAAATTACAACTCCAAGCATGCCCTATAAGAGCAATAGAATATCAACCCAGACTGGGAAATGTTGTTTGTATACAGTTGCAGGGACACAGGATGGGCAGACCAGCTTAACCCCAAAAATACATAATCTACATCTATTGGAATCATGTTGTATGTGCTTGAATAATCTCCGATTCCGGGACCTTGGACAGCATCTTTAAAGTCTTCGGCATGCCTAGGGAAAAACAACAAGTTTGGAATAAGTATTGCAACATATGGGTGCGTATGCAATCATAAAATAGGTCCGATTTAGTTATGGTTTTTAAGAGGTATTAGAGGGTTGTTGTATACAATCAAATATATGAGTTTTGTAGTCATGAAAATTGACTAATTTCGCAATTTAGACTACACGAATGTAATTTTACAATTCATACAATATAACCCCAGCCCACAAGCCCACGTCAAGGGTCCTCTTTGTCTTGTGAGTCCCTACACTATCAACATATAACCCCACCACCAAAAAAACAAAAATACAACTAGGAAAATAAAGTTACTAGGATTACCAGAGTCCAGATTATTTTACACTCTGCCATGAACTACGCCCATCTGCCACGGCACTGCTCCCTCAGGACTTGAAAAATATTCTTCATAGAGGGCCCGAACTGCCAGGGCTGCAGTTCCTGGTCGTCCGTGAAGGGTCTGGTCCAATCCTCCTGAAGAAGAATACGTACCAGATTCCAAATCCTCAACTTCTGAGGGTTCATCATTAATCCTGACAAAGTTATGCAGGATCACACAAGCTTGAATAACCCGGGTGGCATTCTCCGGTGCCATCTGTAAGGATGACAGGAATACTCTCCACTTCTGTGTGAGTATTCCAAACGCACACTCAACATACCGACGAGCTCTACTCAGCCGATAGTTGAAGATACGTCTGCTGTCATCCAGGTTGCGTCTGGGAAAGGGTCGCATGACATGTGGTGCCAAAGCAAACCCTTCATCAGCCACAATTACAAATGGAGCCGGTGGTCCCGCAGAACCTGGCAGCAATCTGGGCTCTGGTAGGGCAAGCTGGTTGGCTCGAAGTCTCTCACACATTCTGGAAGCACTGAAAATGCGCGCATCTGCAGTGCTCCCATATGCCCCAATATCCACAATTATAAACTTGTCAGCCAAGGCCATTAGCACGACAGAGAAATACTGTTTATAATTGTAGTACAGGGACCCTGAATGAGGCAGCTTCTTAACACAAATGTGTTTGCCATCCAGTGCCCCAATGCAGTTTGGAAACTGCGCATCACCATAAAAACCCTCAGCAATTCGGATCCAATCCTCAGCCTTGGGCTCTGGCATCACCGCTTCCCTGAGTCGCTGCCAAATCACATCACATGTTTGACGAACTATCATAGAAATCGTCGAAACTCCCAGCAGGAACTCAAAATGCAGAGATACAAATGAATTCCCTGTTGCCAAGAATCTGAAAAACAAAAAGAAAGAAAGATTATATACTATAACAACCACCATTTACAACTAATATAACCAAAGTGGTTGGTCACCCGCTCAGTAAATATGTATAGGTGCTAGTCGTCTAGCCTGAATCACCCAGTCAGATAAAATGGCAAATTGAAAAATAGTACTGTAGACGTGCACTCTATATCTACATGTGTGTGTCTCCTGGTATAGAGTGCCCGTCTACAATACTATTTCTCTATTTTACATTTAAACATTTGGTGCAACACTATGACACATATAACAAAATGATAACATTAATAACATGTAATACTAAGCACATTCTATAAAATAAACGATGCATACCTCAACGTGACGATGAGACGTTCCTCAGGAGAAATGCAGCGCCTCATTAGTGTCCTGGTAGGTGAGGCCAGGGCGCAGAGTCGCTAGCAACAAGTCAAAGCTGTTCACAGACATACGACAATACTGATGAAATTTATCAGGATGCTGTCGCAGATCCATGTACAGCGTGTGGAAATGACCCTTCCTGTGCCGCTGAGAGACAATAGGGTGAACCCACTGCCTCCTCCTCCTCGGTTCCACGTTCTGCAGAGTTGGCTGCGGTTCGAAGTCCCGAGAAAGCAGCCAGCACAAGAGAACCAGTTCCTCCTCAGCCATGATACAGCAGAAAATTGTAGCCAGAAACCAATGTCTGCCAAACACAGGATTCCAAATACGCTCTCAATGCTGAAACAAGCTGATGAAAATGGAGTCACAACTATCACATGACCAAGTTAAATAGGGGGAGTGAAAAAGGGATGTGTCCTAAACTGATGATGTCAAACCTTTTCTATTCCGTTTCTGATCCGCAAAAAACGGATTGGAAACGGAAACCATACGGCTATTCTTTGCGGACATACGGAACGGAAACGGAACGGAAACGGAAACACAATGGAAGTCACAAACGGACCAACGGATCTGTTTAAAACGGACCGCAAAAAACTATAAAAGCCAAAGTTCGTGTGAACTTGGCCTTAAACACACAAACACGTGTGTAACTGACTGCTATTTATTCAGTCAAAATAGTTTTTTTAATTTAAATGGAATTGAATGTGACACCAGATATGAATGGCGCTGAAGTGACACTATGCACTGCACTGGGCCTTAAACACACAAACACGTGTGTAACTGACTGCTATTTATTCAGCCAAAATTGTTGTTTTTCTTTAAATTAAATCGAATGTGACACCAGATATGAATGGCGCGATATTTCGCGAATATTCGCCATATATTCGAGAATTCGCGAATTCATGATCTCTAAGCATTATTTTCTTTATTGCGAAAATTCGCATAAAAATTTGCCTAAAGATTCGCATAAAAATTCGCATAAACTGGTATTTAAAAAAATTCTAATATTCTCGAAGTGCCGATATTCGCGATTAAAATTCGCAATTCGAATATTCGTGATCAACACTACTATTTATTCAGCCAAAATTGTTTTTTATTCTTTAAATGGAATCGAATGTGACACCAGATATGAATGGCGCTAAAGTGACACTATGCACTGCACTGGGCCTTAAACACACAAACATGTGTGTAACTGACTGCTATTTATTCAGCCAAAATAGTTTTTTTTATTTAAATGGAATCGAATGTGACACCAGATATGAATGGCGCTGAAGTGACATTATGCACTGCAATGTGCCTTAACCACCTCAGCCCCCAGTGCTTAAACACCCTGAAAGACCAGGCCACTTTTTACACTTCTGACCTACACTACTTTCACCGTTTATTGCTCGGTCATGCAACTTACCACCCAAATGAATTTTACCTCCTTTTCTTCTCACTAATAGAGCTTTCATTTGGTGGTATTTCATTGCTGCTGACATTTTTACTTTTTTTGTTATTAATTGAAATTTAACGATTTTTTTGCAAAAAAATGACATTTTTCACTTTCAGTTGTAAAATTTTGCAAAAAAAACTACATCCATATATAAATTTTTCTCTAAATTTATTGTTCTACATGTCTTTGATAAAAAAAAATGTTTGGGTAAAAAAAAAATGCTTTGGGTAAAAGTTGGAGCGTTTACAAACTATGGTACAAAAATGTGAATTTCCGCTTTTTGAAGCAGCTCTGACTTTCTGAGCACCTGTCATGTTTCCTGAGGTTCTACAATGGCCAGACAGTACAAACACCCCACAAATGACCCCATTTCGGAAAGTACACACCCTAAGGTATTCGCTGATGGGCATAGTGAGTTCATAGAACTTTTTATTTTTTGTCACAAGTTAGCGGAAAATGATGATTTTTTTTTTTTTTTCTTACAAAGTCTCATATTCCACTAACTTGTGACAAAAAATAAAAACTTCTATGAACTCACTATGCCCATCACAAAATACCTTGGGGTCTCTTCTTTCCAAAATGGGGTCACTTGTGGGGTAGTTATACTGCCCTGGCATTCTAGGGGCCCAAATGTGTGGTAAGGAGTTTGAAAGGTGCTCTTTGGAATATGGGCCCCTTTGCCCACCTAGGCTGCAAAAAAGTGTCACACATCTGGTATCTCTGTATTCAGGAGAAGTTGAGGAATGTGTTTAGGGGTGTCATTTTACATATACCGATGCTGGGTGAGATAAATATCTTGGTCAAATGCCAACTTTGTATAAAAAAATGGGAAAAGTTGTCTTTTGCCAAGATATTTCTCTCACCCAGCATGGGTATATGTAAAATGACACCCCAAAACACATTCCCCAACTTCTCCTGAGTACGGAGATACCAGATGTGTGACACTTTTTTGCAGCCTAGGTGGGCAAAGGGGCCCATATTCCAAAGAGCACCTTTCGGATTTCACAGGTCATTTTTTACAGAATTTGATTTCAAACTCCTTACCACACATTTGGGCCCCTAGAATGCCAGGGCAGTATAACTACCCCACAAGTGACCCCATTTTGGAAAGAAGACACCCCAAGGTATTCCGTGAGGGGCATGGCAAGTTCCTAGAATTTTTTATTTTTTGTCACAAGTTAGTGGAAAATGCTGATTTTTTTTTTTTTTTTTTTTTTTTTTTCATACAAAGTCTCATATTCCACTAACTTGTGACAAAAAATAAAAACTTCCATGAACTAACTATGCCCATCAGCGAATACCTTGGGGTCTCTTCTTTCCAAAATGGGGTCACTTGTGGGGTAGTTATACTGCCCTGGCATTCTAGGGGCCCAAATGTGTGGTAAGGAGTTTGAAATCAAATTCTGTAAAAAATGACCTGTGAAATCCGAAAGGTGCTCTTTGGAATATGGGCCCCTTTGCCCACCTAGGCTGCAAAAAAGTGTCACACATCTGGTATCTCTGTATTCAGGAGAAGTTGAGGAATGTGTTTTGGGGTGTCTTTTTACATATACCCATGCTGGGTGAGATAAATATCTTGGTCAAATGCCAACTTTGTATAAATAAATGGGAAAAGTTGTCTTTTGCCAAGATATTTCTCTCACCCAGCATGGGTATATGTAAAATGACACCCCAAAACACATTCCCCAACTTCTCCTGAGTACGGAGATACCAGATGTGTGACACTTTTTTGCAGCCTAGGTGGGCAAAGGGGCCCATATTCCAAAGAGCACCTTTCGGATTTCACTGGTCATTTTTTACAGAATTTGATTTCAAACTCCTTACCACACATTTGGGCCCCTAGAATGCCAGGGCAGTATAACTACCCCACAAGTGACCCCATTTTGGAAAGAAGAGACCCCAAGGTATTCGCTGATGGGCATAGTGAGTTCATGGAAGTTTTTATTTTTTGTCACAAGTTAGTGGAAAATGAGACTTTGTATGAAAAAAAAATAAAAAAAAAAAATCAGCATTTTCCACTAACTTGTGACAAAAAATAAAAATTTCTAGGAACTCGCCATGCCCCTCACGAAATACCTTGGGGTGTCTTCTTTCCAAAATGGGGTCACTTGTGGGGTAGTTATACTGCCCTGGCATTTTCCAGGGGCCCTAATGTGTGGTAAGTAGGTAAATGACCTGTGAAATCCTAAAGGTACTCTTTGGAATATGGGCCCCTTTGCCCACCTAGGCTGCAAAAAAGTGTCACACATGTGGTATCGCCGTATTCAGGAGAAGTTGGGGAATGTGTTTTGGGGTGTCATTTTACATATACCCATGCTGGGTGAGAGAAATATCTTGGCAAAAGACAACTTTTCCCATTTTTTTATACAAAGTTGGCATTTGACCAAGATATTTCTCTCACCCAGCATGGGTATATGTAAAACGACACCCCAAAACACATTCCCCAACTTCTCCTGAGTACGGCGATACCAGATGTGTGACACTTTTTTGCAGCCTAGATGCGCAAAGGTGCCCAAAGTCCTTTTAGGAGGGCATTTTTAGACATTTGGATACCAGACTTCTTCTCACGCTTTGGGGCCCCTAGAATGCCAGGGCAGTATAAATACCCCACATGTGACCCCATTTTGGAAAGAAGACACCCCAAGGTATTCAATGAGGGGCATGGCGAGTTCATAGAAATTTATTTTTTTTTGGCACAAGTTAGCGGAAATTGATATTTTTAATTTTTTTCTCACAAAGTCTCCCGTTCCGCTAACTTGGGACAAAAATTTCAATCTTTCATGGACTCAATATGCCCCTCACGGAATACCTGGGGGTGTCTTCTTTCCGAAATGGGGTCACATGTGGGGTATTTATACTGCCCTGGCATTCTAGGGGCCCTAAAGCGTGAGAAGAAGTCTGGAATATAAATGTCTAAAAAAATTTACGCATTTGGATTCCGTGAGGGGTATGGTGAGTTCATGTGAGATTTTATTTTTTGACACAAGTTAGTGGAATATGAGACTTTGTAAGAAAAAAAAAAATAATTCCGCTAACTTGGGCCAAAAAAATGTCTGAATGGAGCCTTACAGGGGGGTGATCAATGACAGGGGGGGTGATCAATGACAGGGGGGGTGATCAATGACAGGGGGGTGATCAATGACAGGGGGGTGATCAATGACAGGGGGGGTGATCAATGACAGGGGGGGTGATCAATGACAGGGGGGGTGATCAATGACAGGGGGGTGATCAATGACAGGGGGGTGATCAGGGAGTCTATATGGGGTGATCACCACAGTCATTGATCACTCCCCCTGGAAGGCTCCAGGGAGACGTCTGTATGTGTTTTGCAGATCCGATCCATCTATCAGTGGATCCGTAAAAATCATGCGGACATCTGAATGGAGCTTTACAGGGGGTTGATCAATGACAGGGGTGTAATCAATGACAGGGGGGTGAACAGGGAGTCTATATGGGGTGATAACCACAGTCATTGATCATGCCCCTGTAAGGCTTCATTCAGACGTCCGGATGCGTTTTGCGGATCCGATCCATCTATCAGTGCATCCGTAAAAATCATGCGGACATCTGAATGGAGCTTTACAGGGGGGTGATCAATGACAGGGGGGTGATCAGGGAGTCTATATGGGGTGATAACCACAGTCATTGATCATGCCCCTGTAAGGCTTCATTCAGACGTCCGGATGCGTTTTGCGGATCCGATCCATCTATCAGTGGATCCGTAAAAATCATGCGGACGTCTGAATGGAGCTTTACAGGGGGGTAATCAATGACAGGGGTGTAATCAATGACAGGGGGGTGATTAGGGAGTCTATATGGGGTGATAACCACAGTCATTGATCATGCCCCTGTAAGGTTTCATTCAGACGTCCGGATGCGTTTTGCGGATCCGATCCATCTATCAGTGCATCCGTAAAAATCATGCGGACATCTGAATGGAGCTTTACAGGGGGGTAATCAATGACAGGGGGGTGATCAGGGAGTCTATATGGGGTGATAACCACAGTCATTGATCATGCCCCTGTAAGGCTTCATTCAGACGTCCGGATGCGTTTTGCGGATCCGATCCATCTATCAGTGGATCCGTAAAAATCATGCGGACATCTGAATGGAGCTTTACAGGGGGTTGATCAATGACAGGGGTGTAATCAATGACAGGGGGGTAATCAGGGAGTCTATAAGGGGTGATAACCACAGTCATTGATCATGCCCCTGTAAGGCTTCATTCAGACGTTCGGATGCGTTTTGCGGATCCGATCCATCTATCAGTGCATCCGTAAAAATCATGCGGACATCTGAATGGAGCTTTACAGGGGGGTAATCAATGACAGGGGGGTGATCAGGGAGTCTATATGGGGTGATAACCACAGTCATTGATCATGCCCCTGTAAGGCTTCATTCAGACGTCCGGATGCGTTTTGCGGATCCGATCCATCTATCAGTGCATCCGTAAAAATCATGCGGACATCTGAATGGAGCTTTACAGGGGGGTAATCAATGACAGGGGGGTGATCAGGGAGTCTATATGGGGTGATAACCACAGTCATTGATCATGCCCCTGTAAGGCTTCATTCAGACGTCCGGATGCGTTTTGCGGATCCGATCCATCTATCAGTGGATCCGTAAAAATCATGCGCTAGTCTGAATGGAGCTTTACAGGGGGGTAATCAATGACAGGGGTGTAATCAATGACAGGGGGGTGATCAGGGAGTCTATATGGGGTGATAACCACAGTCATTGATCATGCCCCTGTAAGGTTTCATTCAGACATCCGGATGCGTTTTGCGGATCCGATCCATCTATCAGTGCATCCGTAAAAATCATGCGGACATCTGAATGGAGCTTTACAGGGGGGTAATCAATGACAGGGGGGTGATCAGGGAGTCTATATGGGGTGATAACCACAGTCATTGATCATGCCCCTGTAAGGCTTCATTCAGACGTCCGGATGCGTTTTGCGGATCCGATCCATCTATCAGTGGATCCGTAAAAATCATGCGGACGTCTTATGGAGCTTTACAGGGGGTTGATCAATGACAGGGGGGTAATCAATGACAGGGGGGTGATCAGGGAGTCTATATGGGGTGATCAGGGGTGATCAGGGGCTAATAAGGGGTTAATAAGTGACGGGGGGGGGGGTGTAGTGTAGTGTAGTGGTGCTTGGTGGGACTTTACTGAGCTACCTGTGTCCTCTGGTGGTCGATCCAAACAAAGGGGACCACCAGAGGACCAGGTAGCAGGTATATTAGACGCTGTTATCAAAACAGCGTCTAATATACCTGTTAGGGGTTAAAAAAAACACATCTCCAGCCTGCCAGCGAACGATCGCCGCTGGCAGGCTGGAGATCAACTCTCTTACCTTCCGTTCCTGTGAGCGCGCGCGCCTGTGTGCGCGCGTTCACAGGAAATCTCGCGTCTCGCGAGATGACGCATATATGCGTGACTGTGCGCAGGGCTGCCACCTCCGGAACGCGATCCTGCGTTAGGCGGTCCGGAGGTGGTTAAACACACAAACACGTGTATAACTGACTGCTATTTATTCAGTCAAAAATATTTTTTTTCTTTAAATAAAATCGAATGTGACACCAGATATGAATGGCGCTGAAGTGACACTATGCACTGCACTGGGCCTTAAACACACAAACACGTGTGTAACTGACTGCTATTTATTCAGCCAAAATAGTTTTTTTTATTTAAATGGAATCGAATGTGACACCAGATATGAATGGCGCTGAAGTGACATTATGCACTGCAATGTGCCTTAAACACACAAACACGTGTGTAACTGACTGCTATTTATTCAGTTTAATCACAGCTAAGACGATATCCCGTCAGAGGGAATAATAACCACAGGTGGTGTATAATCCAATAAATGTAATCACAGGGAACGACCTCTTTAAAACGTAGCCTTTAATCTAATTTAGACATAAAATAACAAAAAACTCCCACAGACATACATAGAAAAGAACAAAGAGAAGATATATCCTTGATGACATGGAAGATGATACTTGTAATCGTCCAAAAATACGGGTCAGAGATGGACGGAATGGACAGAGATGGAGTCTAATCTGTCCCTATTCCTGGCCCTGGGCTAGGTAGCCCTGCCTAAGAACGGAATAGCCGCCCTGATAAGGACGATCCCGTGTTCTGGAACCTCCTTGTGAAACCTGAATAGACCCTGTAATACTGATGGATCCCCACTGTGGGGTCTGCTCTAGGTACACAAAACAAAAAAACAAGCATAGATAAACAGTATAGAGAGCAACAGGCCACCACACTCATAGATGCTCAGTGGTGTGGGTGGAAAGTTGCCAAAAATAAATATGTCATAAAGGATGCACAGGCAGCCACAGGTATGGCTATCTATGAATGTGCATCATCAAATGGACGATATCACTGTGTAGACCCCACACACCAGAATCAATGTGCGACGTCAATACACCAAGAGTCCCACGTTTACCAAAAATTTGGTAAACGTGGGTCTCAGCATTAGGAATATCAGTTATGACGTAGGGAGTCCTCTCCCACTTACTGTCCAGCTTTCTGGTTCGGTGGTTATTCTTCAACCACACCACGTCTCCCATAGCAAGTGGTTCTGCATGAGCAGCCAGGTCATAGTCTCTCTGCTGCCGCTCTCGGGCACTTTCCATGCGCTCCTGAACAATCTCTTTGGCCCCTTTCACACGGGCGAGTATTCCGCGTGGATGCGATGCGTGAGTTGAACGCATTGCACCCGCACTGAATCCTGACCTATTCATTTCTATGGGGCTGTTCACATGAGCGGTGATTTTCACGCATCACTCAATTTTGTGTTTTTCACGTAACGCAGGCCCCATAGAAATGAATGGGGTTGCATGAAAATCGCAAGCATCCGCAGGCAAGTGCGGATGCGGTGCGATTGTCACGCACGGTTGCTAGGAGACGATCAGGATGGAGAACCGATCATTATTATTTTCCCTTATAACATGGTTATAAGGGAAAATAATAGCATTCTGAATACAGAATGCATAGTAAAATAGCGCTGGAGCGGTTAAAATAAATAAATAAATAATTTAACTCACCTTAATCCGTTTGATCGCGGAGCCGGCATCTCTTCTGACTTCTTTCTTTGCTGTGTGCAGCAACAGGACCTGTGGTGACGTCACTCCGGTCATCACATGATCCATCACATGATCTTTTACTATGGTGATGGATCATGTGATGGACCATGTGATGACCGGAGTGACGTCACCACAGGTCCTGTTGTTGCACACAGCAAAGAAAGAAGTCAGAAGAGATGCCGGCTGTGCGATCAAGTGGATTAAGGTGAGTTAAATTATTATTATTATTTTTTTTAACCCCTCCAGCGCTATTTTACTATGCATTCTGTATTCAGAATGCTATTATTTTCCCTTATAACCATGTTATAAGGGAAAATAATACAATCTACAGAACACCGATCCCAAGCCCAAACTTCTGTGAAGAAGTTCGGATTTGGGTACCAAACATGCAGATTTTTCTCACGCGAGTGCAAAACAAATTACAATTAATTGTAACACATTACAATTACACATTACGGAAAATGATGATGCACATTCATAGATAGCCATACCTGTGGCTGCCTGTGCATCCTTTATGACATATTTATTTTTGGCAACTTTCCACCCACACCACTGAGCATCTATGAGTGTGGTTGGCCTGTTGCTCTCTATACTGTTTATCTATACTTGTTTTTTTTTTTTGTGTACCTAGAGCAGACCCTACAGTAGGGATCCATCAGTATTACAGGGTCTATTCAGGTTTCACAAGGAGGTTCCAGAACACGGGATCATCCTTATCAGGGCGGCTATTCCGTTCTTAGGCAGGGCTACCTAGCCCAGGGCCAGGAATAGGGACAGATTAGACTCCATCTCTGTCCATTCCGTCCATCTCTGACCCGTATTTTTGGACGATTACAAGTATCATCTTCCATGTCATCAAGGATATATCTTCTCTTTGTTCTTTTCTATGTATGTCTGTGGGAGTTTTTTGTTATTTTATGTCTAAATTAGATTAAAGGCTACGTTTTAAACAGGTCGTTCCCTGTGACTGCTATTTATTCAGTCAAAATATATATTTTTCTTTAAATGGAATCGAATGTGACACCAGATATGAATGGCGCTGAAGTGACACTATGCACTGCACTGGGCCTTAAACACACAAACACGTGTGTAACTGACTGCTATTATTCAGTCAAAATGTTTTTTTTTCTTTAAATGGAATCGAATGTGACACCAGATATGAATGGTCCTTAAGTGACACTATGCACTGCACTGGGCCTTAAACACACAAACACGTGTGTATCTGACTGCTATTTATTCTGTCAAAATTGTTGTTTTTATTTACATGTAATCGAATGTGACACCAGATATGAGTTGCGCTGGTGACACTATGCACTTGCAGGGCTGTGAGCCTGACACACACGCAGGCAGGCAGGCAACTGCAATTTGATTACACAGGAAAAAAAAAAAAAAAAACAGACTGATGTTCTAGCCCTTCAGGACTGCAGTGGACACTGAATACACTTGCCTAGCTATCGATTTCCCTATTAAATCAGCAGCAGCTACACTGTCCCTCCTCTCACTAAGACTGCAGCTTCCGAATGAATCTAAAATGGATGCTGTCCAGGAGGTGGGAGGGTCTGGGAGGGTCTGCTGCTGATTGGCTGGAATGTGTCTGCTGACTGTAAGGTACAGGGTTAAAGTTTACTCAATGATGATGTATAGGGGGCGGACCGAACATCGCATATGTTTGCCCGCTACGGTGAACGCAAACAAGCTATGTTCACCGGAAACTATTCGCCAGCGAACTATTCGGGACATCTCTAGTAAATGGCAGGCAAAGTCTTTGCAAGATACTCAGAGGGAATAACACTTACAGATCAGACTGCACTTTTCCTCAGATTCTGTCTATCTTCCTCCAAGGCCCATATGCCCTATTGCTGGCTTTATCCATGGGTAGAGAAACCTTCCTCTGGTATATATCCTCTTGCTGTCAATATCCTTCTGCCCTTCAGCTTTCTATTTGGCTGGATAAAAGTGGCTCTGCACTGTACTTTTAAAGGTGCTAGATATCCTCAGGAGGCAACTTCTTCCCCTGGATTAACTTCTGAGCTTCTCTTGCTCAGGGACCTCAGGCAGGCTAGACTGAGCTACTTATCCTCCTGGATTAAACTGAACTAACCCTTTCCTGTCTGGGCCTAACCATATATACTAGGGGGTTCCCTAGCTCCCTCTACAGCTTGGGAGGAGAAACTACACCCCTACAGGCCTGGTACACAGGAGATAACATTAAAATACATTACAATGCAACATAAAATGCAATAGCACTTTCCCACAGGAGGTGGGGGCAACATGACCCTTAGTAGTGCCCACCCTTACGTAGTGGGACACTACATACCCCGCTTCTTTGAGGTTGCCCGTCCTCGGCGCAACACAGGGGGCCCGCCTAGCTGGAAACTGTGACCTGAAAGACAAAAATGCAAAGTAGGCATATACAACAAACACTACATTTGCAAGAAAAATATCAGGCAGCTCCGCTGGCAAAGGAACAAGTGGGGTGAAAAGGGGCGTCGTTCTCTTCACACAGGATAATATAGGGGAACAGGGGCGCTGACCTGGTACAGCGTATCAGGAATAACCAGGATAGTCCTTAATAATAAAATATGCATATATCATAGGTTCCTGGAGGCTCAAAAGAACAGCATGAGTCCGTATTCGGGTCTTGTAGACAGTTAAACAGGGGTTTCCCGGGAGGAGTTACTCTGGTCAACAATGTAGTCTCCGAATCTCACAGGTGGGTGCCCCTTAGTAGGCCACGTGGATTCCCCTTACTGGCAGAGACTCTTCCTGCCTTGGCTCAGGGGGGCCAGAAGAATCCGCAGGTTCTGGAGCCCTTTCAGGTATACCCTGGGACAGGTCATCCTGGGGTTGAGGACTAGCAGGAACTGAAGCCGGTACCACCAAGTTCCACCAGGGTGTGAGGAACCAATGAAGTGGCTCTTTGTCATGTAACAGGTTCTCAACAGCCTGCATAGGATCAACAGGCTGGGCTGACGACTCTGGCTCAGGAGACTCTGGCTCCATGTCCCCTGCTGCAGTTTCTCCTTATATGCAGGGCTTTAAACGATTCCTGTGTACGATCTGGGAGCCTTTACCTTCCCTGGAAATTTGGTAAACGTGGGTCTCAGCATTAGGAATATCAGTTATGACGTAGGGAGTCCTCTCCCACTTACTGTCCAGCTTTCTGGTTCGGTGGTTATTCTTCAACCACACCACGTCTCCCATAGCAAGTGGTTCTGCATGAGCAGCCAGGTCATAGTCTCTCTGCTGCCGCTCTCGGGCACTTTCCATGCGCTCCTGAACAATCTCTTTGGCCCCTTTCACACAGGCGAGTATTCCGCGTGGATGCGATGCGTGAGTTGAACGCATTGCACCCGCACTGAATCCCGACCTATTCATTTCTATGGGGCTGTTCACATGAGCGGTGATTTTCACGCATCACTCAATTTTGTGTTTTTCACGTAACGCAGGCCCCATAGAAATGAATGGGGTTGCATGAAAATCGCAAGCATCCGCAGGCAAGTGCGGATGCGGTGCGATTGTCACGCACGGTTGCTAGGAGACGATCAGGATGGAGAACCGATCATTATTATTTTCCCTTATAACATGGTTATAAGGGAAAATAATAGCATTCTGAATACAGAATGCATAGTAAAATAGCGCTGGAGCGGTTAAAATAAAAAAATAAATAATTTAACTCACCTTAATCCGTTTGATCGCGGAGCCGGCATCTCTTCTGACTTCTTTCTTTGCTGTGTGCAGCAACAGGACCTGTGGTGACGTCACTCCGGTCATCACATGATCCATCACATGATCTTTTACTATGGTGATGGATCATGTGATGGACCATGTGATGACCGGAGTGACGTCACCACAGGTCCTGTTGTTGCACACAGCAAAGAAAGAAGTCAGAAGAGATGCCGGCTGTGCGATCAAGTGGATTAAGGTGAGTTAAATTATTATTATTTTTTTTTTTAACCCCTCCAGCGCTATTTTACTATGCATTCTGTATTCAGAATGCTATTATTTTCCCTTATAACCATGTTATAAGGGAAAATAATACAATCTACAGAACACCGATCCCAAGCCCAAACTTCTGTGAAGAAGTTCGGATTTGGGTACCAAACATGCAGATTTTTCTCACGCGAGTGCAAAACAAATTACAATTAATTGTAACACATTACAATTACACATTACGGAAAAATCGCGCATGTTCCCACAACGCACCCGCACATTTTCCCGCAACGCCCGTCTGAAAGAGGCCTTTGGCATTAAGGAGACGTCTTTGATGCTCCACCACCCAATCAGTCTTTGGTAGTGGGTTGATGACATCGGGTACTTGCACGTCCAGGGAGTGGTCAGCAGGCAGCCTCCCTTGACGGCCGAACATCAAATAGAAGTGTGTGTACCCGGTGGAGCAGTGAATGGTATTGTTATACTTATACATCAGTTGTGGCAGCAGAGTAGGCCAATTACCCCTTGTCTCAAGGGGCACTGCTCTCAACATTTCGATGAGGGTTTGATTAATTTTTTCACAGAGTCCGGATGATAGGCGGTGGTCCAGACCTTCTGGCAGTTATGTAGCAGGCACATCTCCTGGAACAACTGTGATTCAAACGCAGACCCCTGGTCGGTGAGGACTCTCTCTGGACAGCCGTAGGGCAGGAGGAAATGCTTCCAGAATGTTTCCGCCGCAGTCTTGGCTGTCAGGTCCTTCACAGGCACTGCTACAACAAACTTAGTGAAGTGATCAATAATGGTCATGGCATAAGTATAACCTGAGCGACTTGGGTCCAACTTCACATGATCAATGGCAACAAGCTCCAGGGGAGCCTTACTCACGATAGGATGGAGAGGTGCTCTCTGGTCATGGCGTTCACTTCTCCCGACGGCACAGGCGGTACATTCCCGGCACCATTTTTCAATGTCTTCTCTCATCCCAATCCAATAGAACCTTCCGATATGTCCAGACCGGTTGTGATACATCTCTAATACAAGACTGGCGTCTCGACGTGGTATGAGGATCTGGTACACCCTATCGCAGGACACTGGATCCAGGGTCCTTCTTAGCAACAGGCCTTTTTGAAGGAAGAGTTGGTGGCGATGTCTCCACAATTTCAATAGTTCTGGGTCTGCACTCTTCCTGCGGACTCTCTCAGGAGTTCTTCCACTAGTAAAGTAGTCGAGCAGTTCATCGAGGACTCTACTTTCTGACTGGAGCTTAATCCACCTTTCTTGTTCGCCTCTGGACTCGGGATTAGTCGGTGGAGAGGGATCAGCAGCCGAGTTATTTTCAGTGTGAACATTATCTTGCTGAGCAAACTTGTTGTAAAACGCCGGCATCTCCATCTCTTCCCAGGCATCTTTTGGTTCATCTGGTGCTTCTGTAGTGGGAAGCCGAGACAGGGCATCAGCATTATCATTGGAGCGGCCTGCTCGATATTTCACAGTGAAGTCATAGTTGGCAAGGCGGGAGGCCCATCTTTGTTCCAGAGCCCCTAACTTGGCTGTATTCAGGTGCGCCTAGGGATTGTTGTCAGTGAAGGCGACAAACGGCGTGGCAGCAAGGTAGTCCTTGAATTTTTCTGTCACAGCCCACACGAAAGCAAGGAACTCTAGCATGAAGGAGCTATAATTCTGATCGTTTTTCTCAGCTCCCCTCAGGGATCTGCTGGCGTAAGCAATCACCCTCTCTTTGTTGTCTTGCACTTGAGCCAACACGGCTCCCAGGCCTCTTTTACTGGCATCCGTATAGAGGTGAAACGGCTTCTGATAATCTGGGTAACCCAGGACCGGGGGTTCAGTCAGCTTCTTCTTTAGGAGCTGGAAGGCAATCTCCCATTCTTCATTCCATTCAACAGGGATAGGAGTCTTTGGACTCTTTTTGGGATGCCCCCTTAGGAGTTCCTGGATCGGATCCGCAATCTGTGCAAAATGCGGGATGAAGCGTCTGTAGTATCCTGCAAAGCTGAGGAAACTTCTCACCTCCTTTACGGTGGTAGGAGTAGGCCAATTACGGACAGCAGCAAGTTTATCAGGATCAGGCTGGACTCCTTCTGCACTAAAAACGTGTCCCAGGTACTTTACCGCTGGTTTCAGCAGATGGCACTTGGATGGCTTGATTTTAAGGCCATATTTAATGAGGACTTGAAACACTTCCACCAGATGTTTTAAATGATCCTCATATGTCTTGGAGTAGATAATGACGTCATCCAAGTATAGCAATACAGTCTCAAAGTTCTTATGGCCTAAACAACGCTCCATCAACCGCTGGAATGTCCCTGGAGCGTTACACAGTCCGAAAGGCATGTAGTTAAATTCAAACAGGCCCATAGGCATAGTGAAAGCGGTCTTTTCCCGGTCTTCCGGGGCCATAGGTACCTGCCAGTATCCACTGGTTAAGTCCAGAGTTGAGAAGCAGGCTGATGACCCCAGGGCAGTCAAAGACTCTTCAATGCGTGGCAACGGATAAGCATCTTTGTGGGTGATTTGATAGATTTTTCTATAGTCCACACAGAACCTAATGCTGCCATCTTTTTTACGAACAAGAACTAGGGGTGCAGCCCAGGGACTGTGACTGTCCCGGATTATGTTAGAGTCCTTCATTTCCTGTATCATCTCTTTTACGGACTGGTAGGTAGTAGGCGGTATGGTTCTGTATCTCTCCTTGATAGGAGGATGAGAGCCAGTAGGTATTGTGTGTTTGATTACACTAACCTCTCCATAGTCCGTGGAGTGCTTGCTAAAGGCCTGGTTGTGCTCCTTCACCAGATTCAGGACTCCCTCTATTTGATCCTTCGGGGTGGATTCGTTCCCCACATGAAGTTCCTCCCACCAGGATACTGAAGAGGCGCTAGCCGGGGTGCTGCTGCTCTGTGCAGTTTGAGACGTCTCCGTGGCAGGCAGACGGATAACATCCTGGAAGGATACCTGGAAAAGCTGAGCAACAGGGCAGTGCTTAGAGAGAGCAACAGGGTGATCACTGAAATTAATCAAACGGACAGGCACTTTACCTTGAGTCACAGTCACCAGGCTCTTGGCTGCTCGCACGAAGGGATGATTTTCAATTTGGATAGGATCCACCAGGGCTTGATAGTCCTGGCCCTGGATCCCTAGTACCGCACGGCACCACAAAAGGATTTGGGAATTCGGTTGCAGGATCACGGCAGTGCATATTTCTCCTTTTCCATTCGCAAATTTTTGCTGAGCACACAGCACACTGATAGTCTTTTGAATGACTCTTTTAGAAGCAGGTGACGCTGAAGGTATGGACTGGTTCAGGGCCTCAAGTACCTCGGAGTAACAATTTTTAAAGACATAGTCCCTAAGATCACGGGGTGTCCCCCTTTATCTCCGGCTTGCACCACAATCACACCTTGCTGTGGTAAGGTGGCTTCTCCCACCTGGAGGGTAGGTTCCCAGTACCCATGGACTTTCACCGGCTTGCCGTTGCTAGTAATGATATCCAGCCAGGATTCCGGTGGCTGGGTGAGGAGACTTGAATCCCAGAATTTGTCAAAGGTGGGTCGTTGGATGGTGGTGACCTGAGACCCAGTATCCAACAGGGCTTCAAAAGGTATCCCATTAATGCATATGTTAATTTTTGGACGAGATCCCACGTATCTGGGCATCCAACTTGGATCCTTTGGACCTACTGTTCTACCTCCCGAGGGGCAGTCCTCGGCCTCAGGGGTGGCCCGTTTAACTGCCAACACGTTGTCTCATTATGGGCATATTTTTTACAATAGGTTTAGACAGGCTGTTTGCGATTCTTAGACAGGTAACTCGGTCGTCCATCTGGTTCTTTGGGGTAGACCTCTTTATATGCAGGCGGGAGGAGCCTTTGAGGTATGGTTTTTCCCATTCCTCTATTTTCCTGCACACCTTTTCCAGGCTCTAAGTGAGATGGTTAACTTGCTCCATTAATGCTGCCACCACATCTGTTACTGGAGCCTGGGTAGCTTGGCTGGCTCCGGATGGTTTCACATCAATAATTTTTGGCTGTCAGGCCTGAGGTTCAAGGGAGGCCGCCGGCCCTGTGGGCGGGTTTTGACCCAGGATACTGATTGCCAGCTTTTAAAGTCCAAAAACGCACAATTGGGGTGTTGGGCCGACAGCATCCTCAGCTGGGCCTTTAAGTGTTCAGCGTTTACACCCACAATGAACTGCTCTCTCAGAGTCCGGTCCTGGTCCTCAGCCTCCCGGGGGTCCACCTGGACCACAGCCCTCAAGGTCTCTTGCAGGGACAAAGCAAAATCACAGAGTGACTCACCGGGCTGTTGCTTTCTGCTGAAAAATCGCATCTTAACTTCCAACACCGTCCTGGCTTCAAACGTGGTGCTGAGGCGATCAAAGATCTGTCCCATATTCTTTTTTACGGAGCTGGGCCATGACATGACCTCCCTGCGGGCGGCCCCTTCTAACTGCGCTAAGAGGATCTCCATCTGTTGCTCCGCGGAGATGGGATAGAGCTGTAATAAGGCCATGATCTGGTCTTTAAAGTCTTTCAGTTTGTGGGCTTCCCCGGAGTATCGCGGGAACCAGGGGGCCCCGAAATAATATGGCATGGTCAGCGGCATCAGACTGGATGCTGCCACAGCGGCGGTGCCCTGTTCTCATCTGCGTGACTTACAGAAGGCTCATTGGGGGCCACCTGCCCCGTTCCCTCAGGTGCGGACATGGCGTGGTCAATGGGGACAAGTTCTGTATGCAGACTCACGCTGGACTTTACTTTCTTAGGCTGTTGCTAACGGTGACCCCGGAGCGGGTATGGCCCTTTAAGGAGCAGCGGAGCATGCCAAAATCCAAATTGGATGTGTTTTCCCCCGGACTAAGTCTCTTATTCCTAACGAGGGACCTCCCCCCAGTCTCCCAGCAAGGATCGGAATCCTCCCGGTACTTGAATACAAAGGAATCGGTTAGTACCAAAAGTTTACTTACTCCGGTGATGCGCAGTCCAGGTCTCGCGAGGCCTCTCTGAGCTCAAGGATTCGAGGTAGGCAGTATCTTCTTTACAGGCAGGGCGGTAGTATTCCTTCTTTTTCGCGCCAAAGGGACACAACGATGGCGCAACTATTATCCAGTCAGCTTAAGCGGCCATCTTTAAGCATAAGGCTGTCAATTCACTGACAGCAAGCGGTGACTTAGGAAGCGGCAAACAGTCCACAATATACAGTTTTCACACCGCGATTTTTCACAGTTCTTTGGCCCAACAATTTTCAAATAAACAGATAGGGCATTGATCACTATATAGGCAATAATGGTGTCACGGTGGACGTACACTTAGTACAAAAGATACCACACTAACCAGGCTCTGGACGAGAGACAGGGGAAGGGTCACCTCCTAGCTTATCCCTGACCTCTTTCCCTGCACTGCTCAGCCCACAGCAGACCTTGATGGTAGGTGTGCTAGTGTCCTCCAGCCTGGGCTAACAAAACCCTGAACTCCCTAAGATGGTGAAGTGGGGAGATAGGAGCAGTCTGCTCGCACAGAACCTGGATGGAATAGAAGACACAAACAACCGAACTAGAAATTACACTTATCTCTGAGAGCAGGAACTGACAGCCAACCTTCCCTCCAAGCTTCCCAGACCAGAATGAACTGTATAATCCGCTCAGGACACTGGGCAGTGTGCTATTTAAACTAAAGACCCCACCCAGTGCACCTGATGAGAGGCGGATCCAGCACGGCTCCAAAACAACATTAAACTCGTGCTGCTATCCTGGCTGACCTCCGCACATTGTTAAAGTGGGGCATGACAAATGGCACACAGTTCAGATTCCACTATGGCGTAGGAAAATTCCGTAATCCTGTTCGTGACACCAAAATATGCAGTACGCAGCCCTGCCGGGTGAGCGAATGTGAGGTCACGGGTTAATAGGCAGACCGAGTGTTGCTCTGGGTACTCACAGTTTATAGAAGACCCTGGGCAGGCGTACAGCAGTGATGGAGAGGCTGGAACATGGATCCTCTGGGGCACTCTCTGTGTATAGGGACCAGGCCAGGTGGTGGGTGAGGTGCCCTGGGTGTTGTAGATTTAGTGTGCCTGTGGCAAGATCCCTTATAGTTCGTGACGCCAGTGCCGGTAACAGTGGCACACCGATTTGTTATAGGAATAATTGAGGTACACAAAGTTGCAGTAAACCAGAACTTCTTTTCCTGAACAGTCCAACTATGTACAGGTTTGTTAGTTCCACATGTAAAATGTTGGTAACAGGCAGGCTTCATATAAATGGCAGGCAAAGTCTTTGCAAGATACTCAGAGGGAATAACACTTACAGATCAGGCTGCACTTTTCCTCAGATCCTGTCTGTCTTCCTCCAAGGCCCATATGCCCTATTGCTGGCTTTATCCTTGGGTAGAGAAAATATCCTTCTGCCCTTCAGCTTTCTATTTGGCTGGATAAAAGTGGCTCTGCACTGTACTTTTAAAGGTGCTAGATATCCTCAGGAGGCAACTTCTTCCCCTGGATTAACTTCTGAGCTTCTCTTGCTCAGGGACCTCAGGCAGGCTAGACTGAGCTACTTAGCCTCCTGGATTAAACTGAACTAACCCTTTCCTGTCTGGGCCTAACCATATATACTAGGTTCCCTAGCTCCCTCTACAGCTTGGGAGGAGAAACTACACCCCTACAGGCCTGGTACACAGGAGATAACATTAAAATACATTACAATGCAATATAGAATGCAATAGCACTTTCCCACAGGAGGTGGGGGCAACATGACCCTTAGTAGTGCCCACCCTTACGTAGTGGGACACTGCACCACTACTGGAGGACGAGGAGGAGGAGGATGGGGATGAAGCATGTTCACAGCGGGGTGGTATCCAACGCAGCTCGGGCTCATCACTGGTGTGTGGCTGGGGGGATACGGAGGACGCAGACGATATGCCTCCCAGAGAGGACAGCTTGTCCTTACCTCTGGGCAGCCTGGCACACATGAGCGACTACATGCTGCAGTGCCTGCGCAACAACTGCAGAGTTGCCCACATTTTAACATGTGCTGACTACTGGATGGCCACCCTGCTGGATCCCCGTTACAAAGACAATGTGCCGTCCTTAATTCCCTCACTGGAGCGTGATCGGAAGATGCGCGACTACAGGCGCACGCTGGTAGACGTGCTCCTGAGAGCATTCCCGACTGACGCCGGGGGACAAGTGGAAGCACAAGGCAAAGGCAGGGAAGGAAGAAGAGGTCGCCAACGCAGCTGTGTCAGCGCCAGCACCTCAGAAGGCAGGGTTAGCATGGCCGACATGTGGAAAAGCTTTGTCACCTCGCCGCAACAACCGGCCCCAACTGCTGATATGGAGCGTGTTAGCAGGAGGCAGCATTTGAACAACATGGTGGAACAGTACCTGTGCACATGCCTACATGTACTGACTGATGGTTCTGCCCCATTCAACTTCTGGGTCTCCAATATGTCCACATGGCCAGAGCTTGCCCTGTATGCCTTGGAGGTGGTGGCCTGCCCTGCAGCCAGTGTACTCTCTGAACGTGTATTTAGCACGGCAGGAGGCGTCATTACAGACAGACGCAGCCGCCTGTCAACAGCCAACGTGGACAAGCTCACGTAACGTTCATTAAAATGAACCAGGCTTGGATCCCACAAGACTTGTCTGTACCTTGTGCAGAATAGACATTTATACCACCATCAAACATACATTCTTGTACTCAAGTCAAGTGCAATGATTCTTTGTTTTCTTCTTTTTTATTTGTCCCAATATTTTGGGGGCTACCTACCCCAATAAAAATAAAATAAAAACTATGTTGGCTACCTGTTCCTCCTCCATTGCTGCCTCCACCTACAACACCACATTCACTGCCTCCTCAACCTCCGACTCCATATCCACCCCCTTCTCTGAGTTGCAGGTTAAAAATTTGTAATTTTTAGTTATTTTATTTCATTTTAAGTTATTTCCCTATCCACATTTGTTTGCAGAACAGTTGCTATGCTCTTAAGCACATTTTACTGCCTTTTACATCCCTCTAGCCTTTTCAAGGACTATTTCAGAGCCATTTTAATAAAAAAAAGCCAATTTTAGTACCCTAAATTGAAAAAATTCTTATTTTCAATTGTCGGGTGACATTTTACCATTTTTGGCCTATACAAACCCCTGCTGTGCCTGGGTGACAGGGGCCTAAATCTCTCAAAATCCTCTGTTGTATTGCTGGGTGACATGAACCCCCTTTTGCCGTGAATGAACCCCTGTTATGCATTGCTGACAAGGGCCTAAATCTCTCAAAATCCTCTGTTGTATTGCTGGGTGACATGAACCCTTTTTTGCAATGAATGAACCCCTGCTCTGCATTGCTGACAGGGGCCTAAATCTCTCAAAATCCTCTGTTGTATTGCTGGGTGACATTAACCCCCTTTTGCCGTGAATGAACCCCTGTTATGCATTGCTGACAAGGGCCTAAATCTCTCAAAATCCTCTGTTGTATTGCTGGGTGACATGAACCCTTTTTTGCAATGAATGAACCCCTGCTCTGCATTGCTGACAGGTGCCTAAATCTCTCAAAATCCTCTTTTCTATTGCTGGGTGACATGAACCCCCTTTTGCCGTTAATGAACCCCTGCTGTGCATGGGTGACTGGGGCCTAAATCTCTCAAAATCCTCTGTTGTATTGCTGGGTGACATGAACCCCCTTTTGCCGTGAATGAACCCCTGCTCTGCATTTCTGACAGGGGCCTAAATCTCTCAAAATCCTCTGTTGTATTGCTGGGTAACATGAACCCCCTTTTGCCATGAATGAACCCCTGTTATGCATTGCTGACAAGGGCCTAAATCTCTCAAAATCCTCTGTTGTATTGCTGGGTGACATGAACCCTTTTTTGCCATGAATGAACCTCTGCTCTGCATTGCTGACAGGGGCCTAAATCTCTCAAAATCCTCTTTTCTATTGCTGGGTGACATGAACCCCCTTTTGCCGTGAATGAACCCCTGCTGTGCCTGGGTGACTGGGGCCTAAATCTCTCAAAATCCTCTGTTGTATTGCTGGGTGACATGAACCCCCTTTTGCCGTGAATGAACCCCTGCTCTGCATTGCTGACAAGGGCCTAAATCTCTCAAAATCCTCTGTTGTATTGCTGGGTGACATGATCCCCCTTTTGCTGTGAATGAACCCCTGCTGTGCCTGGGTGACTGGGGCCTAAATCTCTCAAAATCCTCTGTTGTATTGCTTGGTGACATGATCCCTCTTTTGCTATGAATGAACCCCTGCTCTGCATTGCTGTCAGGGGCCTAAATCTCTCAAAATCCTCTGTTCTATTGCTGGGTGACATGAACCCCCTTTTGCCGTGAATGAACCCCTGCTCTGCATTGCTGACAGGGAACTAAATTTAGTGAAAACATCTGTTACTGATCGGAAGATGCGCGACTACAAGCGCACGCTGATGATAGCATAGCGGGGCACAGTGGAAGCACAAGGCGAAGGCAGAGGAGGAGGAAGAGGTCGCCAATGCAGCTGGGGCACCACCAGCACCTGAGAAGGCAAGGATAGCATAGCCAAAATGTGGAAAAGCTTTGTCAGCCTTGGAGGTGCTGACCTGCCCTGCAGCCAGTGTATAGTGTGAACGTGTGTTTAGTACGGCAGAGAGCATTATCATAGGCCGCAGCCAATGTGGACAAGCTTACGTTTATTAAAATGAACCAGGCATGGATCCCACAGGACTTGTCCGTACCTTGTGCAGAATAGACATTTATACCAGCCTCAACCATCCATTCTTGTACTCAAGTGCACTTATTCTTTGTTTTATTTTGTTATATGTCCCAATATTTTGGGGGATACCCCAATTAAAAAATAAAAAATAACACAAATCAGTGTTGGCAACCTATTCCTCCTTCACTGCCGCTTCCACCTACACCACCACGTCAACCTACACCGCCACATCCACCCATCCACCGCCTCCTCAACCTCCTACTCCTAGATCCAGATTGTTATTTGTAATTTTTCTGTATTTTAAGTTATTTTAAGTCATTTCCCTATCCACATTTGTTTGCAGAACAGTTGTCATGCTCTTAAGCACATTTTGATGCCTTTTGCAGCCCTCTAGCCATTTCCGGGACTATTTTGGAGCCATTTTAGTGGCCAAAAGTTTGGGTCCCCATTGACTTCAATGGGGTTCGGGTTCGGGGTCAAGTTCGGGTCCCGAACCTGAACTTTTTTTCAAATTCGGTTGAACCTGCCGAACCCGAACATCCAG
Organism: Bufo bufo; assembly: GCF_905171765.1. Taxonomy (NCBI): domain Eukaryota; kingdom Metazoa; phylum Chordata; class Amphibia; order Anura; family Bufonidae; genus Bufo; species Bufo bufo. Next base: position 510,923,934 of record NC_053391.1, on the reverse strand, counting down.
GTGTCCGCTCAACTCTAGTTACTACAGCTATTATATTGACAGTCTTTTTCTCTCATTTGGGCCTTTGTCCCCAGCTCTCACTCACAGTCTGGTGCTGGATTCTGCATAGTCTTGTCCCGTGATGGCTAACCTCCGGCACTCCAGCTGTGGTAAAACTACAACTCCCAAGATGTCCACTTGCTTGGCTGTTCTCAGAACTCCATAGAAATAAATGGAGCATGCTGGGAGTCGTAGTTTCACCACAGCTGGAGTGCCGGAGGTTAGCCATCACTGGTCTAGTCTATCAGCAAAATCAAACACATAGTATGATTTACAGAACTGGAGCACTGGCTGAGTAGTGCAGCACGTGAAAAAGGCCTAATTTATACCATGTACACCATTGTAAATAGCCATGCATATATACACTGTAACATACCAATAGGCTTTTACTGAGTTAATGTGTGCCTAGAAAACCTGGGGGGATTTATTATGAGGGGAATTTTTAAAAGTCAGTTTTGTAGGAGCCTGTGCTGCCGTAATTTGCACCAAATTTCTCAAATGTTGCATGATATTTGATATATTTGGTGGTGCCTCTTTAAATCTAACACTTTTGTCTTGAGCTGTTAATGCGCTTTTTATGCCACTATAAGAAGTTTTCATCAGCGGGGGTCCCAGCTTTGCGACCCCCAGCCGAGCCCTGCTTTCCCCTTGCTGCTGAGTGCTAGACTGTGGATGAGCTCATAGACTTTCTATTGAAACTGTCTACAGTCTCGTGCTCAGCAGCGAGGAGAAACTGAGCTCAGCTGAGCGCTTCTGATCCCTCGTTCTAGCGATCGGCGAGTGTTTCAGAGCTGGGACCCCCATCAATCAACCCTTCTGATTTGTTGCATGACATATCAAAAATTGAAAAAAAGTGTAGTTATGCTTTAAAGTAATCCCCCCCCCCCCCTACTTTTTCAATACATTTCAACCGTGTGGAAAGTGAGTACACAGAAACTGACTCTCAGGCATTAGTGGCATGATGCAGGCCCCAGCATTGCCTTGACTGTGATAAAATGTTGGTATTGACGCAGCAATCACATACGTATGCTGCTTAATGAATATGAATTCCTCCTCAAAAAAATTCCATTTTAACCATGTGGAAAGGGAGTACATGGAAACTGACCTTCAAGCATTAGTGACATCATACAGGCCCCAGCATTGCCTGGACTGTGAGAAAATGGCTGTATTGATGCAGTAATTACGTACATTTATGCTGCGCCTTAAAGAAATTTAACCACCTCCCACCCCCAAATTATTATTTAAAAAAAAAAAAAATATATTTTTTTAATCTATAAGCACTGACATACAGAATTTTGAAATTTCAACCGTGTGGAAACTGAATACATGTAAACTGACGATTAAGGGGTGTAACGTTATACTTTCCTACTTCGTGAGATTTCCCTACCCTGGTCACTTCCGGTCGCACCGGACATGATGTAAGGAGGTGTGCAGCGCCGCGCAGGCACACAACGACGGGTTAGGGAAATTTCACAGCAGAGTGTGCATGCGCCAGGAGCATTGCCGGCGGTTAGGGTAGGGAAAAATTATGGGCCAGTGCGCCGGCGCGGTGATCGGATGGATGTTGTCAGCTGGACACCAGCCGACGATGCGCATGCGCTGGGAGCCTCACCAGCGGTTAGGGTAGGGAAAAAGCACTGGCCCATACGTAATTTTTCCCTTCCCTAACCGCTGGTGAGGTTCCCGGCGCATGCGCAGTGTCGGCCGGTGTCCAGCTGAGAACGTCCATCCGATCACCGCACTCTGCTGTGAATTTTCCCTAACCCGTCGTTGTGCGCCTGCGCGGCGCTGCACACTTCCTCGCGTCATGTCCGGTGCGACCGGAAGTGACGAGGGTAGGGAAATCTCACGAAGTAGGGAAGTATAACATTACAGGGGCATTAGTAGCATGATGCAGACCACAGCAGCAGCAGCCATACAGAACGTGATAATAGGAAGACAGACAGCAACAGTGGCAAGATGGGGAACCGCCAGGAAGGCGAGGTGGGTGAGGTCTATACATCGGAATCAGACAGAGGAATGTGACAATCCTCCTGAATCCAGGCTTGGTTCATTTTGACAAAAGCAATGTTTTGGAAACTGGCGGTAGACTTGGTCCATTTGGCTGTCACCACACCCCCCGCGGAGCAGAAAGAAGACAGAGATCATGCTGTGCCAGTTCTGAACTGGGTATGTGACAGAGAATAGCCATAGTTTAGGTAGGTGCAAACTTGGGCATTGAGGTGGGAGCTGTCGGCTGCCTGACTTGCCTCTGCTGGGCGCAGCACGTGGAAAAAGTGCTCCATCATGTTGAGGAGACTGAAATGGTTGCTGCTGGTGTGGCTTCTGCTGTTTGTGCTAGCGGGAGGAGGGTGACTCTGTGAGGTCGGAGAGGGGCCTATCTTTCAGACGTGCTGGCGGCAGGCGTCTGCTTGCAATAAGCTGCGGCAAGCTGCGTACACAGTAATTCCTGGTAATAATGCAATTTGTCCTCCCTTTCTGCCAGGGGAAAACATTCCCCCATTTTACCTTGGTAGCAAGGGTTTAAAAGCATGGCTATCTGGTAATCATCAGACTGCTTGATGTCAACAATACGCTTGTCACTACGTAAGCAAGATGATCTTCATCTTTGTCATCCTCCTTCTCCATGACAAATTCATTTTGTGTGTCCTCAAAAGCTTTAGGGCTGACAGCAAGATGTGTCAGCTGCTCTTCTTTAGCCGTGTTCCCTTGCTGCATGAGCGTCAGTTTCTGTTCTAAGATAAATATGAGAGGGTTGACATCGTCCATGCCGCAGTTGTCCCTGCTGATAAACTTTGTGGCCTCTTTGAAGGGCTTCAGCACTCGATAGGCATCTCGGATGAGCTGCCATTGCTGCTAGGTTGTCTGCTGCATGATAAAATTGACACGTCACCACTTAAGTGGTGTAGCGGAAGGCTGTTTTGTCGCTGCAGGTCCAGGAGAGCGTTTCTCACCACATATGAGTAGCTGAAGTGCTTGGACAGTCTCCTAGACTTTGCCAGCACCTTGCACAAACCACTGTACTTATTCAGAAAGCGCTGCACCACTAGGTTCATGACGAGCGCCATGCAGGGAGCATGTGCTATTTCACCCAGGTCCAGTGTGGCCACAATGTTGTACCCGCTGTCGCTGGCCACCTTGCCCAGTTGGGGTCAGTGGGGTGACAGCCAGCAGGAGTACAAGCCTCCACTACAATGGTACTACAGCGAATGCACCGCCAGCAACGTGGCCATGTGGGGGTTCAGGTTGTAGACAAGCTAATTGCTGGTGGAGAAAAGTTTTTTTTATTGCCAAACGTTTTGTTACAGGTGTCTTACGAAGGAGTCTAAGCAGGAAAAGATACCGTACTGCTTGGGGATGGGGGTTGGTTTCCACATTGAGAATGCTTGCCAGTTGTATTTTCCCAAAGGATCTGGTGATGCCACCTCATGTGCTGCAATAGACCTCTGGTACATATAATTGTGTTTGAATGGCCATGGCTTATTTTAATCAGGCAGATCTTGCAAACTGCTGTGGTTTTGTGTGTCCGCCTTGTGGAGAAAAAGCACCATACTGGAGTTGTCCACACAGAGGTACAGGCAGCCAAGCTGGGCTTAGATCTCACACCTTTTGGGGCTAACCCACCCACAACGTCAATGGCATAACCAGATCCTGAAGCAGATGTGGCAGTTATTTGGGATCTACATGGCCACTGCTCTTTATTGCTGCTCCACCGCTCTTCTCCACTGATGTTGCCTCCTCCTCAGCACCCCAATCTGGCTCCAAGGTCCTGTCCAGCACATAATCGTCATGGGAGTCCTTCTTTTCCCTGCCGCTTTTATCAGACTATGAGATATCATAGTGGGCTTCTGGGCCCCACTTCCCCTTTTCTATATTTTCCCCGACTCCCACTGTTGCTGCCCCCACCACCAATGCCATGGCTACAGCTGTCACTATTACCACCGCCATCAACACAGGTATGCCTGGAGTCCCCAACCTACTCCTCAACCTCCTCCTCAGGGCAGTCCAAACAGTGAGGGCTCGCGCACACGTCATCAACAGGGAGACTCTCTTGACTATCTGCCATAGGATGTGGTGGGGTTTTCTTGCCACTTCTGAGGAAAAAGAAAGGCACCCCTTCCAATAATTGGAAACGTGTTTGCGAACACAGAAATAAAGGGAAACTGATATCGGCCTAAATTTGTTATGCGTCACAAATACTTTTGTGTGCTGGCCTGTGTATTGGTGTTGATCACCTAAATTCAACAAGTTCCAAAAAACATTTAAATTCCACCATGTGGAAACTGAAAATATGTAAACGGACAATTGAAGCATGAAGCATGATGCTCAATTTCAACTTAACACGCACAGATAGATTGCTATCACTCAGTGGGTATTGCTGCAGTAAGCACATATATATGCTGATTAATTAAATTAAAACCACCCCCTAAAAAAAAAAAATTGCGACTGTGCGACTGTGTGGAAACTGAAAATAGGAGAATGGTTGATTGAGGCGTCATGCTCAATTTAAACTTAACATTCACAGGTAGATTGCTGCCACACTGTAGGTATTGCTGCAGTAATTATGTATATATGCTGCTTAATTAAATTGAAAGCATTCCCCCCCAAAAATGTTAAATTGACGAGTGGAAACTGAAAATATGTAAATGGAGAATAAACGATTGAGGTGTGACGCTCAATTTCAACTTAACACTGACAGGCAGATTGCTGCCACACCATGGGTATTGCTGCAGTAATCACATAAATATACCGATTAATAAAATTTAAAGCCACCCACCCAAAAAAATATATATACTGCTTAATTATATTTTGAACCCCACAAAAAAAGGATTTCTGTGAAAATGGGGAAACAAAATTAAAGTATTTGCTTGCAGGTAGCTGCTTTTGAGGTGCACCTGCACTTTTGATCTCCTCTCTCCCTATCTGTCAGCTGTCCTGCTACTCTCTATTGTACACAACACACACAATTCATATTTGGAATCCTAAACTTCCCCTTCACTATCCCTGTCAATAAGCTTGATTAAGTGATTTCTGACTGTCCGTGATTGATTTTTCACTCTCCCTGATTCCCTAAGATCGTTTACTAGCAGACACTGTAAAACCCAACTACCCTCATTCACAGGCCAGCACAGAATGACATTCTGTTCGTTCTGCTAGGGCACATCCCTGCCTGCTGCAGCACTGATTGGCTCATCCAGGCTGTCAGGCTGGGTGCCAATCAGGGCAAGCCCTCCCCCTTAATTCAAATCAGGGTTATGTGTAGGGATGAGCGAACCCGAACTGTATAGTTCGGGTTCGTACCGAATTTTGGGGTGTCCGTGACACGGACCCGAACCCGAACATTTTCGTAAAAGTCTGTGTTCGGGTTCGGTGTTCGGCGCTTTCTTGGCGCTTTTTGAAAGGCTGCAAAGCAACCAATCAACAAGCGTCATACTACTTGCCCCAAGAGGCCATCACAGCCTTGCCTACTATTGGCATGGCTGTGATTGGCCAGTGCAGCATGTGACCCAGCCTCTATATAAGCTTGGGTCACGTTGCGCTGCACGTCACTCTGCTGATTCAAGCATAGGGAGAGGTTGCAGCTGCGACGTTAGGGCGAGATTAGGCAGTGATTAACTCCTCCAAAAGACTTCATTCTGTGATCGATCTGCAGCTGTGGATCATTGAAGTGCTAGTATTGACTTGCTCACTTTTTTGAGGTTGCCCAGAGCGTTTTTAGATCACTTTTTTTCTGGGGTGATCGGCGGCCATTTTGTGACTTGTGGTGCGCCAGCACAAGCTATCACCAAGTGTATTTAACCATCAATACTGTGGTTATTTTGTGCTATATCCTACATCAGCTGCAGGCTGAGCCTGTGTCACCGAAGTGCATTTAACCATCAAAAGTCTGGTTATTTTTTGGCCATATACTACATCAGCTGCAGGCTGAGCCTGTGTCACCGAAGTGCATTTAACCATCAACAGTCTGATTATTTTTTGGCCATATACTACATCTGGTGCAGGCTGAGCCTGTGTCACCCAAGTGCATTTAACCATCAACAGTGTGGTTATTTTTTGGCCATATACTACATCAGGGGCAAGTTGAGCCTGTCACCCAGCGCCTAAAAAATAGACCTGACATTTCTATTCAAGCAAATCTGTACTGTTTTAGCTGGTCAAGTTATTTGTAGTGACCGTAAAAGCACACTTTTTTTTCTGGGTTGAAAAACTATTCCCAAATTTGCCATTCTCCAAATAACTAGTTTCTGGTATTTGAGGCCTACTTGAAATCTATCCCAAAAAGGATATCTTACATTGAAGGTACTGATAGTGTCATTCAGAAAAACCTAAGACACACGCTACCGTGCAGATAGAAGTCTGATTCTGAGATTTAACCTTAACCTGTCACACAGTGCAAAAAAAAAACAGGTCTCACATTTCTATTCAAGCAAATGTGTACTGTTTTAGCTGCTCAAGTTATTTGTAGTGACCGTAAAAGCACACTTTTTTTTCTGGGTTGAAAAACTATTCCCAAATTTGCCATTCTCCAAATAACTAGTTTCTGGTATTTGAGGCCTACTTGAAATCTATCCCAAAAAGGATATCTTACATTGAAGGTACTGATAGTGTCATTCAGAAAAACCTAAGACACACGCTACCGTGCAGATAGAAGTCTGATTCTGAGATTAAACCTTAACCTGTCACACAGTGCAAAAAAAAACAGGTCTCACATTTCTATTCAAGCAAATCTGTACTGTTTTAGCTGCTCAAGTTATTTGTAGTGACCGTAAAAGCACACTTTTTTTTCTGGGTTGAAAAACTATTCCCAAATTTGCCATTCTCCAAATAACTAGTTTCTGGTATTTGAGGCCTACTTAAAATCTATCCCAAAAAGGATATCTTACATTGAAGGTACTGATAGTGTCATTCAGAAAAACCTAAGACACACGCTACCGTGCAGATAGAAGTCTGATTCTGAGATTAAACCTTAACCTGTCACACAGTGCAAAAAAAAACAGGTCTCACATTTCTATTCAAGCAAATCTGTACTGTTTTAGCTGCTCAAGTTATTTGTAGTGACCGTAAAAGCACACTTTTTTTTCTGGGTTGAAAAACTATTCCCAAATTTGCCATTCTCAAAATAACTAGTTTCTGGTATTTGAGGCCTACTTGAAATCTATCCCAAAAAGGATATCTTACATTGAAGGTACTGATAGTGTCATTCAGAAAAACCTAAGACACACGCTACCGTGCAGATAGAAGTCTGATTCTGAGATTAAACCTTAACCTGTCACACAGTGCAAAAAAAAACAGGTCTCACATTTCTATTCAAGCAAATGTGTACTGTTTTAGCTGCTCAAGTTATTTGTAGTGACCGTAAAAGCACACTTTTTTTTCTGGGTTGAAAAACTATTCCCAAATTTGCCATTCTCCAAATAACTAGTTTCTGGTATTTGAGGCCTACTTGAAATCTATCCCAAAAAGGATATCTTACATTGAAGGTACTGATAGTGTCATTCAGAAAAACCTAAGAAACACGCTACCGTGCAGATAGAAGTCTGATTCTGAGATTAAACCTTAACCTGTCACACAGTGCAAAAAAAAACAGGTCTCACATTTCTATTCAAGCAAATCTGTACTGTTTTAGCTGCTCAAGTTATTTGTAGTGACCGTAAAAGCACACTTTTTTTTCTGGGTTGAAAAACTATTCCCAAATTTGCCATTCTCCAAATAACTAGTTTCTGGTATTTGAGGCCTACTTAAAATCTATCCCAAAAAGGATATCTTACATTGAAGGTACTGATAGTGTCATTCAGAAAAACCTAAGACACACGCTACCGTGCAGATAGAAGTCTGATTCTGAGATTAAACCTTAACCTGTCACACAGTGCAAAAAAAAAACAGGTCTCACATTTCTATTCAAGCAAATCTGTACTGTTTTAGCTGCTCAAGTTATTTGTAGTGACCGTAAAAGCACACTTTTTTTTCTGGGTTGAAAAACTATTCCCAAATTTGCCATTCTCAAAATAACTAGTTTCTGGTATTTGAGGCCTACTTGAAATCTATCCCAAAAAGGATATCTTACATTGAAGGTACTGATAGTGTCATTCAGAAAAACCTAAGACACACGCTACCGTGCAGATAGAAGTCTGATTCTGAGATTAAACCTTAACCTGTCACACAGTGCAAAAAAAAACAGGTCTCACATTTCTATTCAAGCAAATCTGTACTGTTTTAGCTGCTCAAGTTATTTGTAGTGACCGTAAAAGCACACTTTTTTTTCTGGGTTGAAAAACTATTCCCAAATTTGCCATTCTCAAAATAACTCGTTTCTGGTATTTGAGGCCTACTTGAAATCTATCCCAAAAAGGATATCTTACATTGAAGGTACTGATAGTGTCATTCAGAAAAACCTAAGACACACGCTACCGTGCAGATAGAAGTCTGATTCTGAGATTAAACCTTAACATGTCACACAGTGCAAAAAAAAACAGGTCTCACATTTCTATTCAAGCAAGTCTGTACTGTTTTAGCTGCTCAAGTTATTTGTAGTGACCGTAAAAGCACACTTTTTTTTCTGGGTTGAAAAACTATTCCCAAATTTGCCATTCTCAAAATAACTAGTTTCTGGTATTTGAGGCCTACTTGAAATCTAACCCAAAAAGGATATCTTACATTGAAGGTACTGATAGTGTCATTCAGAAAAACCTAAGACACACGCTACCGTGCAGATAGAAGTCTGATTCTGAGATTAAACCTTAACCTGTCACACAGTGCAAAAAAAAACAGGTCTCACATTTCTATTCAAGCAAATCTGTACTGTTTTAGCTGCTCAAGTTATTTGTAGCGACCGTAAAAGCACACTTTTTTTTCTGGGTTGAAAAACTATTCCCAAATTTGCCATTCTCCAAATAACTAGTTTCTGGTATTTGAGGCCTACTTGAAATCTATCCCAAAAAGGATATCTTACATTGAAGGTACTGATAGTGTCATTCAGAAAAACCTAAGACACACGCTACCGTGCAGATAGAAGTCTGATTCTGAGATTAAACCTTAACCTGTCACACAGTGCAAAAAAAAACAGGTCTCACATTTCTATTCAAGCAAATCTGTACTGTTTTAGCTGGTCAAGTTATTTGTAGTGACCGTAAAAGCACACTTTTTTTTCTGGGTAGAAAAACTATACCCAAATTTGCTATTCTCAAAATTGTGGTGAACGGGAACAATGAGGAAAACATCTAATAAGGGACGCGGACGTGGACATGGTCGTGGTGGTGTTAGTGGACCCTCTGGTGCTGGGAGAGGACGTGGCCGTTCTGCCACAGCCACAAGTCCTAGTGTACCAACTACCTCAGGTCCCAGTAGCCGCCAGAATTTACAGGGATATTTGGTGGGGCCCAATGCCGTTCTAAGGATGGTAAGGCCTGAGCAGGTACAGGCATTAGTCAATTTGGTGGCCGACAGTGCATCCAGCACGTTCACATTATCTCCCACCCAGTCTTCTGCAGAAAGCGCACAGATGACGCATGAAAACCAAGCCCATCAGTCTGTCACATCACCCCCATGCATATCAGGGAAACTGTCTGAGCCTCAAGTTATGCAGCAGTCTCTTATGCTGTTTGAAGACTCTGCTGCCAGGGTTTCCCAAGGGCATCCACCTAGCTCTTCACCAGGGGTGGAAGAGATAGAATGCACTAACGCACAACCACTTATGTTTCCTGATGATGAGGACATGGGAATACCACCTCAGCACGTCTCTGATGATGACGAAACACAGGTGCCAACTGCTGCGTCTTTCTGCAGTGTGCAGACTGAACAGGAGGTCAGGGGTCAAGACTGGGTGGAAGACGATGCAGGGGACGATGAGGTCCTAGACCCCACATGGAATGAAGGTCGTGCCACTGACTTTCACAGTTCGGAGGAAGAGGCAGTAGTGAGACTGAGGCAACAGTGTAGCAAAAGAGGGAGCAGTGGGCAAAATCAGAACACCCGCCGCCAAGAGACTCCGCCTGCTACTGACCGCCGCCATCTGGGACCGAGCACCCCAAAGGCAGCTTCAAGGAGTTCCCTGGCATGGCACTTCTTCAAACAATGTGCTGACGACAAGACCCGAGTGGTTTGCACGCTATGCCATCAGAGCCTGAAGCGAGGCATTAACGTTCTGAACCTTAGCACAACCTGCATGACCAGGCACCTGCATGCAAAGCATGAACTGCAGTGGAGTAAACACCTTAATAACAAGGAAGTCACTCAGGCTCCCCCTGCTGCCTCTTCTGCTGCTGCCGCCTCTGCCTCTTCTGCTGCTGCCGCCGCCTCGGCCTCTTCTGCTGCTGCTGCCGCCGCCTCGGCCTCTTCCTCTGCCTCTGGAGGAACGTTGGCACCTGCCGCCCAGCAAACATGGGATGTACCACCAACACCACCACCTGCGTCACCAAGCATCTCAACCATGTCACACGGCAGCGTTCAGCTCTCCATCTCACAAACATTTGAGAGAAAGCGTAAATTCCCACCTAGCCACCCTCGATCCCTGGCCCTCAATGCCAGCACTTCTAAACTACTGGCCTATGAAATGCTGTCATTTAGGCTGGTGGACACACACAGCTTCAAACAGCTCATGTCACTTGCTATCCCACAGTATGTTGTTCCCAGCCGCCACTACTTCTCCAAGAGAGCCGTGCTTCCCTGCACAAACAAGTGTCCGATAAAATCAAGTGTGCACTGCGCAACGCCATCTGTGGGAAGGTACACCTAACCACAGATACGTGGACCAGTAAGCACGGCCAGGGACGCTATATCTCCCTAACTGCACACTGGGTAAATGTAGAGGCGGCTGGGCCCCAGGCGGAGAGCTGTTTGGCGCACGTCCTTCCGCCGCCAAGGATCGCAGGGCAACATTCTTTGCCTCCTGTCTCCTCCTCCTCCTACTCAGCTTCCTCTTCTTCCACCTGCTCATCCAGTCAGCCACACACCTTACCACCAACTTCAGCACAGCACGGGGTAAACGTCAGCAGGCCATTCTGAAACTCATATGTTTGGGGGACAGGCCCCACACTGCACAGGAGTTGTGGCGGGGTATAGAATAACAGACCGACGAGTGGTTGCTGCCGGTGAGCCTCAAGCCCGGCCTGGTGGTGTGCGATAATGGGCGAAATCTCGTTGCAGCTCTGGGACTAGCCGGTGTGACGCACATCCCTTGCCTGGCGCATGTGCTGAATTTGGTGGTGCAGAAGTTCATTCGCAACTACCCCGACATGTCAGAGCTGCTGCATAAAGTGCGGGCCGTCTGTTCGCGCTTCCGGCGTTCACACCCTGCCGCTGCTCGCCTGTCTGCACTACAGCATAACTTCCGCCTTCCCGCTCACCGCCTCATATGCGACGTACCCACCAGGTGGAACTCCACCTTGCATATGCTGGACAGACTGTGCGAGCAGCAGCAGGCCATAGTGGAGTTTCAGCTGCAGCACGCACGGGTCAGTCGCACTGTGGATCAGACACACTTCACCACCAATGACTGGGCCTCCATGCGAGACCTGTGTGCCCTGTTGCGCTGTTTCGAGTACTCCACCAACATGGCCAGTGGCGAGGACGCCGTTATCAGCGTTACAATACCACTTCTATGTCTCCTTGAGAAAACACTTAGGGCGATGATGGAAGAGGAGGTGGCCCAGGAGGAAGAGGAGGAAGAGGGGTCATTTTTAGCACTTTCAGGCCAGTCTCTTCAAAGTGACTCAGAGGGAGGTTTTTTGCAACACCAGAGGCCAGGTACAAATGTGGCCAGACAGGGCCCACTACTGGAGGACGAGGAGGACGAGGATGAGGAGGAGGTGGAGGAGGATGAGGATGAAGCATGTTCACAGCGGGGTGGCACCCAAAGCAGCTCAGGCCCATCACTGGTGCGTGGCTGGGGGGAAACACAGGACGATAACGATACGCCTCCCACAGAGGACAGCTTGTCCTTAACTCTGGGCAGCCTGGCACACATGAGCGACTACATGCTGCAGTGCCTGCGCAACGACAGCAGAGTTGCCCACATTTTAACGTGTGCGGACTACTGGGTTGCCACCCTGCTGGATCCCCGGTACAAAGACAATGTGCCCACCTTACTTCCTACACTGGAGCGTGATAGGAAGATGCGCGAGTACAAGCGCACGTTGGTAGACGCGCTACTGAGAGCATTCCCAAATGTCACAGGGGAACCAGTGGAAGCCCAAGGCGAAGGCAGAGGAGGAGCAAGAGGTCGCCAACGCAGCTGTGTCACGCCCAGCTCCTCTGAGGGCTGGGTTAGCATGGCAGAGATGTGGAAAAGTTTTGTCAACATGCCACAGCTAAGTGCACCACCACCTGATACGGAACGTGTTAGCAGGAGGCAACATTTCACTAACATAGTGGAACAGTACCTGTGCACACCCCTCCACGTACTGACTGATGGTTCGGCCCCATTCAACTTCTGGGTCTCCAAATTGTCCACGTGGCCAGAGCTAGCCTTTTATGCCTTGGAGGTGCTGGCCTGCCCGGCGGCCAGCGTTTTGTCTGAACGTGTATTCAGCACGGCAGGGGCGTCATTACAGACAAACGCAGCCGCCTGTCTACAGCCAATGTGGACAAGCTGACGTTCATAAAAATGAACCAGGCATGGATCCCACAGGACCTGTCCATCTCTTGTGCAGATTAGATATTAACTACCTCCCCTTAACAATATATTATTCTACTCCAGGGCACTTCCTCATTCAATACTATTTTTAATTTCATTTTACCATTATATTGCGGGACAACCCAAAGTTGAATGAAACTCTCCTCTGTCTGGGTGCCGGGGCCTAAATGTGTGACAGTGGCCTGTTCCAGTGGTGGGTGACATGAAGCCTGATTCTCTGCTATGACATGAAGACTGATTCTGCGCTGACATAAGGCCAGATTCTCTGTTACGGGACCTCTCTCCTCTGCCTGGGTGCCTGGGCCTAAATGTGTGACAGTGGCCTGTTCCAGTGGTGGGTGACGTGATGCCTGATTCTCTGCTATGACATGAAGACAGATTCTGTGCTGACATAAGGCCAGATTCTCTGTTACAGGACCTCTCTCCTCTGTCTGGGTGCCTGGGCCTAAATGTGTGACAGTGGCCTGTTCCAGTGGTGGGTGACGTGAAGCCTGATTCTCTGCTATGACATGAAGACTGATTCTGCGCTGACATAAGGCCAGATTCTCTGTTACGGGACCTCTCTCCTCTGCCTGGGTGCCTGGGCCTAAATGTGTGACAGTGGCCTGTTCCAGTGGTGGGTGACGTGATGCCTGATTCTCTGCTATGACATGAAGACTGATTCTGTGCTGACATAAGGCCAGATTCTCTGTTACGGGACCTCTCTCCTCTGCCTGGGTGCCTGGGCCTAAATGTGTGACAGTGGCCTGTTCCAGTGGTGGGTGACGTGAAGCCTGATTCTCTGCTATGACATGAAGACTGATTCTGCGCTGACATAAGGCCAGATTCTCTGTTACGGGACTTCTCTCCTCTGCCTGGGTGCCTGGGCCTAAATGTGTGACAGTGGCCTGTTCCAGTGGTGGGTGACGTGAAGCCTGATTCTCTGCTATGACATGAAGACAGATTCTGTGCTGACATAAGGCCAGATTCTCTGTTACGGGACCTCTCTCCTCTGCCTGGGTGCCTGGGCCTAAATGTGTGACAGTGGCCTGTTCCAGTGGTGGGTGACGTGAAGCCTGATTCTCTGCTATGACATGAAGACTGATTCTGCGCTGACATAAGGCCAGATTCTCTGTTACGGGACCTCTCTCCTCTGCCTGGGTGCCTGGGCCTAAATGTGTGACAGTGGCCTGTTCCAGTGGTGGGTGACGTGATGCCTGATTCTCTGCTATGACATGAAGACTGATTCTGCGCTGACATAAGGCCAGATTCTCTGTTACGGGACCTCTCTCCTCTGCCTGGGTGCCTGGGCCTAAATGTGTGACAGTGGCCTGTTCCAGTGGTGGGTGACGTGATGCCTGATACTCTGCTATGACATGAAGACAGATTCTGTGCTGACATAAGGCCAGATTCTCTGTTACAGGACCTCTCTCCTCTGTCTGGGTGCCTGGGCCTAAATTTGTGACAGTGGCCTGTTCCAGTGGTGGGTGACGTGAAGCCTGATTCTCTGCTATGACATGAAGACTGATTCTGCGCTGACATAAGGCCAGATTCTCTGTTACGGGACCTCTCTCCTCTGCCTGGGTGCCTGGGCCTAAATGTGTGACAGTGGCCTGTTCCAGTGGTGGGTGACGTGATGCCTGATTCTCTGCTATGACATAAAGACAGATTCTGTGCTGACATAAGGCCAGATTCTCTGTTACAGGACCTCTCTCCTCTGTCTGGGTGCCGGGGCCTAAATGTGTGACAGTGGCCTGTTGCAGTGGTGGGTGACGTGAAGCCTGATTCTCTGCTATGACATGAAGACTGATTCTGCGCTGACATAAGGCCAGATTCTCTGTTACGGGACCTCTCTCCTAGCCTGGGTGCCTGGGCCTAAATGTGTGACAGTGGCCTGTTCCAGTGGTGGGTGACGTGATGCCTGATTCTCTGCTATGACATGAAGACAGATTGTGTGCTGACATAAGGCCAGATTCTCTGTTACAGGACCTCTCTCCTCTGTCTGGGTGCCGGGGCCTAAATGTGTGACAGTGACCTGTTCCAGTGGTGGGTGACGTGAAGCCTGATTCTCTGCTATGACATGAAGACTGATTCTGCGCTGACATAAGGCCAGATTCTCTGTTACGGGACCTCTCTCCTCTGCCTGGGTGCCTGGGCCTAAATGTGTGACAGTGGCCTGTTCCAGTGGTGGGTGACGTGATGCCTGATACTCTGCTATGACTTGAAGACAGATTCTGTGCTGACATAAGGCCAGATTCTCTGTTACAGGACCTCTTTCCTCTGTCTGGGTGCCGGGGCCTAAATTTGTGACAGTGGCCTGTTCCAGTGGTGGGTGACGTGAAGCCTGATTCTCTGCTATGACATGAAGACTGATTCTGCGCTGACATAAGGCCAGATTCTCTGTTACGGGACCTCTCTCCTCTGCCTGGGTGCCTGGGCCTAAATGTGTGACAGTGGCCTGTTCCAGTGGTGGGTGACGTGATGCCTGATTCTCTGCTATGACATAAAGACAGATTCTGTGCTGACATAAGGCCAGATTCTCTGTTACAGGACCTCTCTCCTCTGTCTGGGTGCCGGGGCCTAAATGTGTGGCAGTGGCCTGTTGCAGTGGTGGGTGACGTGAAGCCTGATTCTCTGATATGACATGAAGACTGATTCTGCGCTGACATAAGGCCCGATTCTCTGTTACGGGACCTCTCTCCTCTGCCTGGGTGCCTGGGCCTAAATGTGTGACAGTGGCCTGTTCCAGTGGTGGGTGACGTGATGCCTGATTCTCTGCTATGACATGAAGACAGATTCTGTGCTGACATAAGGTCAGATTCTCTGTTACAGGACCTCTCTCCTCTGTCTGGGTGCCGGGGCCTAAATGTGTGACAGTGGCCTGTTCCAGTGGTGGGTGACGTGATGCCTGATTCTCTGCTATGACATGAAGACTGATTCTGCGCTGACATAAGGCCAGATTCTCTGTTACGGGACCTCTCTCCTCTGCCTGGGTGCCTGGGCCTAAATGTGTGACAGTGGCCTGTTCCAGTGGTGGGTGACGTGATGCCTGATACTCTGCTATGACATGAAGAAAGATTCCGTGCTGACATAAGGCCAGATTCTCTGTTACAGGACCTCTCTCCTCGGTCTGGGTGCCGGGGCCTAAATTTGTGACAGTGGCCTGTTCCAGTGGTGGGTGACGTGAAGCCTGATTCTCTGCTATGACATGAAGACTGATTCTGCGCTGACATAAGGCCAGATTCTCTGTTACGGGACCTCTCTCCTCTGCCTGGGTGCCTGGGCCTAAATGTGTGACAGTGGCCTGTTCCAGTGGTGGGTGACGTGATGCCTGATTCTCTGCTATGACATAAAGACAGATTCTGTGCTGACATAAGGCCAGATTCTCTGTTATAGGACCTCTCTCCTCTGTCTGGGTGCCGGGGCCTAAATGTGTGACAGTGGCCTGTTGCAGTGGTGGGTGACGTGAAGCCTGATTCTCTGCTATGACATGAAGACTGATTCTGCGCTGACATAAGGCCAGATTCTCTGTTACGGGACCTCTCTCCTCTGCCTGGGTGCCTGGGCCTAAATGTGTGACAGTGGCCTGTTCCAGTGGTGGGTGACGTGATGCCTGATTCTCTGCTATGACATGAAGACAGATTCTGTGCTGACATATAGCCAGATTCTCTGTTACAGGACCTCTCTCCTCTGTCTGGGTGCCGGGGCCTAAATGTGTGACAGTGGCCTGTTCCAGTGGTGGGTGACGTGAAGCCTGATTCTCTGCTATGACATGAAGACTGATTCTGCGCTGACATAAGGCCAGATTCTCTGTTATGGGACTTCTCTCCTCTGCCTGGGTGCCTGGGCCTAAATGTGTGACAGTGGCCTGTTCCAGTGGTGGGTGACGTGATGCCTGATACTCTGCTATGACATGAAGACAGATTCTGTGCTGACATAAGGCCAGATTCTCTGTTACAGGACCTCTCTCCTCTGTCTGGGTGCCGGGGCCTAAATTTGTGACAGTGGCCTGTTCCAGTGGTGGGTGACGTGAAGCCTGATTCTCTGCTATGACATGAAGACTGATTCTGCGCTGACATAAGGCCAGATTCTCTGTTACGGGACCTCTCGCCTCTGCCTGGGTGCCTGGGCCTAAATGTGTGACAGTGGCCTGTTCCAGTGGTGGGTGACGTGATGCCTGATTCTCTGCTATGACATGAAGACAGATTCTGTGCTGACATAAGGCCAGATTCAATGTTACAGGACCTCTCTCCTCTGTCTGGGTGCCGGGGCCTAAATTTGTGACAGTGGCCTGTTCCAGTGGTGGGTGACGTGAAGCCTGATTCTCTGCTATGACATGAAGACTGATTCTGCGCTGACATAAGGCCAGATTCTCTGTTACGGGACCTCTCTCCTCTGCCTGGGTGCCTGGGCCTAAATGTGTGACAGTGGCCTGTTCCAGTGGTGGGTGACGTGATGCCTGATTCTCTGCTATGACATAAAGACAGATTCTGTGCTGACATAAGGCCAGATTCTCTGTTACAGGACCTCTCTCCTCTGTCTGGGTGCCAGGGCCTAAATGTGTGACAGTGGCCTGTTGCAGTGGTGGGTGACGTGAAGCCTGATTCTCTGCTATGACATGAAGACTGATTCTGCGCTGACATAAGGCCAGATTCTCTGTTACGGGACCTCTCTCCTAGCCTGGGTGCCTGGGCCTAAATGTGTGACAGTGGCCTGTTCCAGTGGTGGGTGACGTGATGCCTGATTCTCTGCTATGACATGAAGACAGATTCTGTGCTGACATAAGGCCAGATTCTCTGTTACAGGACCTCTCTCCTCTGTCTGGGTGCCGGGGCCTAAATGTGTGACAGTGACCTGTTCCAGTGGTGGGTGACGTGAAGCCTGATTCTCTGCTATGACATGAAGACTGATTCTGCGCTGACATAAGGCCAGATTCTCTGTTACGGGACCTCTCTCCTCTGCCTGGGTGCCTGGGCCTAAATGTGTGACAGTGGCCTGTTCCAGTGGTGGGTGACGTGATGCCTGATACTCAGCTATGACAT